>NC_133020.1:14967803-15270833 GCF_048564905.1 Vicugna pacos
ATAAGTGGGATTATTCCAGTTGCACAATTACACCAATTTTTTAAAATAAAAATTTATACCTGAATTTCAGTTGTATTTGAACACATTTATTGAGTACCTGATGTCTAGTTCATAGTGCCCTCATTAACTTTTTAAAAATATACTTTTAATTGAAATATAGCATATTAAAAGTTTTACCTTTAAATCAAGGGGAATTTTATTTTTCCCTCTGGAATGAGACTATTAAGACATCCATTTTTTTATTTTGAAAAAATTTGGAACTTGTGGAATAGAAGCAAAAATAGTGCAATGAGATCCTGTATACCCTAACCACAGTACAGTGATCATAATTAGGGAATTAACATTAGTACATTTCTATTATATAATTTGACACTCCATCAAATTTTGCAAGGTTTCCCAATAATGTATTTATATCATTTTCCCCAGCTGATCAGTCCAGAATCATACACTATGTAGTTACTGTGCCTCTTTATTTTCCTCCAAACTAGATTAGTTCGTCAGCTTTTCTAAAACTTTCATGATATTGATATTTTCGAAGGCAGTTGTTTTCTAGAATGTTCCTTAATTTGCTGCTTTCTGGTTCCTAGTAATTTTGTTGAGGTTATGCATTTGAGGGCAAGAATACTATGTAGGAGAGTCTACATAAAAGATGGTATATTCTTGCCAGCACATCACATATGTGATGCCAGTGTGTTCCCTAATTGATGATGTTAACTTAGATGATATAGGTAAGGTAGTGTCCACCAAGTTTATTTTCTCTAAAGTTACCATTTTCCCCCTTTGTCATTAATAAGTAATTTGTAGGTAGACACACTGAGACAGGGTAAGTATTCTTTTTCTCAAAAACCGTTGATCAAATGGTTTTTGCATCCTGGATGATGCTTGTCTGAATCAGTCATTACCATCGTGGTGGCAAAACAGTAGATGATTAAAATTTCAATAACAATTTCTAGGGGTTTCAGTTTTACTGTTCCTGAGAGAGCTTTCTTCATCCAGTAGTGATAATTACAAGACACTTGGCTGTTAACTTGCTTATGTGATGGGTTTATTTTTCATATGATTTTTAGGTTAATGTACTGGACAGACTGGGGAGAAGTACCAAAGATAGAACGTGCTGGAATGGATGGTTCAAGTCGCCTCATTATAATAAACACTGAAATTTACTGGCCAAATGGACTGACTTTGGATTATGAGGAGCGGAAGCTTTATTGGGCAGATGCAAAACTTAATTTCATCCACAGATCAAATCTGGATGGAACAAATCGGTAAGATTGCCTTATAAATTTATTTTTGAACTTCAGATCAACACCAGGATATCTTGATGTAGTAATCAAATTATAAAGCATAATTTTGTTAAGAAATTAGCACATTTTTGGCTACATGTCAAAGGGGAAGAAGAATAGACTTTTAGTTGACTTTTTA
This sequence comes from Vicugna pacos, assembly GCF_048564905.1. Taxonomy (NCBI): domain Eukaryota; kingdom Metazoa; phylum Chordata; class Mammalia; order Artiodactyla; family Camelidae; genus Vicugna; species Vicugna pacos. The sequence continues at coordinate 14,969,226 of NC_133020.1, forward strand.
AAAAGGGTAACTATATTTCGCATCTATCTTGGTAGTATTTAAAATTTATGGAATATATTTTCTTCTTTTTCACTCTCAGCTGATTTAGTTCTTTAGTGTGTCTCAACCAGGGATAGTACTTCTGCTCTGTCCCACAGTGTTTGGAAATGTGTGGGGAATTTGGGTAAACACGGGGACTAAGAATGCTAATAGCATTTTAGTTCCTGGGGGGGCCAGGGATGCTAAACATCCTGTAACATGCTGGACACTTCATACAGCAAAGAGTGATCCTATTCAGAATTACCTATAGAGCCCTGCTCCCCTCCCAACCTACCCCACCCACCCCAGTGCTGTTTGTGGAAGCTCATTTGATAAATTTGTAGACCAGGACAGGGTTGGCCAACTTTTTCTCTGAAGGGCCAGATTGTAAATATTTTATGCTTTTAATAAGAGCATGTAGCAGAGCACAGTACCTAGCACTTCTTAGGTGTTCAGTAAAAATGTGTCAGATGGTATTACTTATTATGGAATAATAATTGTGTGCTCTTCTTTTTGAGCATGGTCCTTTTGATCACTTGAAAGCTAAAGTATGAGCTTTAGCTGATTTTCCAGTGATAATTGATTTGTCCTTAAACTTCCACACTTTTGAAGTGAACAGCAGTGCATCTGCTGAAAAGCCATCCAAACAGTGTAAGGGTTGCAATCTAATCTTGGAATGAATAAACTAACAGATCACCACTTAGCCCTTGGGAACAATATCCACGGCCTTAGACCTGTTAAATTCAGAGAAAACTCGCACAAAAATAAAAAAAGAGTCCTACCATTCATCTCTGGGAAAGGCTATATAATTGTTGATTCCAGGTCTTCTTTCTAACCTGAGAGATCCACACAAGCTGTACAATTTATGTGATGAGCTTCAAAGACTCATTGCTGCCCCTCTTTCTTAACAGAAAAGAAACAATAGGAATTTATAGTATATGCTTACTTATTCTATGTTTGTATATCTTTTTCAAACAGTCTTCATACAAGTTGTGGAAAACAGTTTTAAGTATATCAGTTGCTTGGTTTTGGACATGGATAATGCAGGGCTTTCATGCATTTCCTAATATGCATTAATAATGCCTCCTAAACACTCTCCCTGCAGGAAGTACATTACTTTTAAGCCTCTGCGTGCTTTGTGAGATACAAAATGCATGGTTCTTTCTCTTCCAGTTGCAGTAAGGAAAGACTGCACTATTTATCTTTAAAGGAAAAAAATTATTCGGTATATTGTTATGATGGGAATTCTCCCATAACTGATCTATAGATTCAGCAGTCTCCACGAAATTCCAAAAGATTTTTCTTATGAGGATGGTGGTGTGCTTTTTTAAAAGATAAAATGACAAATTGAACCTAAATTTTACTTGGGAATGCCATGGACCGATTAAAATATAGCCCAGTTGATTTTCTAGAACTTAAAAAAAGTATGATGACTTTTCATTTGATTTCAAGACCTCCCCTAAAGCTAGAGTAGTTAAAACAATGAAGTACAAACTCCGAGGAACAATAGATATCAGTGAAACAGAATAGGGTTCAGAAACTGGTGTGAATATCTGTGGTTGGTTGACTTTAACATAGGTATCAAGGATGTAAACATGCTCTTTTAACCTGCCTTGATAGACACTGAAGAAAAAGAATAAACTTTAAAAACTAGACGGTGTATAAAGGCATTCTCTGTGAAAAATTTTAATTCCTGGTTACTAGAATCAGGTTTTCAAGGTAAGGTTATTGCAGTTATTATTAAGGTTATTAATGAACAGTTTGGTTTGTTGGTGTTCCTGTCCAGCAGCACTAGGAGATGTGAGGAATGGTTGGAGGCAAGGGTAAAGAGATGGGTCGGAGCCAGATCACACAGGGTCTGGTATTCTAAGATAAGGCATGTGAATTTTACCCTGGGAAGTATTAAGTCATTAGAGATTTTCGAGTAGCAGATTGGCATGGATGCATTTGTGTTTTAGAAATACCATTTTGGTGGTTGTGTAGAAGATGGTTTGAAGACGAATTATTTCACTTCCTACATCTTCCAGTTAATCATCGTGGTTCTCCAAGTGAAGTACGAACTCTTCACTGTAACTTACATGATCTGATTTCTTTACTTCGTTTTAGACAAATGTTCTCCCCGCTTCCTCCCTTGCATACTATGCCCTAATCCTAACAGACTGCTTGTGGCACTGTAATCGAGTCTGTGTTGCCTCCTGGGTTTCTGCTTTGAATGGCTGGTTAGATGGAAGTGCCATTCATTGAGATAGAAGATTCAAGTAAGGAGGATAGATAGACTCTTTTCCTTTTTTTCCTTTTTTTCTTTCTTTTTTTGATGTAGGAAGAAAATAAGGTTGAGTTTAGCTTTGAATATATTTGTGTTTGATTTGCTTACAAAAAACTATGGTGATAAAGTCTGGGGAGCTTTGGACACACGAGCCTGCAGCTCAGCAGAGCAGTTTCAGAGGGAGATTTAGATTTACAGCCATTATCAAATTAATGATTATTATAGCCATGGACTATAAACATAGGGGAATTTTACATCAATGCTAGAGACTTAGACAAAGATAACAACCACATACCAGAAACCTTGAATTTCTGCAGGGTTCACGATTAAAGGATGTCCCAGTCTGACTGAACTGTTGTATGATCAGCATCCTTGTTTGCCTAGTTCCAGAAACCCCTCTCAAACCCAGGCAAATCGACATGGTTCGTTATCAACTGAGTTTCCCAAAGAAGCAAGTTGAAGAGACTTACCCAAATAAGCAATAATAACCACAACTCTCTAGGGATGAGGGCTGAAGGTGAGGGTGATTGAGGGGGAGGTTGGATAGGGTGGAAGGTGGGCCTCATGTGAATTCTGTTAGTACCTCTGGGAAACTTACCAGACACTGAAGGATACACACGTATGGCAACCATACGTGCCACGGTTGATCATGTTAGGCAAAGATCAGAGGTGAAGTTAAGCTGGCTGTGAGTGAGCACAGTGGTGGTGAGAATAAGCAGGGTCACGATGTCAGCAGACTTCTTGGTGCTACTAGAAACATGCAGAAAAAACAGGAATATGCTGCTATTATCGCTCACTTCAGATCCCCTCCTCTACCCCCCCAGTGTGATATGATTTCCAAATTAAAATGAAGCTGTGATAAATAAAAAATTTATTTGCCTTCTCCCTTGATGATCTGAAAGCTTAGACCAGGAATTTGCAGGCTGTAACAGAATTAATCTCAACTTCCAATAAACTACAGCCCTCCCTCCAAAAGCCCTGCGTTAGGAAAAAAAAAACAGGGCACATGAGAAGTTACTACAGTTCAAATGAATGAGCCATATTACAGAATTAGAACATATGTTTTCCTGTAAATTCCTGTAAAATGCAGGAGAAAAAAAGTTATTAAAGTTCAGGAAGATGCAACATGTGTAACAATAGAGTGAATAATATGAAAGGATACATTTAATACTGGTACAGACAGAATGATAATAGAGAACATGACTGTTAAATTTAAAAGTTTAAGCAGTGACAACCAGATGACAAAAAAAAAAAAATCAAGTGAAATGGAAGATAACCTTAAATGCTCCCACAACTTGTAGAAGCAGGGATGAAAACAGTGGAAGAAAAGACAGACATGGAAATTGATCCAGGAGCTTTTCATGTGTTACTGCAACAGGAAGACATTATTATTAGATATTCAGAGAGTCAGCACATACCATTTACATTACTTTTCTTGAAAAGGTTACTTGCTGTACTTCAGACAGTTGATAGAGATGAAGTACAAGGTAGAGCTCAGAAGGATATCTGATAATTAAATTTTTGTGAAGGATGAAACCTGTTAAACATGGAGTTGAATCTAGTAATTGCTGTTAATGTGTTTTTAAAACAGTATAACTGTGAGATATTTTGATATCTCATAAAAATGGTTAAGTGAAAGCACATAATAATGATCTAAAATTCCAGGCTTTATCAATTAAAAAAATGAGACATGGTAGTGGGATGTTAGATGAGTAAAGCCATATTAACTTCTTACCTTATGTATGGGAGTGTCAGTAGATACTGTCTTATTCTTAAAGTTGATAATTATCTGAAATAGAATCAAATATGACTTAAAAACATAAAGATTGTTAAAATTAAATGAAAAGATTTGTGTTCTTCCAAATTCCCAGAGACATTAAAAAAAAAGCACAGGCATTCAGTAGAAGTCCATGAAAAATTGGAGAAGAGGAATGTAGGAAAGAATTTTAAAAATGACAGTTACAAGAAAAGAGTAAGATCGAACAATTATGTTATTAAATATAAATGGAGGAAATAATCTGAATGTTGAACAATATTTTTTTTAACCTTACTGCCCTGTTGTGAAATGTGTAAGTGGTAATTTTTTTACTTTGATAAAATACTGTTGGAATAAAGAGGAATCTTGCATTCTTGGGATCAATCCTACTTGGTCATGGTTTAGAATCCTTTTCTAGATGTCTCTAGATTCAGTTTGCTAATATTCTGTTGAGGGTTTTTATGTGTTTATTCATGAGAGATAGTGGTCTGTAGTTTATTTTTCTTGTGCTGTCTGGCTTTGCTATGAGTGTAGTACTAGACTCATAGGATGAGTTGGGAAGGTTTCCCTCTTCCTCTGTTTTCTGAAAGAGTGTATGATGGATTGATATTTCTCCTCCAGATATTTGGTAGAAGTCATCAGTTAAGCCATCTGGGCCTGGGGATTTCTTTATCAAAAGATTTTAAATTATTAAGTCAGTTTCTAAATTGTTCTGCATCTTTATATTTTTTATGTCTTCTTGAGTGAGTTTTGGTAATTTGTTTCTTTCTAGGAATGTTTCCGTTTCATCTAGGTTGTCCATTTTCTTAGCCTAAAATTGTTCATGGTATCTCCCTATAATGGTTTTAATTTCTAAGGTCAGTAGTGGTGTCTCTCTTTTATTCATAATTTTATTTACAAATTTCCCAGTTTGTGTCTTTTTTCTCTTTTTATCAGTCTAAAGTCTTGCCAGTTTTGTAGATCTTTTTATAGGACCCACATTGGGTTTATTGACTTTTTTCTATATTGTTTTTCTGTTTTATATTTCTTGGAATTCTACCTTCATATTTTAGTTTGCTTTTCTTTTTCTGGTTTCTTAAAGTTGAAGCTTAGATTATTGATTTAAAGTCTGTCTTCTTTTCTAATGCAGGCATTTAGGGATAAATCTATAGAATTTACCCTAAGCACTTCTTTGGTAGCATCTGATAAATTTTTTCCCATTTGTATTTGCATTTTCTTTTAGCTCAGAATAATATTTAGAAATTTCTTGTGATTACTTCCTTGACCCATTACTTACTTAGAAGACATTGAGGGAGAATTTAGAAAAATTTAGCAATAAATTGTGAATTTCCTGCATTTTTCTGTTGTTGATTTTCAGTGTCCTTAGAGTATACACTTTGAATGATTACAGTCTTTTAAAATTGATACTTGTCCTAATGTTCAGATTTTCATATCCTTGATGATTGTCTAATTGTTCTACCTTTTAATGAGAATAGGATATTGAGCTCTCAGACTGTTACTTTGGAATTGTCTGTTTCTCCCTTCACTTCTGTCAAGTTTTGCTTCATTTGTTTGAGGCTCTGCTTATCACCTGTGTAATTGTTGTATCTTCATGGTGATTTGACCCTTTGTCATTATAAAATGTGCTGCTTTATCTTTAGTAGTATTTTCTGTTTTAAAATATATTTTGGCTGATAGAACCACCCCATCTCTCTTATGATTACTGTTTGCTGTAACCTTTCACTGTCAATGAATTTGTACCTTTGGATATTAAGTGTGTCTCTTGTAGATAGCATATACCCAGTCTGACAACCTTTGCTGTATATAAATGCACACAGACACATTTTTTACAAAGAAAAACTGTATATATTTAAGGTGTTAATCTTTTGCCTTTTGATTGGAGTGTTTAATCTATTCATGTTTAATATTATTAATGCTATGGTTGGGTTTACATATGACTTTTTTTGTTCCTTTGGTTCTTTTCTGCCTTTTTTATATTAAGTAGATATTTTCTAGTGTGTCATTTAAATTCCTTCTATTTTTTTAGACTATTTTTGGGATTAAAATTTTTTAGTGCTTATTCTAGGGATTGTAATATTTCTTTTGTCAAAATCTACATTATGGTAATACTAAGTTAATTCCTGTAAATTACAGAAATTTTAATATAGCGTATCTCCAGTCCCTCTCCTCTCCTTTGTGCTCTTAATGTCACTTATATTATGTTTCTGTTATAACCATTGGAATGTTATAATTATTGCTTTATACAATCTTAGATGTTTTTAAAAGATTAAAGGAGAAAATGAGAAAACATTATAAACAGAGTCTTTTGTGTTAACCTATATACTTGCTGTTTCTGGCACTCTCTAATTCTTCCTGAGGGTTTGAGTTACCATATAGTGTCCTTTCTTTGCTCCAAATTAGATCTGTTCTCATCCCTGTCCTTTGTGCTTCAAATCTCTTACTTTTAAAACATCTCTTTTCCTATTTCTTTTTGATCTTCAAAAATTCCTCCTTAGGGATGCAATGTACAGTATGTTGACTGTAGTTAACACTGCTGTATTATACGTAGGAAAGTTGTAGGAGAGTTAATCCTAAGAGTTCTCATCACAGGGAGAAAAATTTTTTTCTTTTCTTTCCTTTTTGTTATTTCCATGAGATGATGGTTGTTAGCTGAACTTATGTGGGAATCATTTCACAGTGTAGGTAACTCAAACCATGCTATATGCCTTAAAGTTGTATTATGATATATGGCAATTATTTCTCAATAAAACTAAAGAAAAAAATCACAAAAAATAAAAAATATTCCTTCTTTTCACCTGCTGTTTGTTTCCTTATTTGTTGTGTTTATTAACTCTTGTGTTACTTTTAGTTTATAATTCATTTCTGAAGTGATCTATTCTTATACTTCTAATTCTTTTATTACTTCTGTCATCTCAGTTTGAGGTTTTAAATTTAATTTGTATTCTAGTGTTTTAGGTTATTTTGCAACAGGTTATACACTCTGTTCTAAGGCCGTATTTTTCTAGCCTATTTTTATTGTCTTTAGGGATGTCATTCTTTTTTATTCTTTTGTTTTTAATACTAACTTTTAAAATGGGATTTGATCTTAGTTTATTTTTTTATTTTCACAGAGAATTGTTTTTCTGGAACTTGTTGAAGAAGGCAGAATTTATCATAACTTTTGTAACTTCACAGAACTCTTGAGTTGGTGTGTGTTTAAAAAAATTGGCTGCTTGTTTTCTGAGATTTCCTGCCTCTTGTTTCCTTCTCCCACTTTGTTCTGTCCTGTAGTTTCCCATTATCTCTCTTGTACTGTCATTCTCGCTTTTTGTTCTGCTCCCAGTAGTGTATGGTCAATATGGGCCTTTGGAAGGGAGCTCTGTTAGGTCAGTTGGAGAGTTCGCAGTAGGTTAAAGAGCGCCAGCCCCTTCAGTGCCGGCCATGGATTCACTGTATTCAGTCACTCTTGGAGCTGCTCCAGGTCAGCTGCTGTTCTCAGGTTGGTTTTACCATGCTTTTCATTGTTAATCTGTTTTGTGTGTTCTCCCATTCCTGGATCTGCTAAATGCCATATTTTTTCCTTCTGATTCCTCCTCCAAAAGTGCTGATGCCAGTCAGGTCTTATGGCTGTTGGTAGTTTTCCACAACTTTTTGTGTCTTGAGTTTTGTGGTGGTGCCTTTTCACCTAGCTTTCTTGTAAATGTTGTCCATGGGTTTTGGGTTTTGCTGTCTGGTTCTTTTAGGGTTTTTTTTCTTTTAATTTTTTAGAATTGAAGTATAGTCAGTTTGTAATGTCCGTTTCAATGACACAATTACAAATGTGTCAATTTCTGGTGTACAGCATTATGTTTCAATTGTAATATATCTAGTTCTTTTTTCATGTGGAAGACTTGGAGAGATTTTTCAAACACTTTATCACTACCACTATTGTCATCTTTTTAGGTGTTGTAACATCTTCATTGTGATGTAGAGAAACTCTTTCAAGGCTAGATTCAGCTAGCAAAATTATGACAGTACTGCTTTGGTGTGATTAAGTAAGAAGATGTATTACCCACACAGGTGGGGAGTCCCCACACAGGGACAGAGGACAACTTTCTAGAAAGAGATCTAGAAACAGAAAGCGAATACAAGTGCACAGGTGTTTTATAAAGAATAAATCTGGTTGGTGCAGAATTTGAAAGAGGCACTGGCCAGGCATGGAATCTGAAAGAGATAGCAAGTGCCCTCCTGCACTTGAGGGTTTTGGCTAAGGTGAGCTCTCAGAAAATAACAGACATGTGGAGGAGGTGATGCTCAGAGGTTGCCAGCACTAAATCAGACCATCAGTAGGGGTCTCAGTTTGTTTCCTTTGATCTGCATAGTAAAGTAAAGATCCATTTTTTAACTCCTGGTCTAGTTGTGGCATACTACTGAAGAGCTTGGCTTTGATCTTGTCTGCAACATTTGTTCTCAGTATCCACGATCACTTTCTCCTTGAAGAAACTCAGTTTCCAGGGGGGTAAATCCCAACCAGAGGGAAGAAAGGTGAAGACTGTGTACACTTATCTAAACTTTGAGGAACAGGTCACCACTGGCTGGACGAGTCAGGAAAACCACAAAGAATATGACAAGAATGAGTGATAGCCTTCTTAATTCTGCCTTTTATTCAGTTCTGTTAATTACATATTTTACTGAAGCTGTTTAATTTTATCAGACATTCACTGAGTATCTGATAAATCCACCTAATTTGTACACATTGTGTTGTGTGAGATCCTGGGAATATAAACAAGCCAGAGTCTAGTATTTACTTGATTCTAATAAGCTATTGATTTTAAAAGCTTTTTATTGATTTAAAAATCAGAACATGAAATGTTCACCTAAGTTGTAAAATATTATCTCTGTGTCAGAAATATTAAAATATTGAAAACATACATCCTAAAATTGAGGACTAATTTATGAGTGTTTAATAAGTACCAAGCATAATGCTAAAAGCTTTTGCATATATTATCATTTAATCTTCACAGTAAACAGTGAAGTTAGATTATTACCTTCCATTTACAGATGAGGAAAACAGAGCTTGCAGAAATGATATAAGTAGTGTAAGTGCAGCAGACATTTGAACTCAGCTCTATCTGATTTCTTATCAGTATATAAAATGCTTTCAGTCAGTGTGTAAAATGAGTATATCTTTAGGGAGGAATTTTGTTTTTCCTGTCTGTTTATTCTGTGTTTAGTTAATGAGAGTGAAGTTTAACTTTTTATGTAATACACACAAAGGGCTTAGAAGACTTTTTTATGCCCAAAGTTTTTCGGAGATCTGATTATGTAATTTGCTGTTCTTTAGATAGTTAATGAAATGCTAAGTAATTTTGTTTTTACTATTTATTTTTCAGTGACGTTACTTGTCTTTTTTGGCAGTTTTTTGGAACTCTCTTTATGTCTTACCAGAATGAATTTTCGAAGAGTTTAGTGTGAAGTTTGCAAGCTTATTTAATTTTGAACTTAAACCATGATATCACTCCAATAAATGTTATACTCATTTTAGTAAACGTAATGAAGCTGTTCATTTAAAAAGTAGAAGAAACCACTTCAGAAATAGACATTGTGGCAGTTCTTATTGGGAAATGAGAGGAAAAAGTAACCTAGGAAGACATAATTAAGAAAAATGAGAGGAGAAAATTGTGATGATGTGGGCTGGCATAGGTATGAGGTTTTAAAATAGAAAGTTTGTTAAAATAGTCATGCTAATCTTGTATTCAGTTATTTAAAAGTCTGGCTCAATTTTAAAACACCTTAGGCTAGGACCATTCCATGTGGAATAGAATGCTGATTCTGCTTAGATAAAAATGATCTTACTGCTCTTGAATTTAATTTAATTTACTGGTAGTCTCATAGATATTAGAGAATATCAGATAACCTTAAGGACCTAAGAACTGGATTACCTTCCAGTGTAATATCCTTTATTTCTCTTTAGTTGCTTCTGTTTTCCTCTTTCCCTCCCAGCTGGGCTATTTATGAAATTACTATGTTTGATACTAAGAAAACATCAAAGCATTTATTTTATTTCACAATTTATGATTGTGGCTCAGAAACAGTTTGTTTATTATTCAAGAATATTTGCTAATTCCACAACTCTACATGACACTCTGCAAAGTTCTGTACCTTAGGTTCTAATCAGATTCTCTACCTTTCCTTTCATATCTTTAGAATTGCTTGTGAAATTTTGGGATCTGCTTTGTCTCTTGAACACATTCTGCTAGTGATTGAGCTTCCTTTTTGCTGCCTGACTTGTGACTGTTAAGTAACCATATAGCAGAAAGCCAGCCGAGATGATCATTTGGTGCAGCTGTCCCTGGGGTTTGCAGAGAGTTCTACCAGAACTTTTTAGCCTTGTGTATGTGCTTACTTCCATTTGTCAAAGCCATAAGAAGTGATGGAAAAAACAGGCTTAGATTCTTTGTTGTTCCACATCAGGACAGTAAAGACCTACTACTGCTGACTTAAAACTACTTTTCAGTGCCAACTCTAAACCCTGGGATTTTCTTTTTTGCCAACCTTTCTCTTTCTAATGACATGAATTATGTGGAAGGATGATGGAAGATGTGAGTCCAGAGGTGGGAACTGACAGCAGTGCTGACACTCGGGCCTTCACTGTCTTTGCTGGCTTGTAGTGAACCTGGGGCCTGCTGCCAAGTTAGGAACCATTCTCAAGCACTTGGTTGAGGATTTTGGGCACCATGAATTCAGATAAATTTGAATACTATGTGACTTATTTTTCATAGGTGTAATTGACCTTTAAGATATGAGTTACCCAGGATTTGTGTGTGTTAATGTGGACTACAAAACCATTTTAATGGGAGAGATGAAGTTTTGATTAAAAAAGAAAGTTTAGAAATGTTTGAGTTTTCTCTTTGTGTTAATAGGCAGGCAGTGGTTAAAGGTTCCCTTCCACATCCTTTTGCCTTGACGTTATTTGAGGACACATTGTACTGGACTGATTGGAATACACACTCCATTTTGGCTTGCAACAAGTACACTGGCGAGGGTCTGCGTGAAATCCATTCTAACATCTTCTCTCCCATGGATATACATGTCTTCAGCCAACAGAGGCAGCCAAATGGTAAGTGATCTTGATTTTTAAATTGCAAGTTGGAATAGCTTTGTAGCGCTCTGATGCCTGGCTTTAGTGAGGGGCAGGAGGAGGGAGGTTGTATCCAAGGCAGTGGGAAAGAATAAAAAATATGGACAACGTCAAGATATAATTCAGGTTAAAACAGAAGCCTAAACGATTTGTAGCTTGGTATCTATCACTACAGACCACCTCAGCCCTTTGTGTCTGGGGTGATGGAGGTGGAGAGGAGAGAAACAAAATAAGAAATTGAGATAGCTCATATGCTAAGCTTCTACACAAATGCGTTTCTTAATCATATTTCTCACTTATGAGTGATTTTGTTCATGTGTGTGTGTTTAAAAACAAGAACTTTTCTTGAATGGAAACCTCTGTTAATTTAACTGGTGGGTTTAACTGCCTCAGGTTGCTTAAAGAAAATACCTGCTTACACCTTCCTGTGCACATCCCTTCCACCTCCACACCTTTTTTCCTTAGGTTTGCTTCTATTTCTGTGTGGCCTTTATGGTGACTTGGGTTGTGACTGTTAACAGCAGTTTCTAATAAGAGAGGACTAGAAGTAGGTTTAAAAGAATATGAGAATGTTAAGTGTTTGGCACTTGTGTGTAAATAGATGTCTGGCATGTGTCTCAGTGTATTTTAGATTGTGTTCTGTAGCCAAAAATGCAGGGGGTTTTGGATTATGCATTGCTTTGTGTTAACTCCTTCCACTTAGGGGGAGATAGTCAAGTACTGAATGTGTCATGTTGGAATCTGGTGATCATGGGTCCATAAAAATGTTTTAAAATGTTTGGGTTACTCTTTTGTAAAAGAGAAAATGTTTTGTCACTTGTTTGAATTTTTTATTCTCGTTGTTAGCCTTCAGGAGGGAATTTCTCTGTTTCTGTTTTTCTTTTAATGGCATGTTGATCCTTTATGTTCTACTGGTTTGAGAATTTGCAGTTATCTGTGATTCTGCTTTCTTTTATTTTTTATATTTTATTGGTCTCCATTTTATATTGATTTTTTTCCCTATGATTTAAATCCATCCTTTTCCATAGTTTCTTCAGATTTGCTAATTAATCTCTGCTTCTCAGTTTTCCCTTTTTTAATCCATTATGCTTATGTTTTCCATATAAATCTTTCCCGAGTGTGACTTTTCTTGATTCCCAGTGTCTCCACCACAGATGCTCCCCTCTCTGTGCTCACTCAGTTTAGTTCTCACCAGTCAGCAGAAACCTTAATCTTCAGTTACACTGTTCACCTTATTATCTGTCTCACCCAGGATACAGCCTCCAAGCTTTCATTCATAGAGTTTTACCACACTCGAATGTTCTCTGTTCTTCTTTTCTTTCAAGACTCCTGTAATGTCCTGTATCTTCCATGAAGCTTTTCTTCAATTCTTTAATCTTTAATGATTTGCTTATCATTTACCATTTGACTCTATACTTACAGTCTTAATGTGCAAGATAGCATTTAGTTTCATTGTTTTGTATTGTTTTCCAGTATTATTGTTCGTTAATTTTGGCATACTGGCCAGATTGTAAGTTCTTTTAGAGTAGGGGCCTCCTGCTTTATTTCCTGTAAATTTTCTTTGGGTACAAAATGCTCAGTAAATTCTCACTGATTAATTCCCTTCCTTGAAGATGGTCTGGTAGTCAAGCACCTGGATGACATGTGGTAATAATTTGGTTTATCGCAGTTGCTCATGTTATGGTTGTTAACCTCTGTGTACCTAGAGTGTGGGAGGTCATCCATAATCATTGGTATTAATCAGTGTGATTTATATTTGACAGCTACAAATCCATGTGGAATTGATAATGGTGGTTGTTCCCACTTGTGTTTGATGTCTCCAGTCAAGCCTTTTTATCAGTGTGCTTGCCCAACTGGTGTCAGACTCCTGGAGAATGGAAAAACCTGCAAAGATGGTAAGAAGACGGTCTCCAAAGAAGGAAGAATTTTTGATAGCAGTTGGAATTCTTTATGATTTATTTTATATCTCTATAATAAGCTCTGTAGGTTGCAGTGCTTTGGGAGACTAGTCACTTAATCTCAGTCTTCACAATTGGCTACATGATAGGAGGGCTTTGTGTTCTATGGCATCTCTTGAATACTATTTTATGAATCATTTTAGTAATTAAAATTTTCACATGCTATTTATGAAAACAAATTAGGTACTGTTTTTTTCTCTATCAAATCTCATAGTCATTGATATCACAATTGATTCTTGTGGAAATGACTACTGAAAGAATACATTTTTAACAGTATTTATAAATAGCACTTATAAAAAAGAATGTCTGCAAGGAAAAGATGTTTAGTAAACTTTAACTATAAAGATTATCATGGGGTAGATATGTTTTCTAAAAAATGATTGAGTGATATTTTTAATTGCCTTTTAACAACAGAGAAGTGCCTTCAGAAGAAGAAAAGATTCCTTATTGTACTGTTTAAAGCAACCTCTTTCTATACTTCACCACCACACTGCCTCTTCTCCTTACTCACAGTTCCCTTTAGAGAGAGGGCATGTTGGAGAACTGTTCTCATTTAGGACATTTCAAGGGACTTCTGGTTTGGGAAAACACCAGTTCTTCTCTTTTTCTTCTTAATGAAAATGTTATTCTTCATTCTTAACCCTCTGGATCACCAACTGGTTCTCTAGCCACCAGCAAGACCTGGTAAGGAAATTTTTATATTTAGCAGTGGCTTCTTTATCTAACTCTGAAAAGCAGAAGCCTTTTATTTCGAAGTAGGTTAGAGTTCCTGGCAATGGGGTCAGGGAGTCAGAGAGATGGAATTGAGTCGGTGTACAGGATATTTGTCATGACTTGGCATTGATAAATTATCCTCCCAGTCAAAGGTGAAGCTGGCTGACTCTTGTCAGACAGTTTCCATGGCAAACAATAATTTGGTTTCAATTTAAAACAAAAGGTTTTTGTAATGTTGCTTTTTTGTTTAAAAATGTAGCCTGACTTTAAAACAGAGGATTTATGTTAGCAATAGTGGTCTGTCTACTCCCTCCTGGCAGTGCAAACGTACATGTTTAACTAGTATTTTGAATTTCAGTTAAACATTTGGCAGGTAGTAGCCTTAAGTTAACTCTTCTGTTTTGATCACCTTGCCAAATTAACAGTTTCACTTTCTGTGACTTCTTTGTTCGCAGAGTTTAGGGCTGGCTCCTTTTGGTAGTTAGCAGAGACAGTGAATTGTATAAAGTTATTCCTGCTTGGTGCCTGCTGTGGCATTTAGGGCTGTAGTTCCTCCAAGATAGGGTTCATTTATAATTAACTGTAAAGTCAGAAAGCTGATGCTGAGAATGTCACTCCTCTTCTCAGTTTCTTCTGCTATAATGCTGGAAATTTAATGGCAGTATTTTCTTTTGGACTCATTTCTTTGGTTGCAAATCTTTTTTCATTCTTTCAGATGCCAGCTTGCTTACTATCTTTTATTAGCTTTTATAGTTAGATGACTTTTTGCTAGTGGTTGACTTCAACATTAAAAATAAAAACAAACCAAAAAATTGAGCTTAATATTCTCATTCTCAGCTGTGTTTTTACTGAATTCTATTTTAGGTTAGAATGTTCCTAAATAAATCTGATTGAAAAGTCAGTGAAATAAAAATTTGAAAGTTTATTTTTTAATGGTAATAATAATAATAATAAAAAATAGCTAGTATTTTTTGAGTACTTATATGTTTGGTACATTTCTGAATTTAACATTTGTCTCCTTTAATTCTCACAGCAACCCTGTGAGATATAGGTGAAGAAACTAGGCTTAGAGAGATGAGGTGTTTGGCCTAACTTTGTTTAACTACTCGGATCCAACTCAGTCAGATGCGTAGCTCTTGTTCTTACCCGTTGTGTTGATCTACCTGATTCCCTCTCTCCTGCTGCTGTTCCCTCCTCCATAGCCTCCTTTGTCCTTACTTCTGTCAGGCATTGCCCTATAGTCCTCTCTGTTAAAACAGCTTTACTGAGGTGTAATTTAACATATCTTAAAATTCAGCCATATCAAGTCTTCAATTCAGTAAATTTATAGAGTTGTGCAACCATCACAATCCATTCAATTTTAGAACATTCTCATTAATCACAAAAGATCCTTTTCCTACTTTCCTTTAAATTTTAAAACATCCTTCTTGAACAAAGGACCTGTATCTTATGTTTCCTTTCTTTAATATCCAGCTGCTTAGCTTCTTAGTCATTACTTAGTTACTATTCATTATACCTTTAAGTAGCTGTTACTAATTCCAGGGGCTGTATAATGAATGAAACAAGAGGGAATCAAAAGTTGATTTGGAGAGCTCAGCCATTAATAGAACTTGACCTCATAGTCAAGCTGTTCCTATTTCATTGCATTACTTTCCATTTCCACCCTAAATAGACCCTAGTATCCTTTTATATGCATTTACTTTTCAATTCCTAAAGAAATTCTGCCTTCTTTATTTAGAGTGACTAAATTTTTCTTGTGGGTTGCACGTTTTTTCTTCATTTTTTTCACTTTGTTGTTCTAGGTGCCACTGAATTACTGCTTTTAGCCCGAAGGACAGACTTGAGACGCATTTCTTTGGATACACCAGATTTCACAGACATCGTTCTACAGCTGGAAGACATCCGTCATGCCATTGCCATAGATTATGACCCTGTGGAAGGCTACATCTACTGGACTGATGATGAAGTGAGGGCCATACGCCGCTCATTCATAGATGGATCTGGCAGTCAGTTTGTGGTCACTGCTCAAATTGCACATCCTGATGGTATTGCAGTTGATTGGGTTGCCCGAAATCTTTACTGGACAGATACTGGCACTGATCGGATCGAGGTGACAAGGCTCAACGGGACCATGAGGAAGATCTTGATTTCAGAGGACTTAGAGGAACCCCGGGCTATTGTGTTAGATCCCATGGTTGGGTAAGAAGCTCTGCTGATAGAAAATTTTGCCAGGTGTTTCTGTTTTCTACAGGTCCCTAAAAACACTGACAGAAACAACATGAAGTATATGTTGGTTTCCAACAAATAGCTCTTTAATGGCTGTCCATTTTTAGAATATAGTGATTGGAATAGAATATCAAATTAAAGAATTGCTAGTTTTTTCATGAGTGTTTTGAATGCTTTTTCTTTCTAAATTAAGTCCATGTTTGCTGACTTTGGATATTGGCTGCAGATTTTGCCAAAGTTACATCGTGACCATGAAAAATATGGAAAGAAATTGTTTTTAGAACTCTTTGTCTTCCCCTAGATGATTTAATTTCACCTCATTTTCAGTACTTCTAAAATTATATGGTAAAGGGTATATCTTACTTTTTAATGTATCCTCAAACATATGAATGAATGAATGACTTGATTTCTAAAACTTTGTCAGGCCATGCAGCTGTATGCCTGTTTTTTTTTTTTTTTTTGGCTGTAACAGCCTGACCACAGTCCAGGGAAACACAGCTTTCGACATGCTTACCAGTGTTATTTGTTACTATGAAATTTATTCTGTGGGGAAACATAGTGATAAATGATTACAGCTCAGTGTATTCCAGTGTCTTGGAGCCACTTAAACTCTCAGGAGCCACAAGAATCACTTAGCTCTACAGGAAAAGTTAGTTACTTTGGGAATTCAGTTTGCCATCTGAATATTATTACTACTGGGATAACCTTTTTGTGTTAGAGATGACAGGCCAGCAAGAGAAAGAGAAGACTGGGGGAAGGAGCACAACATATTTTGAAAAGAACGTATAACTAAAAACAGAATCTCATTATCAGAAAACATTTTCATTATCCGTTCTAGAAAACACTGTTTGATGTCAAAACTTTCTAGAAGCTTATACACTGCTATTATAAATGTCTTGAACATACTCTTTGTGTGTTGTAAGTCCTGTGGGTTTTTTTTTCCCCTTCTGTGATGTTAACTGATAACCAATGTAAAAGAGGGTGGATCTCACCTTTAGGATATCTGAAGCTTCATGTTTATTATCTGTTTTTAGCTCATATTCTTTGTACTTCTGTAGGTACATGTATTGGACTGACTGGGGAGAAATCCCGAAAATTGAGCGAGCAGCTCTGGATGGTTCTGATCGAGTAGTGTTGGTTAACACTTCTCTTGGTTGGCCAAATGGTTTAGCCTTGGATTACGATGAAGGCAAAATATACTGGGGAGATGCCAAAACAGACAAAATTGAGGTTTGTTTCTTGCTTTTTCACTTTAAAACCAGTTTTATAATGGTTTTTTAATTGATGGTAATTGGATGCAAATATTCTTATCTCTTCACTGGGGTGACAGAGGTGTCTTGTATAGAAATTATACCCAACCTTCGGGATTCTAGGGATTGCGTATTTTCTTCCACCTAACCCTGGGATTTCTCAGTTATCCTGGCATGAGATGTACGTATTTATCTATTTCTAGTCTTAAAAGCTTATGCGAATGATTTTTCTCATTATGGGTAAAGCCACTGCCTGAATTTCCTAGGGGCATTTTGTACAAACCAGATATGACTGGAAGAGCTGGTAGTCACGTCAGGAAAACAAAGCCAGTGTGTGTGTGTGTGTAGCTTTTTTGGTGGTGGTGGTGTTGGGACAGGTGGTGGCATATATTAAGATGGTTATATGCAAACAGGTTTTAAATTGATTTATGAACTGTCTGGGAGAAAAATTAATAAACCAAAGCTCTGGGAAAAATATCTACCAAATGACAGGTAAGTTGCGGTAATCAGAATAGAATTATGGTGGAAACAACCACCATATGTGAATATTTTATCAGATTATTTTGTAAAGGGCATATATCCTTGATATTGAGTGTGAAGTCTAAATTTTATAACTTTGAATTGAGCTGTACTAGAGGTCTTGTGGATCACATTCTTAAAACAGTTTTGATCACGGTATTTCTTTGGAGAATGAATGACTTCTCGTATAAGGAATAGCTTTGAATGACTCTTCACAGCCACAGCAGGTGTCTCCTAATAGATGATTTGGGCTCTAGAGCAGTTACTTTAGAAAGGTAATTCTTAGGAGTTTCAGGGACTCTGAGGGAATAATGAGTTAAAAGGCCTTTCTTTCAGAACGGAATCTTGGAATAGAAAAAACCCTTTAGTATTCCACCAGGCTTAAATACTGAAAATCATCTCCTACACTTGCAGCTGGTTTCCATTAACAGAAAATTTTACATAGACTTGACTATATAAATTTTCTCCCTGCTGTTACTGTCTCACTGCCCCCACTCCCTTTAAATCCAAATTGGAGTTTGAATCTTTAGCAGCTGGAGTGCAGTGCTAATGAGACAGAGGTCATGAGTTCACTTTTCAGACAGGCTGTTAGCTTCACTGGGGTAGGCTTGAGTACAAATCATACACCATTCCCAACGAATTTGCAGATGTGTATTGTTGATGAGCTGTGGACTATACGTATGAGTATACATAGGTATTACTACTCTTAGAAAATCAGTTCAAAGCCCATCTGTCCTAGAGGAATGTCTGCACATAGGGAGGAGTGTGTAATTTACATTAGAGAAGAGCACTTGTTTCATTATTTTGTAAGATTTTAAAAATTCCGTATTTGATGTTAGCTTACTCTGGCTGACTGATTAGATTGTAAAGAAAACATTTGTTTCTTTTGGGGAATTTTTCAAGTCTGATTTTCCCTACTTTTGGTCACTTTTAGCACTTTAGAAATTTATTCAAAATCACAAAGTGTTCAGGAGGGATTCAGGTAGAGAAATAGGAATTTATAAAGGTTCTGAATGACAGTGTTTAAGAATAAAAATGAATTCACATTATGTAACTATATAATATTCATTACATGAGTTTTATTTTCTTAGTTTGCAATAAGTACAGTAAGTCTTAAAATTTGTGTTAATTCTGGCCTCTTGACATCTCTGTGTGTGTTTGTGTGTGTGCGTGTGTGTGTGTGTGTGTGTGTGGTGTTATTTGCTTCCTCACTTCTTTCTTTCCTTCTTCCTTGACTGGTGCCAGCATCCTAAAGCTTGCCTTTCAGATCTGTTTCTCTTCTTTGAGGTTTGCTGGAACACAGCTGCTGTTTGTTCCTTGTTCTCTTTTTGACAGATTATTTGGGGTTGGTGGTACATCTACTTCCTCCAGATTATACCCACGAAGACCTCCCCTCATTGTTTCCCCTGAAGAGTCTGATGGAGTTTCCCTAATTGAGCGTTCAATGCTTTTGTCACTTCCCTTTTACAGACACATCTGGGAGATAAAGAGAGCAGATACTATTATCTGTTACGATCTAAATACACAATGACGTGTAAAATTGCTGGTATATGACAAACTATGGAAAGAGCATAGTTTCATCTAAATTAATCTTGTGTAACTAGGGGAGAAAGAGTGTTAGTTTCCCTCTCTGAGGCTAATAGTGATTATAGGAGCAGCTGTCACCACCAGCTTGGCATCTGGCTTTGCTTGGTAGCAGTTCAGTTATAGCCAGCTTGAAAACTTTTGGGAAGACACATAATTTTTAAAATGTTTCTTTTTCTAAGCTTCCTTGCTAGGCTCTTGTGTATCAGCTGATCCTAGGCACTGACCCTGGTCTAGGTCACATGCTCCTTGCTTGCTAGTTCCCTTAAGAAAGCTTCCCAGTTTTTGTCCTGCACAAGAATGAAAGCTGCTTTTTCCTGGAACTATAAGAAAATATTAAATTGTGGTTGTAGTAGCCCTGTTCCCTTCTGGAAGACTTAGAGTTTACTCGGGATATGTTTCTAGTACATTTGGGAAGAAAAGCTAGATATTTGGTAAATTATCATGTAGCAAGGTAAGGCGTAGTAAGCGCTTGTGTTTTGAGTGGCTCTTAAGAGCTCAGAATGTTCACTAGCTTATGCTCTCTGCTCCCTCATTGGAGATTCCTTTAATCAGGTTCTCATTCCCTTTTTTTTTTTTTTTTTGGAAGTGGTGATGTTACCACATGCTGGATGTGTTGGGGAGCTGGGTCTAAGGATTGGGGAAACCAGAGAAGAGAGATGCGGAGCTCTGAGTCTCAGACTCAGTTTTTATTGTACAGAGTTGCAAGAAAGAATGATTAGGTTTTCCTGAGGTTTATAATCAACTTCTGCAAAGAGGGATGGGGTACAGGGAATTGCTAATGATGTCATATTTTTTTAAAACACGGTCATTGTATTGGCTGGTGCTTTAATTTAAGAATGTGTTCGTGAGGATGTGTCTGATTTCCCTACTTGTCACGTGATAGTAACCACTTAATTGTAGGTGTTATTTAAAAGGTGCTTGTTGGTACTTGTTTACGCTTCTTCATTATGCCGAAATCACTTAATCACCTTTGACGTACAGGCCTCTAGTTTACTTGTCTGCACTGGGCTCCCCTTACCCCGCCCCGCCCCCAAGTGTTACTTTAGTGTTCTGGGGCTTCCTGATAATAAATACTAAAGCATTAGAAGAAAGGATGGTTTCTGTTTTTCTGAAGGGGGGACAAACAAGCCTTTATTTCTGTTTTGTGAGACCGTGCAGTAGGCAAAAACACCTTGTGCCTTAACAGCGTTCTTATTTTTCTTGGTCAGGTTTCACCGCCAGAAACGCTTGTTGCACTGAGGGCCAGCAGTACTGCTAATGCCAATAGTGAACACATATCATAGATCACTTCAAGTTTAAAGCCTTTTCTTGCCGTTGTATAAAGTTAAGAATGTACTGTTAGCTTGTATTTTCTTCAGGATACCAGTTTAACTGATTGACAAAATTAATGTGTTTCCATCACTGGTTTTATTGAAAATAATAATACTGTCTTAGCTGGAATTTTCTCATTACATACTTTTTATTCATTTTTCCCCTTTTCATTTCTGAGCTTATGCTGACAAATGCAGCAACATCTTGTAGTTGTAGGTAGAGAGAGAGATTTTCTTGTCTATTTCAAGGGCATGTAGAAAATAAATCCCTTTTATTGTAAATTTCCCTACTTTAGAGAACACAGTGCCCATAGGTAGTTTTGTCCAAATCTAATTATACCCGGCACAACTTTGTTGGGAAACAGAAACAGAGATTATTGGAGCCTTGAGTACCAAGAAATTTTTGAATAAAGAGGGTATTATTATGTAGGATGTGTGCTGAAAACTTGGCGTTTGGTGAATGTTCTATTTCATAGCCTAAGCCTGAAATTGAAGGACTACGTTTTCCTCTCATGACAGCTTCCTCTATTTTATCAGTACTCTAATAGAGAGATTTGTTTCCCAAGTATTCAGATTTCTTTTTAAAGTAATTTCTTTGTCTGGCATCTTTAGCCTGTGTATTGTGAAAGGCTGTTAAAACATACAAGGACCCATTTATGGTGATTTTTCTTATTGTTTGATTCTAAGGTTAATTCTTCCGTAGGAAATTATAATAGTATAATCATCTGTTGTTGAGATAAAGCTCTTCTGAGTGTATGGCATGTACCAACAAGTACTTCCTTTTGAGTCTGCCTTAAAATTGATTTTACTTTCAGTTTTAGAGAAATGTTCAAGATAATGAACTTAAGTACCTGATTTTTGCCATTTCTACTATACGACGCTATATGTGTTGTATGTGTGAATATTTTCCCCTCCCATCTTTTTGACATGTAGTGACAGAAGAATGATACTGATAAATTCCATGGTTAGATTCCTCAGCTCAACAGAATACCTGAATTTTGGCCTTTAGTCACTGAGTTGTGAACATGGTTCTGTCCTATTGTATCAGCTTGTATCTGTTTGGGGTGTATCTTATGATGCTATATCTTTGAGCTCCTGTTTGAACTCCTATCTTTGAACTCCTATAATTCTAAACTATTTAACTTGTTATCATCTACAGCAGCTGGAGTAGTATATTATCCAATTATGTGCTGTCATCTCATTATCCACTCTGCTTTTTCTGGCTCTAAAAAAAACTATTGCATGTACATATGAGGAGAGAGACTTTGCTTGATGATAGTTTCCTGAACGGCTACAACAAACCCTGGAGCTTCATCAAACAAGATACAGTTGCCTCACTTAGGAGTTAGTATAATTTCATCTATGTAAATTAGGATAATCTGATGTATGTTGGTACTTAGAAAGCAGTTTAGTGACCAAGTTTGAACTTGCTCTTGGATATTTATTTATTTATTAATTTATTTGAAGTGTAGTTGATTTACAGTGTTATATGTTAGTTTCTGGTATACAGCACATTGATTCAGTTATACATGTATATCCCTTTTTATATACTTTTTCGTTACAGGCTATTACAAGGTGTTGGATATAGTCCCCTGTGCTATAGTGTAGAACCTTGTTTATCTGTGTTACATATAATAGTATCTGCAAATCCCAAACTCCCAGTATATCCTTCCATTCCCCACTTTCCACTCTGGTAACTGTAAGTTTGTTTTCTATGTCTGTGAGTCTGTTTCTGTTTTGTAAATAAGTTCATTTGTGTCCTTTTTTTAGATTCTACATGTCAGTGATAACATGTGGTATTTTTCTTTCTGGCTTACTTCACTTAATATTATTATCTCCAGGTCCATCTGTGTTGCTGCAAATATCATTATTTTATTCTGTTTTTTTCATGGCTGAGAAGTATTCGTGTGTGTGTGTGTATGTACCACTTCTTTATCCAGTCACCTGTCAATGGACATTTAGGCTGCTTCCATGTCTTGGCTATTGTAAAGAGAGCTGCTGTGAACACTGGGATCATTTTTTAAATGTTATGCTGTTATACTTTTTCTTATGTTTTAGTATAAAACCATTTAATATGTGGGGAGATGGTTTTAGTTTCAGTCTGATTATTTCAGAAGTACCTTTCTTATTCCTTCAGTTTTGGGACTTCTGAAGTAAGAGTGCTGATTTTAATGTCCTACTTTCTTGAGAAGAGAGGTCAGTCAGCCTCTTTACAATTTATAGCGGCATTTAGTTGTATGGATGGTAATCTCTAGATCTTTATTGAAACATTTTATAATATTGGACTCTGACCTAGTTATTGTTTGATTTTGCCATTTAACTTGATGCATTTAGATAATTCACATAATCTCCGGTCTTTGTATTTTGGCCAATGAGATCATTTGAACCAGATGATCTTTAGGTTCTTTCCAGTTGTAACATTTTCTCTTTTTCATCCTAACTGCATATCTTAGCTTAAAAACGGATAATACATTTTGGAATGGAAGAGTTGCTGAAAGGAAATTTATATTGCAGATGACATGAGTATTTTCTTTTTTCCTTTAAACTTTTCCTGATTTACTGTGCATTTAATTCCTGTTACCTAAAGAAAACTTGCCTGTTGGGGGCTCAGTGTCTTTAGTAATTCAGTTTTACTGACAGCAACTTCTGGTAAGCTATTAATTTAGATTTTGCATTGACCTGTATACAAGCTACTCTATTATTAACGTGCATAATAGGTTTAAATAAATGTTTAAAGATGTTGTTTGAAGCTTGCCAAACATGTAAATGTTAATGAGTCCATGTAAAACATAATTTTTCAGGAGGTTATTTCCCTGTAGCTGGGAACTATTATACTTCTAAAGGGGTCGTTGAGATTTTATTTTTAGAAGGTTTGGAAAGGGTAAACAGTCATATAATGGCAAGGACCATAGTTTTGGGACTTCTTGGGAGGAAATTTGCAAAACCTTGAGCAGTGTTAACAGTGACAAGTATTTTAACTTCTTGCTTCAATGTAAAGTTATTACCAGCTATTTAAGGATTCTGTGTAATAGTCATTCCTAAAGTTATCCATAATGAACAAAGGATTCTCTTTCAATTTTTTCCCACTTTAAGTGTAGTTTACCACTTAAAAATATTAAGAATGTTATAATGCAGGCCCTGTATTTTTTTTGTTGTTGAACTGTAATAGATTTCCCAAACTCTTCATTCATTGTCCTATGATTTGTTTTTTGGTAGATTTGATCTGAAATAACAGTCTCAGGAAAGGAGTTAGCATGCCTTTTATTGTACTGAGATTTTCAATAGAGAAGTATTTTGTTATTTCATTTGTAAATTTTTTGAGCTTCTGAAATCTGCCAGACTTGTTGAGTTTTTAAGTGGGACTGAAATTAGAGGCTTTCTGCTGTTAATATAGCCTCTTTTCAAGGTTTTTTGTTTTTGTTTTTGTTGCTTACTTAATTTTGATTTTGGATTGATTTATGACTTGATTTTTATATTTGATTGAGATTTATAATACTGCTTTTGTGTTTTAGTTACATTGTTATTCTTAAGATATGAAAAGGAAAAAAACCCAAACCATCTGTGCCACAGTAGATTTCATTAATCTGCAGATAGTAAGCAAACAATGTTTCTTGGGTTTTCAAAGTGTTCTTTGGAGAAAAAGCTATGTTCAGACGATTTTGATGTTATCAGATGGTTTCTAGATAGTTCCATATACTCACACAAACATTTGTTCTTTCTGTTCCAGGCTTCTCTTCCAGAATTCAGTAGTACGTGGTGCTTTTTGCTTAGTTAGCTTCTTTTGTTTCCTCAAGTCAGAAAACTGTTTACAAAGAAAGCAATGGAATTCGTTTCCCAACTCCTAATACTGTACTTTTTATGTTGAGTTCTGTTGCCTCTTTTTTTAAACTGTTCATTTTGAAATAATCTTAGACTTCAACAAAAAATTTGCAGGAGTAATAAAACTCTCACCCAGGTTCATTTTATAAACTCATAGAATAATGATCAACACCAGGAAATTATATTGATACCATTTCCATTATTCCTATTATATTTATTAGTTGGTATGTAAGGAAGAGCTGCCTCCTCTCCTGTTCACTCAATTATTCATATATATGTAGATACACATATATGTATATATCTGAATGGATGGATGTTAATTTTATTCTACAGGTTGTATCCCGTTATTATTATATTGTTGCAAAAATTGTCCCAGAATTGGCATTAGGAGCACCCTCAAGGTGATTTTTGTGTCCTTTTCACATACCTCCATCTTTTTTTTTTAATTGTAGTAAAACACATAACATAAAATCTACCATCTTAACCATTTTTAAATGTACAGTGGTGTTAATTATATGTACATTGTTGTGCAAGATCTCTAAAACTTTTTCATCTTGCAAAAGTCAATCTCCATACCTATTGAACAACCCCCCCCCCCCACCAGCCCCTGGCAACTACTATTTTACTTTCTATTTCTAAGAGTTTGATTACTTTAGATTCCTCCTATGAGTAGAATCCTGTAGTATTATCTTTCTGTGACTGGCTTTATTTCATTAGCATGTCCTCAAGGTTCATCTATGTTGTGTACTTTCTAAAGGCTGAATAATATTCCATTGTATTTATATACTGCATTTTCTTTAGTCATTCATCTGCTGATGGACGTTTAGATTGGTTTCACCTCTTTACTATTGTGAATACTGCTGCAGTGAACATAGGCATATAAATATCTCTTTGGGATCCTGTTTTCAGTTCTTTTATACCAGAAAGAGGATTGCTGGATCATATGGTAATTTAATTTTAATTTTGTAAAGAGCCTCCATAATTTATAAAGTACTTTTTGACGAAGAATAGTATTTAAGAACCAGTATTTGGGCGTAAGGCGTGCTCATTGGTACTGGAGTAGTTTGTCTTAATACTAAGGTGTTAGAATTGATTTTTTTTTTCTCCTACTCAGATTCCAAATAGAATATATTTTAGTTGTGCTAGAAAAGAATGAGAGGAAACGGAGCAGTTTTCCATTTTTAACATGCTAATGTTTCTCCCATTAGGGTTTATTGAATACTCCAGGACAGTGGGGTTGTCAGAACTGTCTTGTGAAGCAGTTGGGTAAATTGACCAATGTGGTGGTGTTGGTTTTTATCATGATGATATCTTCATCTGAAAACCTGTCTCAGTTTTATAGTTTTCCTGAGTAATTCAGGTTTTATAATGCTTTGGTCACGTTAGCAATTCTGACCTCTATCTGTAAAAGACATAGTAACTGCAAATGTTTAATATTCTAAACATGGAAAAAAGTTACAAAACTACCTAGTGCAGATATGATACTTTCTCTTTTCATGTTAAGCATCACTTATATTTATTCAGATGCTCTGTCTTGGAGGAGATTAAAAGGCTTTTAATTGCAGCGCTGAATTTGCCCTTACTTCTCTCTCAAACAGGTGCCTGGCATCCTTTTGCTTCCCCTACTAGGTGCAAAGCATTTCACTTTACTTGTCATCCAGTGAGATTCTGCAAGCTGAGATGTTATTTCCACGCATGGATAGTGTTTTTTAAAATGCCATTTCTGTGAAATTATATTTTATACCCTATGAGGCATGTCAGCCAGCCACCAGTGATATCTGTTTGTCTCTCATATATATAAACTTCTAATTCATTAATTGTTTTGGATACTGGCTGGAACATTATAAGAGGAGTGGTTCATTGTGAGTGTAATTTGTGTTTCTCTTCTGGACTTTGTAGCATTCCCACTCCAGTTCATTTTATGATGGGTACCTGGTTGTCCTGCTGTCATCCTTCTTGAACGTGTCTAGTCAAGTGAAGTTGCATAGCAGCAGCTTTGGTAGTAGGCTGGCTGCATTCCAAGATTTCATGGATAATCCTGCCTTGACATTTAATGATCTGATGAAACTGCTCAAAAAAACCCCCAAAAAACTGGATGTGATGTCTGCAGAAGGTTTACCATTACCTCCGCTCTGTGGAGATAATGTTCTGGTTAACCCACATCTGTTTCCTGTTGTAGCCCATATTCTCAGTGTGGTTTGCAGTATTTGGGAATGCCTCAGAATGTTAAATCCATACCACAATGTGGTTGAAGCAGCTGAAACCACTGGAGTCTCTGGTTCAGATTTGGAGGTAGATTTTAGAAGTGACAGAAGCCTAATTTCAGTTTAATTAAACCGCTCTGAAGTAATACGGTGAAGCACACCCTCAGGAGTTGCCAGCAGATTTAATTAGTGTTGGCTCAACTTTTAAAGCATAAGGGTAATCTTTTGGAATCCCCTAAAATGGTGCATTTGTTCTGGGTTCAGAATGTACAAGCAAGCTTTTACCAGGGTTTGGGTGGTTATTTTAAACATAAAGAGGCTTAAAACTGTATTTATAAACCAATAACCTGTCCAGAACTGTTACTTGTTGGGCATGAGAAATATAATAGTACTATTCTTTGAGACAAAGCAACATGTTCTTGTTTCACTATGTTGCTTCTGCCCATTAGAGATTGTGTGGCTGGTGAAAGAGAAGTGTTTAGGGCAGTAGCCATGTTCCTAATAGAAATGTCAACTCTGCAAAAGTAATGGAAGGAAATATTTCAGAAAGTAATCATTGAACTCTGTATAAAGGGGAATATATGTTCTTCAGATGTGAAATCTCACAGTCAGATTTTCTTTGAGCTCCTGATCCCTTAATTTCTTCAGAGGATTCTTATAAATTGCTTTCCACATCATATTAACAACAGAAACAGTAACAGCATTTATGAATAACAACTATTATTATTATTATTCAAGTACCATTGGATGCGCTGCTTCTCTTTCTTCCCTTCATTTTTTTAATTATGGAAAATTTCAGACATATATAGTAAAGCAGAGTAAATATTCTCATGAACCACCCAGCTTCAACCATATCTGTCAGTCTTGAATGCTCTTAAGGGGAGAGCCAAGGAGATATCAGATATGGATTCTCTTATTAATACAAAGTGGTTTTAGTACTTTTATTTTGAGGTAACCTAAAAGAAATGAAAGAATCAGGCCTTTGTCCTTAATCTTAACAAATCTCAATTAGTACTTTGAAATACAAACTCAAATGTGATAAAAGATGGAAAAAAGTAGAGTCTGATGAATTTTTTCATGAGAAATCTTTTTTGGAAGTAATTTTAGCCCATATTAGAATTAAGTGTAGTTCTGCTGAGGAGAAAGGGAAGACCAAATAGAAGACATTTGTTTGTGGCGTGGCTGAGTCTGAAGAGTGTAGGGCAGCTTGGAAGGTGGCTGGTGTGAGAAGGGATAGAGATCTAATCTAAAATAGGAGTAAATTAATTTTGTCGTAGGCTGTGTAGTCACCACCATGAAATTCTAACCCTGCACAGTCCGTTATGGTAGCCAGTAGCCACACACGGCTGCAGAGCACCTAAAATGTGGCTACTCTGAATTGAGATGCCTGAAGTGTAAAATATATGCTAAGAAGACCTAGTATGAAAAAACAAAGTCTCAGTGAATTTTTTAATACTGATTACATATTGAAATAAAAATATTGTTGAAATAAAAATATTTTGGATATACTTGATTAGATAAAATATATTATTGAAATTAATTTTACCTGTTTTTTAAAAAAACTTCTGGCATGTGTACTTTTAGATCAGCGAATAAATTTTAATAGGAAGGCCAATATTTGAGCACAGTAATCAGCAAAATTAGTGTTAATTTATTAAATACAAGATAATGGATTTAAGACATTAGGAATAAAATAATATCAGGCATGTTTTACTATATACCATAAGCTTGTAAGAAAATACTGTTTTAGAGTTTTATAATACAGAATATTTAGTACTCTGTGTTAGATGCTCTGTTAGGAGAAGATAGCTTCTCTGTTCAGTATGTGGCTTAGATGAGGTAACAGTACATTTTCTGGGAGATGCAGTTAGAAATACTGCAGTAGAAACTGATGAGCCCTTAGACTAGAATTTTATGTATTTGTAATTTTTGTACATAAGGTCATAGTAAAGTCGTAAGACTTGATAGGCTTTTTGGAGGGTGTTTTACAGACAGAGAACTCATAAAACCTTGGAAAATATCCAGCCAGGTTTGAAAAAGAATAGAGGAATCAGTGAAATGAAGAGATAAAAAAGCAGTCTTTGTATAGAAAAAGAAGTAAGATGAGATTGTGCCATGAAAACCCAGAGTAGAGTTTCAGTGGATTAAAAAGAGGCAAAAGAGCGCAAGGGCAGTGAGAAACAAGAAAGTAGTCCATGACCGGTTTCAGTTGTTTGATCTGAGTCACAGACTTCAGGCAGTTGTAGGGAGTTAAGGGAATGAATGGTAATAGGTGGAGGCAGCTGTTAACAGATCACATTCAAAGAATGTGGCTGTAAAAACAATCATTCAACTTTTAAACAATGTCTTTGTAAGGTGGCGGAAATTGTGTTGTGTTTAAGGCAGAAAAGAAGGACCCTATGGAGAGGGAGAAACTGGAGATGCTGGCAAGGAAGGAAATAGATTAGGGGGAAGTCCTTGTTAAGGGGGATAGAGGAAGATACCAGAGTCATTCTCTATAATAGGATGAAGGTAAAAGGACAGTTACAAAAATATTCTTCTCCTGCCTAAAATAATGACTCTTCTAAATGAAATGTCTAATAGAGGAAAGATTTTCACCTTGATCAAAGTTTCAGGCAGTAATAGATTAGGGCCAGAAATTCTTGGGGCTCTGCTTTTGGGAGGGATCAGGAATATATCCATTCTCCAAAAGTAGGCAGTAGTGTGCATTTTTACATGGATTTAAAATTGGAGCAAGAATACCTTTCATTCATTCAAATGGCTAAGCTGGGATCTGAGGATAAGAACTGTTACATAAATTTTCATTTCCATTTTTAGGAAGATTTCTTAAGTGTCTTAGGTCTCAGGAAACCTATTTCCTTTTAAAAATTATTTGACAGATATTTATTGAGTTCTTTGTCTGCCAGGCTCTTTAATAGTAGCTGTGAGAGGCATAAATAGATGAATTAAGCTCCTTCTATTCTAGAGATCACATTCTAGTTAGATATGTAAATAGATTATCAACCCTTATTCTTTGTTTAGTCCTTTTACTCTTAAACACCAAAGTAATTTTAAGATAAACCGTAGACTTAAAATATATCCGGAAATGGTCTGTTGCAAGAAAGTATGAATGTAAAAAAAGTCTAAATTCATGTCTCAAGGAAAAGTTATTAACTTAAAAAATATTTAATATAGGAGTTGGAGTAGTATTTAATTTTTTTAACTGTTTTTGACTTTTAAAAAACATTCTATTTAAATATGGATTTATTCAGTTGGCTTAATAGAAGTCCTGTTGTAGCTGATAGGAATAAACATTCAACTAATATAATCTCTCTTCTGTCAGATGTAAATCAAATATTTATTGATATCTGCACATGAAAACACAAGGGTATAGCATAATTTTGCTCAATTTTTAAGTACTTTGTTTCCAAGGTTTGGCTGTTTTTGGAATGTCAGCAAGTGTTTTAAAATTTTTAGAGAGGAAAGATAAAGAAAATATTTGCTTGTCATTCCATCTAGGCAGCCACAGTATTGACTTATATGAAATATAATTTTATGAATAAAAAGTTAACACTTGTGTAAGATTATACCTGAAACTTTGGGGGCAGATGTTGTTTGATGCACATGTTTTTAGTACCAAAATAACATTTCTGAAGGCTGATTTGCCTGGCACACAGGCCATTTACAATGGTAGAAGTAGTCTCAGCTCCGGGGACTTGGAAGTTGGTGCTTTAGAAGACTTACTCTGTCTTGTAGAACGGAAGAGTTATACCTATTTCTGCAATGTCAAAGGCAGAAAAGATGTCATTGCCACTTGTAGGGAAGCTGCTGATGTTTATAATGAAAGTGTCAGAATGAATTTAATACTGTTGCTCTAGGGTAGTTGGAAAGAGTTGGTCATCCAAGATACTTGAAACTGAGTTGCAGAGAGAGCATCTGGAGTGTCATAAACCCCTGATAACTTCGTGATTATAACCTTAGGGGACTGAGAGATTTATCGAGAACCCTTTTATCTGTGTTTTTAAGAAGATTTTTAAACAAAAACAGTGAAATAAAAAATACACTAAGTAGAAAAAGTCCTAAAAAAGACATCAACTCTATTTGCAAGCTGTGTGACCTTATTTGAATCTCAGTTTCCTTAAATGTAAAAAAGGCAAAACTCTTAGGATAAAATAAAATGTGTTGTAAAAAAAATATGTAACAAAATAATGTGTGCAAAGGTACACTGTAATTTGAAAACAAATGTACAGGCAAACTTAAGGTGATAATACTGTACTTTTAATTTTTCCATAGTCATTTAATAGAGGGGATGCATACTAAGTCTAATATTGCCAGAGATTTTAGAAGGAAGGATAATAAAAAAATGGAGAAATAGTAGTAAAATATGAGCTTGTATTGAGTATTAGAAATCATTCTCATTAAATCAGCATTTGTCATTTTGTGAAAGCATGGTAGTAGGACTAACGAAGATGACACTTGTAGATTCTGATGTATTGGGCAGTTGGATTTGCCATGTTCACATGTATTTGAAGAAATAAGGACCCGTCTTTTCCTCTTCCTTCTCTTTAAACTTAAACTTCAAGGTTATGAATACCGATGGGACTGGGAGGCGAGTACTAGTGGAGGACAAAATCCCTCACATATTTGGGTTTACGTTGTTGGGTGACTATGTTTACTGGACTGACTGGCAGAGGCGTAGCATTGAAAGAGTGCACAAACGGAGTGCAGAGAGGGAAATCATCATCGATCAGCTCCCCGACCTCATGGGCCTGAAAGCCACAAATGTTCATCGAATCATCGGTAAGTAATTCCAAGTCTCCTGGACGTTAAACCGGGAACGAGAAAGGACAGAGATAGTCAGCTGCTTGGAAAGTCAGCAGTGTAAATTATTAATGTTTTAAGGGAATGTAGAAATCACCTGCGAAGCTTTTTTTAACCAAGAATGGCCCCTTTAAATGTTGACTCAGTAATTTAACACACACACAGACACACACCCCCCACACCCCCCTTCAGGCAAAGAGTTTCTATTGTATGAATAATGCAATTTACTTAAAGCATTTTTGTCATACTTTTATTCCCAGTTGGTCAGCACAAGAGTTTTGACCTGCTCCATTTTCATCCTGGGTCAGTTCTTCCCTCTTTAGTCAACCTGGAAGGTCACTGTACTGATGTCAGCTTAGTGCCGACACGCAATCGGCATGGTGCACTACGGGTCAGGACTCCTGGGCTCCAGCCATCCTCCGGCTTCAGTCCCCGCCAAGCAGTGGGGACTGTGGGCCTTACTGCCGCACCTGGTCTTTTATTCCCTGTTCATCCTCACAGTGCTTGTTTGTGAGATTAGAACTGAAAGTCTAGATTTGGGAGCAAATGAAATCCTAGGTCTTGGTGAAGCAAATGCTTAGTCATTTTAAATTGAAAATGTGTTTACTGTGTTCATGTGCATGTCCTTCTGTGCCCTTTGATAACTACCTTATGTTTTAGGTTCCAACCCCTGCGCCGAGGAGAACGGGGGTTGCAGCCACCTCTGCCTCTATAGACCCCAAGGCCTTCGCTGTGCCTGCCCCATCGGCTTCGAGCTCGTCAGTGACATGAGGACCTGCATTGTCCCCGAGGCTTTCCTCTTGTTTTCACGGAGAGCAGATATCAGGAGAATTTCTTTGGAAACTAACAATAATAATGTGGCCATTCCGCTCACTGGTGTCAAAGAAGCTTCTGCTTTGGATTTTGATGTGACAGACAACCGAATTTACTGGACGGACATATCACTCAAGGTTAGCAAAAGAATTGGAATACTAATACTGGGGACTAAAAAAAGGAGAGCTTCTAGAATTTCTGAGTCTTCATGCTGTCATCAACTTCCCTCATTACTTAATAGGCAGAGTTCAACAAAAACCTTAACTTTTTAAAGGAAGTCAAGGGAAGGCACATTCAGTATTTTTTTAAATTTAATTCAATTTAAATTTTTTTAAACATTCAGTATTTTATTAAGTACTTTTTATTACCGGATACTTTGCTTAAGTGTTCTAAATCTGCAGGACTTAATCTTCCTCTACTTTGTTCCATTTTGGAGGTCATGAGTGACATTTTCTGCGGTTAGAGAGTAAGCATTTGTAGCCCTCACATCAATGGCTTTGAGACTTGACTCTCAATTTATTAAAAAAATTTTGTCAGCACCTGACTGAGGTAGAACATGCCAGTTGTGAGTTACAGCATACCTTTTTTCCCCCTAGAATGAATATTGAAAAGCATATTCAGCCAATAAAGAGGAGCTCTTGACCATAAAATCTGAAGAATAATCTTTCCTTCTTCCAGATTGTTTTGTGCTTGCTTTAGATAACTTGTGTAAAATTTTGTCTAATATGCCAAAGCCATGGGGTATTGGATTCTGATGGTGTTCAGTAAAATCTCTTAAATTAGTGAATAAGTGAAGTAAATAAATTCATCTTGGTTTTTATTGTGTGGGCTTCTAAGTCTCCTTATCGTGAAAAGAGAGATAATGCCTTATTTTGCAGGGCTTATTGTGAGGATTAAAGTAGAAAATACATGTATACAAGGTACTTAGGATAGTGCTTGATAAGAAGTAGTAGATGTTATTAATAGCTTGAATTATGACTTCTACATTTTTAGAGGATTCAAAGCTGCAATGGCAATAATATGATAATAGTCATATGCATTTTATAAGATAAAAGCTGTTGAGATTTTCTCTTGCTGACACAAGGACATGGCATACTCCAGCACCTTCAGGAAGCTGACTGCCAGTTAAGAATCTGCAGCACTCTGGTCACATCTTTTTCACTTGATTACTAATAAATTTTAAAAGAAAAGTCATTCCATTGTTTTACTGGAATAAATTTCTGGTCTGTACGAATTTCAAATATGTCTCTATGAATTGGCAATAAAACTTGAGGTCACAGTTACATTTATTAGAAATTGACATCAGTTTTTTTTCTGTGCTCATAAAATATGTGAATTGTATTAAGAAACTATGCCTCTGACTCTTCTGCATCCTTCCATCCAGCAAAAACTTAACCACACATTATTTCTGGATAGTGTTTTGTACTTAAGCCCTGTGACTTTGTTGTTCATCTTATTTTTGCAGACCATCAGCAGAGCCTTTATGAATGGCAGTGCACTGGAACATGTGGTAGAATTTGGCTTAGATTATCCGGAAGGCATGGCAGTAGACTGGCTTGGGAAGAACTTGTACTGGGCAGACACAGGAACAAATAGAATTGAGGTGTCAAAGTTGGATGGGCAGCACCGACAAGTTTTGGTGTGGAAAGACCTTGACAGCCCCAGAGCTCTTGCGTTGGACCCCGCTGAAGGGTAAACAGCTTTATGTATGCATTCTTTGCAGCTACATTGTGCATGGCCTAGTTATGAGTTATATTCTTGATGTCTTAAATAATGCTTATTAAGAATCTGACAACTAAACTGTAGATTAGCTTCATCTTTAAACTATTAGTTGAGATTTTGCTGATTTAGAATTAATAATTATTAGCCAA
Source organism: Vicugna pacos (assembly GCF_048564905.1). Classification (NCBI taxonomy): domain Eukaryota; kingdom Metazoa; phylum Chordata; class Mammalia; order Artiodactyla; family Camelidae; genus Vicugna; species Vicugna pacos. The sequence continues at coordinate 15,003,436 of NC_133020.1, forward strand.
ATTTTACTTGTGTCATTATTAACGTTGGGTGAAGATTAGTGAAATAGATTAATAATTAAATATTAGTGATCGTATTTACATGCTAAGTAAATAGCCTTTTTAAAAGTGTCATCAAGTCTGTATTTGCTTGCCGCCTCTCACAGGTTATACCAGATTCCAAGCCTATTAAAGTAACCCCCCTGAAATAATGTTGCAGAGAAATAATTGCATTTTAAAATATTTATTAATTCAAAATGGACAGTTTGATTATTAGAAGCTTGAAGAAACTTTGATATTAAATAGTAAACTTTTTGATAAACTATTTCCAACATGACATGTTTTTCAAAGGTAGATGATCCTTTGTACATGGTTTAGCAAGTTTTAAAAAGCCAACAGCTAAGAAATCTGCAATTTGAAGAACAGCTCCACTTTAAAAAGCAGATGTTAACAATGTGAACATATAAGGATATTTACCATACCCATAATGAATAGTTTCCCTGAAATCAGTCAGCTCCATCATTAGCTAGTTCGCCGTGTAGTTAGAAGGCTATACCAAAGGCAGTTTGTCTGTGCTGACATGTTGTGATTGGATTATGGCGATCTTTGCTCTCAGCATTGGTTACTAGACAGATAAATTTAGTAGTTGGAGCTAAGGACTCTAGTTTATGTGGCTGCTGGCAACTGTGAAATTTCTCCCACAGTTGTTTCTCTTTGGCTCTTGGGGTGTGCACGTGCCTGTCACCTGATAAGTACAAACATAGACAAAGCCCGAGACGACTTTAATTTTCAGAAAAGTGTGTTTATACCTTGCTACCAAGTCAACCATCAGCTGACAGGCTGAGGAGTGAGTGTCTCCCTTGGGTGTCTGATGAGACCTGGCAAGTGGAGAACTTCCCTGGTTCCAGTATTCAGAGTGTCTTGAAACTAGCACCGTCCTAGTTCAGTTGAAAGGGCATTTGGCTGAGGATTAGGTTCTAATTCTAGCTCTGCCATATGGCTGGTTGAAGACATGCAACAGATCATTCACATTTCTTTTAGTGCTTTGGCCTCCTCATCTGTAAAAAGCCTATTCTGTAGGTAGGACTGCTCTAAGGTTAAGGTAAAAAAACTCAAACGAGTGAAATAAAAACAGGAATGTTCTAAAATTACACAGGGATTGTAGTAGTAGTGCTCACTGCCCAGCTGACACATTAAGAGGGGGTTCTTTGCTCCTACAAATAATAGTATATTACCTTGGATGGTAAACCAAATACATTTTCAAGCTTTGCATTTTAACTTCAATTAAAGGCTAATAATTTTTAAAGGCTAATAATTAGTACTGCAACTTGGTTTTGGGGAAGCATTGATTACACAAATTGAAAAGTAAGGTTATATAAATTAAAAAACTCGAATTACTTGTATTCAGAAATACATATATTTTGTTCTAAAGTGAATCAGGTTCTGAGACCAGAGCTTTAATCCTTTGCTGTCTTCTTGAATATTAGTTTTATAAATACAAGTGCTGCAGTAAGGAAATCATTGGTTTGTTTCCAAGTCCTAGGTTTTGGATGGAACAGATTCATTGGAAAGACTAAGGAAAGCTGACTCACTTCCTTTTTAAGATATTAGAAAAAATACTGAGTTGAGGCTGCCAATGTAATTGAAAAAATCTTAACTCTGATTTTACTTTACCAACTTCCTTGATTTAATGTACATTTTACTTTAATTTTTTTAGTTACTATGCATGAGTATGACCCTTTCTTCTAAATAATCAAAAGTGAAAATGTTAAATATCCATTGTTTTGAATTTAGATTTATGTATTGGACTGAATGGGGTGGAAAACCTAAGATAGACAGAGCTGCCATGGATGGAAGTGAACGTACTACCTTAGTTCCAAATGTGGGGCGAGCAAATGGCCTAACTATTGATTATGCTAAAAGGAGGCTTTATTGGACAGACCTGGACACTAACTTAATAGAATCTTCAAATATGCTTGGTAAGCTGTACTCTTTTTTATTCAGACAAATAGTATATAATTCTTTCTATGCAAAAATCAGCAGCTGCTGTTTGCCACTGGTTAGGTGCTGTTAGCAAAACTTCATATGAATGTCTAGATTCTTCCTCTATCTGGCATTATATCCTGCTTATTATTATATTAATAGTGGGCCAAGTACTTGGATTCGTATCTCTCTGATATGTGGAAATTTCATTACTGTTGGGCTTGTAATGGAATTTATAGCTCCCTGGATATTCCTGAAGTGACTTTTTGTACCAGTAAAATACAGTGTATGCATTTCCATCTTTTTATGGAAGAGAAAGAGTTGAACTATAGGCCTTTATGGAGGGAAAATAAGACCACAATCAGAATAGACCACTTACAGGTGTTTCAGCAAACTCAGTGATTTGTAGCAAGAATATAAATTTGAGGCATGGGGTCAGACTACAGACGGATTGATTTCAGAGGACTGGTCTAGTTTTAGAATTGCTTTTAAATGAATTTTCTATTTTAAATTGCTTATAAAAGTAATGTTTATGTTACTTCTTCTTCTTCTTTTTTTTTTTTTTTGACAAGAAGACACTTACATTCTCACATATTTTGTCCCTCTGCTTCTCTCCTGTCTACTGCCTTTCCGAAAATAGGACTCAACCGTGAAGTTATAGCAGATGACTTGCCTCATCCATTTGGCTTAACTCAGTACCAAGATTACATCTACTGGACGGACTGGAGCCGACGCAGCATTGAGCGTGCCAACAAAACCAGTGGCCAAAACCGCACCATCATTCAGGGCCATCTGGACTACGTGATGGACATCCTCGTGTTTCACTCCTCTCGGCAGGCAGGGTGGAACGAGTGTGCTTCCAGCAATGGGCACTGCTCCCACCTCTGCTTGGCGGTGCCAGTTGGAGGTTTTGTTTGTGGATGCCCTGCCCACTACTCCCTTAATGCTGACAACAGGACTTGTAGTGGTAAGCTGCATTTCCCCCCAAAGCAAACTAAACCTAGAGGAGAAAGCAGGATTTTGGAAACACTGTGTTTCATGCTCTTTCTAGAGTGTAAAGTTGTAGAAGTCCAGAGTTGATCATTTGTTCAATAAAAGGTAAAGACTAAAGGTAGAAAAATGAAAGTTTTTGTTGCTTTTATGTGTCTGGTGATAAGTAGTTGATGTTATTGAAAATTTGATATTATAGAGAAAGTAATTCTTTTATCCTTAGACGTTAAATATGTATTGCAAAATTTGCATAGCTTCTTTGAGAGAGAGAGCATGCATGTGCATGTGTGCTGTACGTAATTTTTATTTATTATCATAGAGAAAGGGAAGAACAGGACAAACAGTACAACAAAGAGAATCTACAAAATACAATCTCCTTGTCCTTTGAAGTTCATAGACTAGGCCAAAGATGAAAAATTTAAGTGTGTTAGAGGCCAGGGAGAAAATGCATATGGTAAATTTAGCCCAGTATGAAACAATAGTAAATAGATGGGGCAGGGCACTGGAGAGAAGGATATGCTCTGAACTTAGTGAGTGGTTGCTACTTAATTCTAGCTGATGTGACTAGATCTTCTTACCTAGTCATGAATCCAGATTTTTATTTTATTTTTTATATATTTATTTTGACTGTAATAGCTCCTGATTTTTAAATGTTATCAAATAGTACATATTAAACACACACACACACACACACACACACACACACACACACTGCTAAGAACAATAAAACACAGTGTGTAACAAAATATTGTTGGCTTAGGGAATCCTGGTTTATGACTCAAGTGTACATGAAGACCCCTGTCTTGGTGGATAAACGAGAGCAAATTGGTTGATATGATAAATAGAGAATTAGAAACAGTAGATTTGGGGGAGAGAAGTAGTGTATGGTTCACTAAGTTTGAAGGTAACAAAACTGCTAGAGGATGTTGGGATATAATGAACTACGGGAATTATTCTGTGCCTGAAAGTATAAGAAGTCACATAGGAAAGGATTTAGTCTGTTGAGACACAAGACTTCAGTTCTAAAAAAGAAAGAACATCAGTTTATAGTTTGATGACTTGGAGTCTCTGTCACAGATTAGTTATGTGTTTTATTAAAGCAAGCCACAGAAATTTTTTAGGCCTTAATTTTTCTCATTTGTACAATGGGAATAATGATAGTAGCTACATAGTAGGGTTACTTTGAAAATTGAATAGGATAGAACATGATTTGATTGCTGTGGAGAATAATTTTGAGGAGGAACATAAGTGGTAGCAGGAAAGTCAGTTAGACTATGGTGATACTGCACGGAGACTTGAACTGGAGTGGTGGCTGTGGTGATGGAGAGATGCTGATAGGTGCAGGGTGTATTGTGATGCTAGAACCAAGAGAACTTGTTGATGGGTTGTGTGTGAGGAAGAAAGAGGAAGCAAGGATGACTCCTGGTTTTGTGGTTTGAGCAATTAACTAGATAGTAGATGAGGAAGTTTTCTAATTTTCTTAGTCTTTTTAAATAAAAGTCTAAAAAGAATGAAAAAATAATTTTAAGCAGGTTTATATTGATTTTCTTACAGGGCGCTGAAATAGAAATATTAGATAGATAGTTGGATAGAAGAACCCAGAGCTCAGAAAAGAGATGAGGTTGGAGACAGAAGTTTTATAATTACCAGCCTTTCTTGAAATGGGTAAGATTACTTAGGGAGAAAGTGTAGACCCAGGGTCAGCAAACTTTTTCTTTAAAGGGCCAGAGAGTAAATATTTAGGCCTTGTGAATCCTGTAGTCTCTCTGATACCTATTTAACTCTGTCCACTGCAGTGTAAGAGCAGCCATAGATGATACATTTTTAAAATGTGGCTCAATTCTGAAGCAGTATTCTAAAAAACAGGCATCAGGCCAGATTTACCTTGCGGGCCATAGTTTGTCAGCTCTTGGTGTGGAGAAAAGAAGGGGTCTGGTAACCTCAGGAATTCTGGTTGAGAAGGGAGAACTTGCAGTGGACACTAAAGTGGCAGAGGAGAACCAGGGGAGGATGGTGGCACAGAAGACAGGAGATTAGGACTGTGCTGAATGCTGCTGAGAGGCTGAGCAACATGAGGCCTAAAATAGTGTCCATAGGATATTTGGATGAGGTGGTTATTATTAACCCTGAAAAAAAGTAATTTCAAGGAAGTAATGGTGAAAGATTGGAGTAGATCAGCAAGAGAAAAGGAAAGGGAGGTGGTATATGTACTGTGTAGACATCTTTTTCAAGAACATAGCTTTGGAAGGAGAAAATGGGAGTCATAAGCGATGGAGGGTGGAGGCAGGAGACTGTGGGAAGACCGTGTGAGGTCAGTATCGTTTGGGCTGCTTTTACCAGGGCGTGCTAGTTGGTGAGTGATGGCCAAGAGAAATCAGTGCTGAGTGTCCCTAATGTCTGTCTTCGGCTCCCTTTCTAAGATGATCAGCAGTGTTTCAGGAGGCTACCTGGTATGTGCTCTTTTTGTAATGAGTGCTAGTTAATATCTGTGCGGAGATGTATTAGATTCCAAAGCAGATTACAAGAGAAGTTTGACACAAAGTGCTTGCCCTCAAAAAGTTTTCTGACATTGTGTAATTTACTCCTTGACCTGTGTTTCAAAAACTAAATCAGAGTTTTTTCTTTCTCTGCTCAGAAACTTACAGTGGCTCCCATTTCACACAGAGGGCAAAACTAGCTCTTACAACGGCCTTTAATTTCTGCACATCCGTACCCTACACTTCGCCCCCCCCCACATTTGCTTCTCAGCTTTTACTGTTCTCTTTCTTGCTCTCTCTGTGACAGCCATACTAGCCTTTTATTGCTGTTTTCAAATATGCCAATTACTTCTCCCTCAGGGCTGTTGTACTGCTTATTTCCTTTACTTGGAATGTTCTTCTTGCAAATATTTGCATGGATTTACTTCACATCCAAGTCTTTGCTTAATTGTGACCTTCACAGTGAGACCTGGTCTGCCCTATTTAAAATTGCAAGTCATCCTTCCACCCTGTGTGGCATTGCCAGTGCCTCTCACCTGCATTTTTCTTTTTCCCATGACACTTAATCACTCTTTGATATACTTTTACTATAGCCTTTTTATTAACGTTTATTGGTTATTGTCTGTCTACTGGAATATAAACTCTGAAGCAGCAATTTTTCCCTGTTTTTTCACTGACACATCTCAGTTATGTAGAATGGTGTTTGGTAAATGGTAGTCATTCAAGGAATCATTGTTAAATAAAAGAAAGAAGCAGCAGGATAGGGTTTGGAAAAACACATGTGCTCTTCCGTTTAGCAGCTTTGTGACCTGGGAAAAACTGCTTAACCTTTCTGAGCTTGCTCACCTTTAAAATGGAGATGATAATTTGGGTGATTAGATGACATCTAGTATGTGTGACATATTGGAGGTCCTAAATAAATGTTTGCTTCTTTTCTTTCCTAATTCTCTGAAGCAATTTCATTTTCTTTCAAAATCATAGCTACAGGGCTCTCTTTAGTTATCATCTGAGGCTTGTTTCTTCATTTGTTTCTTCGTTTATTCTTCCAATGAATATTTACTCATCACCTACTACATACTGGGGATTATTTGAGCCAGTGGGGGAGAATGTAGCACTGAATAAAATAGACATTAATCCCTGCCCTCATGGAGCTTACATTTCAGTAGGACAGATAATGAACCAAATAAGTAAACTATATCATGAGTTAGATGGAGATGAGTGTTATGGAGAAATATTAAGAGCAAGAAGGGATTGGGAGGAGGATTGCATTGTTAAATAGGGCGATCAGTGGAGTCCCGACTGTGAAAGTGACACTGTGTCAGGAAATGAAGGAAATGAGGAGAAGAGCTATGCTATGTTGGATATCTGGGAGAAGGCCTGTCATGCAAAAAGAAGTAGCAGGTGCAGAGGCCCTAGGATGTCTGGTCTGTTAGAGGGACACCTAGGAGGCCAGTGCCCCTGGAACAGAGTGAATAAAGGGATTAAGCCAGAGAGGAAACAGGAGGCCAAATTGTGTAATCCCTTGTTCAGTACTGAAGTGCTTGGCCTCTATGGCACCTTTGTGCAAATTGGCAAAAGATGTTTCCTCTGTTACTGATGCAGTTGCACACCTGTGCTTGATTTGGCCAACGAAGTGCGGCCTGGACGTCAGTCCCTATTTGATGCCTTTGGCAAATGCCCAGATGGCACAGTCGAATGTGGTGGGCTTGGCCTTGTCATTTATGCTGTTCTTACCCAAGAGCAGTACCTTCCTTTAAGCTTTGAGTGAACACTTGTGTCTTCAGAAGAGAACTGAAAAGCTCCTCTGCTTACACCTAATCTTCCAACTTCTGCTTGTGGCTGTCTTCACTTTGGGAACACAAGACTGAGACAACCCAATAGGACAGTTTTTAAAACATTGTTTCACTGATAGTTAGAGGTTACATAAATTAGGATAGATTCAGGCTTACAAAACTGCATATTCTTTGTCACTTTAAGCACTGGATGACTTGTGAAGTTAAAATACCAGCCTCCGCTTAGGAATATTTAGCCAATTGTAGTTGTTAATGTCATCCATAGACTTTTTGAATCAAGCATTTATTTGAAGCCGTATGTGGCTTTGTGTTAATCTACATTTCTAGAATACCTAATCGTGGACTCTTAAAGGTTAAAACTTGACTCAGAAAAAGAAAAAAAAAAGTACCCAGTAAAACATACATGTGTTTTAATAATTTTTTTCTCAGGCAGGAAAAGTTGGCTGCTAAAACTGTGGGTCTTCTAAGTTCCATTGTGTGTCTTAGAGTAAGTGGTGCTTATTTTATTGGCAACTTACAATTCAGAGCTTTTCTTCTTCTTTTTTTCTTGATTTACAAAAAAAATAATACTGCCCCAAAATATTTCTTTTAAAAGATAGATGGGAGACTTGTTAAGTACTCTGTTATGACATTTGTTCTTACTCATTAAGGCATAGGTTCTACTAAAATTGCTGAATGTTATGTTATGGATTCTAGATAATGGAGAGTTCCAGTGGGATCGTTACTTTCTGAATCTTCCAAGATAGGTGTGGACTTTCAGCCAGTGAAGGACTTAAAGCAGAATTTCAGTGTTGTTAATACCAAGTTGCTTTGTGAGAACCAATGAGTTTCTTTGGGATTTAAGTCAATGCACATTTGGGTATGAAAGTAAAGTCAACGGAAACCACAAATAATGGCACTATGAAGTATGGGGCTTGGGGGGAAATAAAGCAAGGAGTTCTGTCATGGCTGTTTATGTTTATATCCCTGAGAAGGACAAAATTCTACTGGGTTTAGGTGACAACTGATAACCAAGAGAATAGACTATAATTATGGAATTTTTATATATATTGTAGTGAAGATTTTAAAAATGCTATTAGACTTTGAAGTTTTTGGTAGCGTTGTCAAGATGCTCTTCTTTTCTAGATGTTTTCTTACATTAAAGATGACTGCATAGTCATCAGAGGCCTAGTTCCTGGGAAAGGAAAATGCTACCTCTGTTGCATTTCCCCATTTCATAAATTTAGGGCATCAACTTAGGGTGTGGTTTTTACTGGCTCCCTCTGCTTGCAACTGTCACGTACCCACAATGCAAAAGAGTACCTATGTCTGCAACTCATGAGGGTTTGATTCCTACTAATACCAAGTTTCTTACTGCTGCTACTGGTGATAATAAGCAATAGTTATTTTTACTTGACATATAATGCCTTATAATTTTTTTTGTTGAAGTGTAATTGACATAATGCCTTACAATTTTTGAGGTATTTTCACATATGTTGTAATTCTTACAGCAACTCATTGAACAGAAAAACATGGCTATAACCTTATTTTAGAGTTGAGCAGATTTTTACTCAGAAAGGTTGAGGGCCTTAGTTAAGATCAAGTGACTAAATAGTGTGAGAACTGAGACTAAAACCAATCTTGAAGGTCCTGCTTTGACCTGTAGAGACCCAGGCATCCTTCCATCCACAAGAATAGGTTATAGTTAGGATTGTTTTCCTGGCAGAGCGGAGAATTTTGCGTATCTTTATCAAATGCTTCATTGAAGTCAAGTCTCCCATGCTACCACCGTGGATGACATAGAAAAACAGGCTTAGGTGGCTGTGTCATTGGGTAAATTCATAAATGGTTTGGTAACCAGCGTGCTGATTAGTGGTACCTCTTCAACATATAAGTCTGTTTTGTATGAGATAGAGGCAACAGGCTGATCAAATCTTTTAATGATACAGGGCTTAGGGTAACTGTGTTTCATATTTGCCATTTTCTTTCTTTAAGCTCCGACTACTTTCCTGCTCTTCAGCCAAAAGAGCGCCATCAACCGCATGGTGATTGATGAACAGCAGAGCCCTGACATCATCCTTCCTATCCACAGCCTGCGGAATGTCCGGGCCATTGACTATGACCCACTGGACAAGCAGCTCTATTGGATTGACTCACGACAAAACATGATCCGAAAAGCACAAGAAGATGGCAGCCAGGTAGTTCAGAGTTCATTTCAAAATCCATTTCTTCTGCCTAGTAACTGGGCTAACCAACCATCCTATGTTATTAAGTCTTGATTCTGCTTACGTGTGTGTGTGTGTGTAAAACCAAAATTCTGGATCTAGCAGCTTTTTTTTCCCTAAGGATCTTTGAGTAAACAATTGTTTGGTAATTCTGTTGGAATGAAGATTATGTTAAAATAATTTATGCTCATATATCAGAATAACTTTGTTACTCCCACTCATATCCATTTATATATATTTTTGTGTATATATATATATATATAGTTATTTAATGACTCCATTTACATGGAGTGTAGGAAGCTTTGAAATCAAGTAGACCTTGGTTCTGATCTCAGCTCTCTCCCTCACTAAGATTCTCTTTTAGCCAAAAGGAATATAAAGCACTTAGCCCATTACCTGTTAAATAGTAGGCACTCAGTAAATAACAGTTCTGTTACTAGTTAACTGTCATTTAAGAGGCTCAGAGGATAGGAAAATACAACATAATCTCAGTAAAATGAAAAACATCTAAGATATGTTATTAATCCAATTTTTTTTTTGTTTTGGTTTTGGTAAGTATTATTTGGTTGACTGCAGGATGGGAATGAAAATATTATCAGCGTATCTGTGTTTACATTGTAGTCATGGTTTACATACCACTGTTTATACTTCTTTGCTTTCTTTCTGTGTCCAAGCAATTTTAGACCAGGATTCTATAAATAATTGTCATCTTCTCTTTAATAGTAATGTTAAGTTGGATTTTGAATGTGTTAACATTTAGGAAGATTAGATTACTAATTTTTTGTATGTTTTATCTGACAAAAAAACACCAAGGAGATAATGTATTTAGGGAGTGGCTGAGGGATTATTTAGAGATACAGTTATAGCGGTATGTCATAAAGATGGACTTTATACTATGTGATGCCAGGACTTACATAGTTGATAACTAGTTAACAGAAATTATAGCTGTTATTATACATCCAAGGTCAGAGCAAGGTCATTTGAGATAGCTTCAGTAAGGAGTGTTATCTTAGAGATGCCGAGTAAATAAAATAAAAGTTACTCAAATAAAACAGACGAACAGAGGTTCTCTTTTTGCTTGGCTTTTTTTAAAAAAAAAATTCTTTCTTGGTGGATTTGAGATTTAGAGAAAGAATTGATTGATGGATGTGGTTTGTAGCCCTAATTGCCATTGTCTCTAGAGCAGAATTTCTCAACTTCCGCACTCTTGACATTTTTGGCTGGATAATTCTTTGTTGTGGAGGTCTGACGCATACATTGTAGGATGTTGAACAGCATTCCTGGCCTCTACCCACTGGAAGCCACTCATAGGTGTGGCAATCAAAATGCCTCCAAACATTGACCAGTGCCCCTGGTTGAGTACTGCTGTTTCCAGGTATTTCTAGAGTGTGGTTCTAGCTACAGTTGTGCCTAGTTTACAGGAGACAGCTGTTACCTTCTCGCTCTCATCTGTAATCAATGCACTATCAGGTTCTTAGAGCAACTGATACGGCCTCAGCTCTCTCTTCTGCTTCATGTCCAAATAACCAAAGGGAACATTTGAAATGCCTGTTAGTAAAGAAGCACATTACCCATTAAAAAAAGATTTCACTAAGAAGTATCCTTGAGACTTGAGAGTTCCTTCTCAGGTATGTTACCACATAAGTGTAAGTATTGTGAGTGATCTCTGGGCCGTCTGGCTTGGAGTCTAATTTTCTGTGTGTTTCTTTTTCTTTCCTTAGGGCTTTACTGTGGTTGTGAGCTCAGTTCCAAATCAGAACCTAGAAATACAGCCCTATGACCTCAGCATTGATATTTATAGCCGCTACATCTATTGGACTTGTGAGGCCACCAATGTCATTAATGTAACAAGATTAGATGGGAGATCAATTGGAGTGGTGCTAAAAGGCGAGCAAGACAGACCTCGAGCCATCGTGGTAAACCCAGAGAAAGGGTATGTTACTAGAGTGGCATTCAGATGTCTTAGCATCTGAAACCTCAGCAGCTTTCCTTTTCAGCCCATTAGTTGCTTACCTTTAAGTGTCCTGTGCTCCACTGAAAAACGTGACATTCTCCATTCACCTGCCCCTGCGTTTTCTGATATTCTTGCCTTCTTAGATTTTACTGCCTAGAATTTCTTTCCTTAGTCACTACTGCTTTAGTTCTAATTTCTACCCATACCTTCAAGACTATTTGACCTGCATCGTCCACCATGAAGCTTTCCTTGGTCTGCTCCACTCCCCAGGTGTGACTTTCCCTCTCTCAGATACCCACCACTCTGTGCATCTCTAGTTGTACTCATCCTTTCCAATTTACTTTATACTTAATTGTTTTTCAGTCTTATATTTTCTACTAGACTTTACGTTCCATATAGTGTCTTCTTTGTGTTTGATAAATAGTACTTGTGTCTGAATTAATGATAAGGAATTCAGCAGGGAAAGTAGCGTACTTCAAGAGTTAAGGAAAGAGATGAACTCCAGAAGTTAAATATAAGAAATGATTCATGTGTGACTTATTTTCAGTTATAAAATAGACTCATCAGAGAAGAAATTTAAAATTTTGTGTCTAGGTTTCTCTGATTATTCCTATTTTATTTTATTTTTTGTTTTGTATTATTCCAATAATATTTCCAAGTGTAAGTATGCCTGTGTCTAACACTTTGTTTTATTAATCCATGAAAGTTAACTCTCTAAGAACTTCTGTATACCCTTTGTTACTGTTACTGAAATTAATAAATGTATTCCATGGCCTTTTGAATAATATATTCTAAAACATTCGAACTAGAACTTGAAAATATGATTCCACATCCCTTTGTCTTAATCGACAAGAATATTCTCATTTTGTGTGGTTTCTTACTTTGGTAAACTTACTGTTTCCTCCTTTCTCTTCAGGTATATGTATTTTACCAATCTTCAGGAAAGGTCTCCCAAAATTGAACGAGCTGCTTTAGATGGAACGGAACGGGAGGTCCTCTTTTTCAGTGGCTTGAGTAAACCAGTTGCTTTAGCCCTTGATAGCAGATTGGGAAAACTCTTCTGGGCTGATTCAGATCTCCGGCGGATTGAAAGCAGTGATCTCTCAGGTACTCAGGAAATGTGTTTCTTTATTTTGATTTGAGTTACTGAGATGACTCATCAATAGCATTTGTATTTTACTTCTATTGTATTATTTTTGTACACATTTCTTTACAGTTCTGTTCACTAAAAGTAGTCAATATCCAGTTGTCCGGGAAGTACTTTTCCTTGAACGATCAACACGATTATTCCGTCTCTTATCTAGTAACTTGCCAGTTTTATTGATATGGGCTCTGTAAATAGTATATTTCTTTCTGTTGTTGTTTTTTGATTTTGGGGGGCGGGTAATTAGGTTTTCTTATTTTTTTAAGGGAAGTGCTGGGGATTGAACCCAGGACTTCATGCATTATCTAGGCATGCACTTTATCACTGAGCTAACCCTCCCCCTCATTGTAAATAATGTATTTCTAATACATCGCTTCTCCTTGTCTGATATTTCTGCTCTATGTTGCGTTCTTATTATCTCTGGCCTGAATTCTAGCCCATGATTAGTCTCCTTCCTGCTGATTCCTACCCCCCCATTGAAAGTTTACAGTTTTTATCTTAGTTTTCTGAGGCATGGTTTGTAATCATATCACTACTGTACTGAAAAAGAAAAAACTTCAAGGTAGTCTCAGAACCTGAAGGAAAAAAGTCTGGTTGAACACTGAAGTTGCTCATTTGCCTTTCACAAACTCATCATCAAACTCAACTGATCTTAACATTCCTGGTGTGTTTTAACCAAATTAAATAATTTGTTGGTCTTCAGATGCACTTTTACTTTCTCATTTCCTTGCAGTCCTCTGTTTCCAATCATAGTTAATTCCTCTACCTCTGATTTTTGAGGTCCAGATACTCTGTGTGGCCTCACTAGTGATCAGGGAAATGAAGTTAAAATAATACACTATTTATATCTATCAGAGTCATTAACTATGAAGTTGATTATACCCAACATTGGCCGGCACGGTAGAAACTGGCATGCTCTTACGTAGTTTTGTGGAAATGGAAATTGGTGAGACTTCTTTGGAGGGCAGTTTGCCCATAAATTTTTCCCTTTCAGATAACTGTCTTGTAGAAATACTGACCCAGTTATACGAGGGTATTTTCTGAGCATTATTTGTAATAGCCTATCACAGAGAAATACATTTTAGCATATCAAGTATACGGAATATTACAGTCATTCCAAAAAAATGAGGTAGATCTTTGTGTACTGACATAGAAGGATGATTTTTTTTAATTAAGTTGTTTATTAAGATTTAGTTTTGTTTAAAAGTTAAAACTGTGTTATATATATATACACACATACACACATACACACATACTTTATACTTTATTTACTGGCAGATTGCCTCCAAAAATGTATATGTACTGTTAAGAAACATAAGGATATGTATGTTTTTATATTCCTTGAGAGATATGCAAACAAATGTATCTTGAGAAAGGTCTAGAAGTTTAACTTACTGGTATGTTAAGAGTATTTATTTCTGTATCATTTTAATTTTTATATGTTTGAATGCATTTGTAACTTTTTTAAAAACTAAAAAAAAAAATCTGTCTTTTCAGTTTCAAATGCCTCCCTTCCACTGTGTCTTCTCTGATTGTGAATAGTCATACACACGCTTATGTGTATGCACATCCCTGACATAATATATTATTTCCCTTATCTAATCACCTGTATCTTTTATATCCCCTCTTATTTATATAATAGTTATTTAAATCAATGTTTTAACTCTTACTAATGTTGAAGGTGGGTTTTCCCCTTTCCTTTTCTCTTTTTCTCTTCATTTATGATACTTATTTTTTGTTATAAAAGGTTACATATTCATTAAAGACAGTTTAGCATATAGAAAAAGAAGCAAATCAAAACACTGCCATTAAAGGGGAGGGTATAGCTCAGTGGTAGAGTGCCTGCTTAGCATGCATGAGGTCCTGGGTTCAATCCCCAGTACTTCCATTAAAAAATAAATAAGTAAACCTAATTACCTCCCCCCATAAAAATAATTTTTTTAAAAGCCCTATCATTATTAATGCTTTAATGAATTAACTTCCTTTTTTTTCTTTGCATGCTTTTTTCCCCCACCCTTCATTATGAAATGATTCCAACACACAGAAAGTATAGAATTTCTGCCATACAGCTTTGTCAAATCTTAGTATTTGGCCATATTTGCTTTTGAACCTCCTTTTCCCCTTTTCTCTCTTGGAAAAATAAAAAACATTAAGGAGAATTTTGAAGCCCTTGTGTATCCCTCCCCAATTCTGTTTTCTTCCTTCTTTCCCCACAGGTAACTTTTGATGTTTTTTTTTTCCATGCATATTTTGCTGTATGTGTGTATGTATTTTTTTCCATGTATACTCACACATATATTTAAGCTTTTTTTCACTTTTTAAATTTAATATAGTCTTATGTATTCTTATGTCACTTGCTTTTTTTCAGATATATCATGGTTTTGAGATGATCCCTGTTGATCCACAAATCTATGTCAAGTTATTTTCAGTGCTGAATAGTATTTCATTGTATGATCATTCTATAGTTTCTCTTTTCTGCTATCTAAACTGCTATTTCCCATTTTTTTTTTTTTGCCATAAAATCAGTGCTGTGGAGGGGGTGGGTATGGCTCAGTGGTAGAGTGCGTGCTTAGCATGCCCAAGATCCTGGGTTCAGTGGTAGAGTGCGTGCTTAGCATGCCCAAGATCCTGGGTTCAGTCCCCAGTACCTCCATCAAAATTAAAAAATAACCCTAAAAAAAAAATAAAACCCCTAAAAAATCAGTGCTATGGTGAATATTCTTATGTTCATATTTGAATATTTCTTTGTGGCCTAAACCTCATAGTGGTATTGCTATGTAACGTGGTATGTACATGTTCAACTTGAATAATTATTTCAGATTGCTCTCCAGAGTGATTATATCAGTTTAAAATCCCTACAGAAGTATATTACTTGGTATTATTAGACTTCTGAATTTTTACCAGTCCAATAATTTTAAAGGTGTATCTCATTATTAATAAAATTTGCATTTCTCTATTTTATATTGAGGTTAATGTATTCATTATTCATGTTGCTTTGAATTGCTGTTCATAGTTTTGCCCACTTTTCTATTAACTGATTTCTAGAATTCTTTAGTCAAGATACTAATCCATTATCAAGTTACATGCATATTGGAGGAGAATTGTTATATTTAAAGAAGTCAGTCTTTTCATTCATGACTGTGGTGTATCCTTACATTTATATGTCTTTTCTAATCATTTTTAGTGTATTTTTATACTTTATAGGAAAAAATGTATATTACATTAATCTTCTTTTGTGATTTTGTGATTTACCTTTTCACTCTCCCAGTGGTGTCTTTAGATGAAAAAGAAGTTATTTTTAAAGCAATACAGTTTATTAATTATTTCCTTTATGATTAGTGCCTTTTATGTTTAAGAAATCTGTGCCTACTGCATAGTTACAAAGATATTTTCTTGTGATTTTTCCTAAAATTTTTCTGTTTAACTGTTCTCATTTTAGATCTGTAATTCATTTGGACTTTAATTTTGTGTATGGTGTGAAGTGAAGTTAAAATTTTTCTTTCCACATCATTATGTAACTCAACACCATTTCTTTTTAGAAGAACATCCTTTCCCCACTGTTCTCTACTTTCACCTTTGTTATAAATGAAGTGATTGTATTTGTATGAGTTCTTTCTGGACTCTAATGTTCCCTTGGTCGCTTTGTCTTACATGATACTATATCGTCTTAATTATTAAAACTTCATAACAAAGTTATCTTGCGGTGTATGTCTTTAGTAGTTCTTCAAGATTACCTTGGCTGTTGTTAACACTGCATTTCCATATACATTTTAGAGTCAGCCTCTGAGTTTCCACCAGAAAGAAAAAACCTGCTAGAATTCTGACTGGGTTTGCTTTGAATTTATAGATCAGTTTAGGGAGAAGTGTTATCTTTATAATATTAGTCTTCTAAGCCGTAAACGTGGTATATCCCTCCATTTATTTAGAACTTTAGTATACCTCAGTGTTTTATAGTTTTCTTTGCAGAAGTCTTGCCTGTTTTTTGTTGGAGTCATTCCTTGGTATTTGATGGTTTTGAATGCTAGTGGTAAAGAGTGTTCTAAATTTTTAATTTACTTTTGGATGTGGCTGGAATATTGTTTCCTTTCTTCCTTCAGTCTGGTATACTGAGCTTGTTCCCAGGGACCTTGCTAAATAGGATTTTCTATGTTACAGAATCATTTGTCTACAAATAAGGGAAGTACTATTTCTTCTTTTCTAGTCCTTTTTCCTTGTTGCCTTATTACACTAACTGGGACTCCTAGTATAATATTGAATAGAATAATAGAATCCTTAGATTTTTTGTTTCATTTTGTTTTCGTTTTTCATGATTTGGGGGAAAGCATTCAATACTTTACAATTAGGTTTTACGTTTGCTAAGATTTTTCTGTGGATAACTTTTAAAAATCAGATTAAGGGAGTTCTCTTCTGTTCCTAGTTTGCTAGAATGAATCAAACTTGGCATGATACATTATCCTTTTTATATATTGCTGGATTTGATTTGCTAATGTTTTGTTTAAGATGTTTACATCTGTGTTCATGAGAAAGATTTTACCCCATAATTTTCCTTTCTTATAATACGCTTGTTGGAGTTTTGCCATCAAGGTTACATTGACCTCATAAAAAGAAATGCTTCCCTTTCTTCAATTTTCTGGAAAAGGTTAGTATAATGTTAGCAGGGTTTTTTTCCCCCCTTCCTTATATTTTCACAGATAATCATACCCTTTAGTCATGGAATCTCTTTCTGCTTAGTATTTTCATCTTCTCACAGAGCCTTTTATCCTGAGCTGCATTTAGTATATGTTTATTTTGTTGAATAAATAAGCACGTCTTCTCATTGTGGGTTCCAGTGTTTTGTAATTGCCATCAGAGTAGGTCAGGTGCTTATCCTGTCTGGCTTCCTGCAGCAGCAGTGTTACCTCTCATTTTCCCCTGTTGTCCAGCAGAAGCCATCCTTCTGCTACCACCAACTGAAGTTTTGTAGTCACTCTCACTGTTTTAAATTTAATTTTAATTTTCATCAAAGTAATACATGTAAATATAGAAATCAAATGGTTCTACATGGCATATAACAAAAAAACAAGTCTGCTGCTCGGCTGCTTCCTCCTCTCAGTTCTTGCTCGCAGAGGCATCCCTGATGGTTTAAAATAGCTTAGAGTTATTTTAAAGTAACCTAGTTAAAACTGCTGCTTCTTGGTTCTGCAGTTGTAGACATCACATTTAGACTTCTTTTGATGGAAGATAATGATTTTGCCATCTTAAACCATGTATCCCTAAAATACCCATATGAACTCTCCTCCCAGTCTCCCAGCATAGTTATATCAAAATTTTTAGGTTCATAATTGTTTATTACTTATGGCTATGAAAATATTGCCATCAGCTACACTTCCTTCTGTAGCTTTTTTCCTCCCTGAAATTAATCTTGTCTAATGTAAATATTGTTTCAGTGTATACAGATGCATTGAGCAATCCATCTTTTTTTTTCCAGTTGAAGACATACCTTCTGAGTTTCATCATCTTGCGCCAGTCTGGATTTGCTTGCTTTCTTGGCCGGCTTCCTTTCACTGTTATCCAGGGAGTGTACTTGTCAGTCTCCTTGGTGCTGAACCTACTGTTACGCAGGTTCTATTTCTTTGGTTAATTCCTTTTTCATAATAGGATGTATCCTCTTCTGGCTTCTTGAAAAGAGGCTCATAGGAATTTAAAATTCTTGATCTGTTGTCTGTTTTCAACTTATAAGTTCTATATCACTTTTCTACTCCTCTGTCCTATTTGTCCTCATGGGTTTATGCCTTCATTTTTTCACTATCACCTGAGTAGATTTTTAAGAAGCAGCATAAGTAAACTTGAGTTTAACCCACCATGGGGGTCTGAATGTTGACTTAGGCAGTACCTTCTCATCCACAGTATCTCCCCACATTTCTCCATTTAGTAAAACTTGGCTTTGTGCTTACCTCTTTCCTGGAACTTCACCTGATATTTCCAAAGTATTAAGTTAATGTCTTTCTTCGATTGAACCCATCACTTAAGAACCATGAAAAAGTTTTATAGATGTTGAATGACTATTAGGAGGAAGACAGAAGGAATGAATGTATTTGCTCTTTCTGAATAAGGGAGACTCACAGAGGGTGGGGAGTGGGGCATAGATTTCACCACACTGTGTGCAAGAACTTTCTCATGGTTCAGCAGTAGAATAGGTTGCCTCTCCACAGTCTGGGTGGCTCTGTGTCTGGGACTTGTAGAAATAATGTTTTATTTTGAAGTAAAGCTTGAATCAGGTAACCTATGAGTCATTTGTCCTGTGCTCTGAGTGGCCAGGTGGATGAGGGTGGTGTTCTTCACAGATGCTTTGGGCATGGAAGGCCAAGAACACAGAGCTCCTGGCCCACTACCACTGCTTCATCCAGAGAAGTACTGTTGTTATGTGTTTTATAAAAATGTTAGAGATTTTCATAAAATTTAATTTGAAAAATGGACTGTGGTTTAAAAAATGTTTTGAAAACTGCTCTAAGTTCTTTTCTACAGTTCTATGAACTGAGTATTTCTTGGGCCCTTGCTCTTGATTGCACTTGAATGTCTAGTCTGTTACCTGCTTTCTGGTTTGTATATGTCTTTTCTCCTCAGAATGATTTTTAAGTTTTGTGGTAGAGAGCTTATCATATTTTCCTTCTCAGTAGTTTTGGAATTTAACTGGTTTTTAATAAATAGCTATTGAATGTGTGACTTGACCCACGTGAATCATTTCTGCTGAATGTTCTCCATTCCAAGGTGCCAACCGGATAGTATTAGAAGACTCCAATATCTTGCAGCCTGTGGGACTGACTGTGTTTGAAAACTGGCTATATTGGATTGACAAGCAGCAGCAGATGATTGAAAAGATTGACATGACAGGTCGAGAGGGTAGAACCAAAGTCCAGGCTCGAATTGCTCAGCTTAGCGACATTCATGCAGTAAAGGAGCTGAATCTTCAGGAATACAGTAAGTACTGCTCATTGCGAGATTCATATTTGTTGTAAGAAATTCAGGTAAAATTAGGATGTATTTTGTGTCTTCTTACCTCTTTACCTTAAAGATTTTCATGCAGTTTAATTAGTTTTGCCTTTTTTTTTTAACTTTTCATGTTTTTAAAGCCTTTTATTAAGTATCTTTTCTCCATAAAAGAGGAGTAGGAGAAAGGAATGGTCTTGCTCATTTAAGAAAACTTCCCCAGGTACAGCATAGACTCTGCTTGTCATGTCTTCTCTTTCTCTCCTTCAGACCCTTTAAGAATATTGGTATAAAGCATGGATTTCTTTTGTCCCATGTGCACAGCCCCATGGTTTCAACAAAAACAAAAATTACATTTATATAGTGATGAATATAGTTATCATGGGAATAAACTTATTCTTAAGCAAAAGCAAAACGAACTAAAAATTTAGTGTATAAACTTAGAGAAGAGTATGCTTACTAAGTGCTTGCTTTTTCCCCTCCTGGATAAATTTTTTAATTCTCAGCTGAGGAGAGTGGCCATAAATTATTATTTTTTTTATCTTATTAAAAACTTTTGAAAGTGACTGGTCATCTTGGCCTAGTTAATATAATTTATATATATATGTACATTCACTCTTGTTAATATGTGTCTGTCATCAGATATACCCTCATAGCAATCACTGCTGTAGGTCTTACATGATTATATCAGGAATGCAGATGTTAAATGGAAGACTAATAAGAGAACTGTTGAAATTCCTTAACTTCTGGGCACAATGCTTTTGAAACAAACTGGAGTATGAAAGGAGGATAGAGGACTGAGATCACTATAGCTTGTTCATTGGTTGTCACTGTTTGTGAGCTTAGAAGTTAAGTTAGAGGTGTTTGAGATTTTTCTAGAAAGTCAGAATTGTCATTCTGTGTTACAACATGCAATTCATACTGAACATTTAGTAGAAATAAGGTAGTGATGATACAGTGGCTATTTATTCAGTTAAATATATAAATATTTCACTGCAGAAAAATCTCAATGGAGATTTTCAGAATTTCAGGGGGAGTATCTTTTTTTATAATTCAGCATTTAAATATGGTTTTATATTTAGGAAAACTTTTTTTTTTAAATTTCTAGTAACATTAAAGAAAATGAATTTGTTGTTTATCAAAAGTGTCATGGAATTAAAAGGTTGAGAAACATTATTCTGTAGGTTGTACTTCTGATATGAGGACTAATGTCTGTTTTGGGGCATCTGTGCTCATTTGTGATAGCAGACGCCCTAAATCTCATCAACATACACTGAAGCAGGACTGATGTGTAATTGAGAAAAGAGGTAGATAATAAATGGGTGGCTACTTCAGATGTTGGTATTCTGAGATGACAGCTGTTAAGCTGCTTTTGACACAAGCTAAGTAGAAAAGTCAAAGCAATGATTTCATTAAATGCAGCTTATGAGATGGACTTTGAAATGTGCCTGACAGTGTATTTATTTAATTTAACCCAAACATGGGGAAATTAAACACTTACAACATTGCACATTATTTTTTGCAGTTGACCAAGCAGATAATTTGGAATGTCTCTGAGAGGTTAAGGTCATGTGAATTTAAGTTTTTTTTCTAAGAACTCTAACTTTCAGTGGATTCCTCATTAGAATGTACTTTTTGAGAAAAATTATCTTACCTCTCAGAAAGGTAGAATTTCTGAATTAAAAATTTTTAGAAGACTTTCTAGGCGGGGAGAATATAGCTCAGTGGTAGAGTGTGTGCTTAGCATGCACGAGGTCCTGGATTAAATCTCCAGTATCTCCATTAAAATAAATAAATAAATAAATCTATTTACCTCCTCCTAAATAAATACATAAATTTAAAAAAAAATAGAAGAGTTTTTATATTTTACATAGAATAATATTCAGGTGTCAGCATTCTCCCTAGCAGTTTTTTTAGTTTGAATAATCGGCTTTTCTTTTTTCTATTTATTTTTAATTTTTAAAAATTTTTAACTTTTTTATTCAGTTATAATCATTTTACACTGTTGTGTCAAATTCCAGTGTAGAGCACAATTTTTCAGTTATACATGAACATATGTATATTCATTGTGACTTTTTTCTCTGTGAGCTACCGTAAGACCTTGTATATATTTCCCTGTGCTATACAGCATAATCTTGTTTATCTATTCTACATACTGAAATCCCAGTGTGTCCCTTCCCACCCCCCACCCCCTTGGCAACCACAAGTTTGTATTCTATGTCTGAGTCTGTTTCTGTTGTGTATTTATGTTTTGTTTTGTTTTGTTTAGATTCCACATATAAGTGATCTCATGGTATTTTTCTTTCTCTTTCTGACATAATCAGCTTTTCATATTCACAAAAATTAACATGAACTGTACCATTACTTTACTTAAAATACTTGAAAATATTTTATGTAAAAGTATGTGGTTAGATACAAGTGTTTTGTGGTTTTGAATTGTTTTCCTCATTTTCTTGTAGATTGTGTAGGGATGGGGTGAGGAGTTACACTGTGTGGAAGTGAAGTCCAAGGTGATTTTACATTGGATTTTCCTGATAACTCAAATAATTGACTGTGACTGGCTGTTCTTCCTTATCCCTCCCCTCCCTTCCTTCCTCTTTCTTTCTCTCTCTCTTTTTTTCTCTCCTTTTTTCTTTCTCTTCTTTTCCTTTCTTGCAGGACAGCACCCTTGTGCTCAGGATAATGGTGGCTGTTCACATATTTGTCTTGTAAAGGGAGACGGCACTACAAGGTGCTCTTGCCCCATGCACTTGGTTCTGCTTCAGGATGAGCTATTATGTGGAGGTAAATGTGTTACCATTTTCTTGTGCAAATCTAAATGCCAGTTCACGAGTACTAAAAAAACTTAGTCTAGCGTTCTACGATTTGGCAGTGAAATTGCTTTCTCCTAACTTGATCGGTCACGTGTATTTCATTCATCTGCACTATACTAGGCTTTTGGATTATTCTGAGTGAATCTGTCATGGCAGGTGATAACCTAATCCTGGGACTAAGGCAAAAGTGCCCTTATTGGGGGAAACTCCTGCTATATTTCCTAATAAAAAAGTAGCTTTTTCCACCCCAATGTGTAACAAGGTGAATTAATTCTACCTCCCATAAATCTCCATTGAATTCTAGATTCTGTCAGTTTATGCATCTTTGCTGGGAATGTATCCAGTGAAAAGAATACTCTTTTGTTCGACTCTATCAGCAATTCCCTGTTGTTTTTCTTATTTATCTAGCCAAAAAAATTTTTCGTTTTAAAGATATCACTGAGTAGTAATAATGTTGTAGTGAAATTAGTTCAGTTACTCGTGGGAGCATAACAGATCGGTACGTTCCTTTGTTAAAGCAGTATGGCAGGATCAAACATCATTGTAATATTTATTCCCTTAATTCAGAAATCTTCCTCTTGGGGATAATTCTAAGTTAATTCAACTGAAGGAGAAAGACTGTTCTCTACAGTGGCAGAAACTTAACACTTTCTAATGATAGGAAAATTAAGTAAAATAATGAGTTTATATAGTTATTAAACATTATGATCATAAACTGATGTAAAAATGTAGCCAAAATTTGGCTCAGGTGGCAAAAAATTATTAAAGTAATGTTTTCTACTATGATGAGAACTATGTAAAAAAAAAGTCTGTGAACAGAAATTAAAAGGGCTTACACTCAAAATATAAGAATTATTAAGATGGTATTATAAGCATATTCTTCTAACTTTCCTTTAGGATTTTTAAAAATAAATAACATGTATTGAGTAGCAGCTTTGAGGCACTCTGCTTGGACTGCAGGAGATTTGAAGATCTTTGACAGCATACAGTTTAGTTGGGGAGATCAGATAAGGGAACATTGACTGTGCCAATGGTCAGTGCTTTGGAAAACACAAGTAAAAGTTAATTCTTTTGCTTGAAGTATCTGTCCCCCAAAAGAGCAAGCATTGTACAACAATGTGAATATGTTTAATGCCACTGAACTGTACATTTTAAAATGGTAAGCTTTGCTATGTATATTTTACCACAGTTGAAAAAAACAAGTGTTTCTATGTCAGAGCGCTAGATTATCATTCTAGTAAGGCAAATCCCAGAAAAATTTGCCTTCGTGTAATGACAACATAGATAAAACTGAATCAAGGATACCGCCTTCATTTAGAAAATGTTCTTTAAAAGACCAGTCAGTTTTTATTCACATTTAGTGATTGTTTTTAACATATGTATTACATGAATAGGCAGCGTGTTTTAACAAATGTATGCAATGGTCTTACAGCACCCAAATCAAGACATAGTGTTGTCATTAAAAGTTCCCCGTGTCCTACCGAGCAGCCAGTTCTCTTCCAGAAATAACCACTATTCTGATTTCCACCCCACGGTTTAGCTTTGCCTTGAACTTTATGTAAGGAATCATGATGTATGTATTCTTTCTGTGTCTGGATTCTATGCTTAATACAACATTTTTGAGACTCACCTGTGTGGTGGACCGTATCGGTAGTTTTTTTTTCTTTCTCGTTTTATTGCTGCATAGTTTGTTTCATTGTATAAATAAGCTACAATTTATTACTCTTGTGTTGAGGAACATTTTGTTTTCAATTGTTTGTTATTAAGAGTAAAACTGCAGTGAATGTTTATATACAAGTTTTTTGTGTGTAATTTAACATTGATTTTACAGTGGAGGTAAATGAAATACGAAATCAGAATTCCTCTCCTTGTCCTTCAAGACGTGTTTTCATTTGAAAGGGGTTCATGGACCATTCTTTGGGAACCCCAGGGCTAGAAAAGTTATGAATTCTAAGCTAACTTGAAAATATTTGGATGTTAGTGATTATAGTGATTATTCCTAGGTTATGTGTGAGATGATAATGGCTTGCAAATGTAAAAATCCTACCTTAACTGTATGAGAAAACCTCTGCCTTACAGTTTTGCAAGTTAGTGAAATCTAAATGAAGTAGTATAAAAATTATATTTCTTTTCTGGATGAGATAAGTTTTATCTATTAAGTGTTTTGTGGGTGTTAATTATTAAGTGAGCTTTCCTCAGGTGTGTTTGTACCTCTGTGTGACTATGTTACTGTGTTCTTGTCACTCCCCTCCCCCTTGTTCACTTGAAGAACCCCCAACGTGTTCTCCTCAGCAGTTTACTTGTTTCACGGGAGAAATTGACTGTATCCCTGTGGCTTGGAGATGTGATGGGTTTACTGAATGTGAAGACCACAGCGATGAGCTCAATTGTCCTGTGTGCTCAGAGTCCCAGTTCCAGTGTACCAGTGGGCAGTGTATTGATGGTGCACTCCGATGCAACGGAGATGCGAACTGCCAGGACAAGTCCGATGAGAAGAACTGTGAAGGTATCTGAAATTCCTAGGCCTGGTTACAGAGTCCTTTTTCCATTCAGTTGTGTGCAATTCAGAGTATTGCTTTGGCTCAGTCAGTGGTAGATTTGAGGTTTTTCAAATATGTTTGACTTTATTATTTCTAAACATAGTAGCATGTTCCAAGTTGTTTTAACTTATTTAACATTGTGTAAGATTTATAGACAGTAATAAGCTTTGCAAATTGAAAAACGAGGCCAAAAGATTAGACCGTCAGTGTGTAAAAATAGTTCCTGTTTCCAGTGAACTCTGAATTAGTGGATTTATTTATTACAGTGTAAAATAATCTCATATTTTCTTCTTTCCTTCATTAACCTTTAACACAGTAAAAAAACAAAACAAAAGAAACCAACAAATTCTCTGGAATTTTTTAGTGTCCAGAAATGCATGTAGATTCTTGATTTCTTAACAGAATTGATAGTGAAGGATGAAATTCAGTATAAAGAACAAAATAGGAAATTTCCTGCTGGATTCCTTTTTCTTCTCTTTCCTCTCTACCAGTTGAAATCCCCAGAGAATATTTTTAAAGTTTTCTCTAAAAGTCTAATTTGTTTTTCATTTGTACCCAGAAAGCACTTTCTGACTTTTGCCAGAGTTTGACTTTATATGATAACAAAAATAAGAAAACTATGTGTGTGTGTTTTTTTCTCAGTGCTTTGTTTAATTGATCAGTTCCGCTGTGCCAATGGTCAGTGCATTGGAAAACACAAGAAATGTGATCATAATTTGGATTGCAGTGACAAATCAGATGAACTGGATTGTTGTAAGTATGGCTAAAACCTTGTTTATTACTCTTAAGGGAGAATTTTTAAAGTAGTTTTCCGTGAGGGGAGGGTATAGCTCAGTGGTAGAGCGCCTGCCTAGCATGCACAAGGTCCTGGTTCAACCCCCAGTACCTCCATTAAACATAATAAATAAACCTAATTACCTCCCCCGCAGAAGTCTCTACTCCAAAATGCTTTTGCTTTTCTTTATGTGTAAGGTTCATTTAAAACCAGTATTTCCTTATTAAGAAATGTTATTAATGTTAATCTAGTTTTTTTGTACCAGGGATTTTTTACATTTAATAATTTCTTAAAGACAATAGTTTTCTTACACACAGAAATCTTCAGAGAAACAGTAAAGCATCAGATAAGAATAAATACTGTTTTGCCAAAACTAAAGTTAGGAAATTCTCAAACAGTTTGGATATGTGGAAATCAACCAGTGGTCTGAACTTAAGAGTTTCTGAACATCAGTCTGTGTTTAATGTCTCTTATGTTTCCCTTGACAAGTTCCTGCTAGTCTCTCAGTGATTTCAAGAGCTTCTTTAAAATGCAGCCTGAGGGTACTTGATCCACCATACGCCCCCAGGCCTGGAGACCGTAGGCTGAACAGCCTGTAGTTTCTTCAAGGTTCATAACTATTGACTAATGTCCTAACGTAAGGTATGTCCCAAATCGACAGACATCGTTCTGAGTGGAATTTAGCATTAGCCAGGTCTACCCTGTCTAAACTGGTTTTGTGGAATTTAGACAGAACGCATTTTGAAACTCTTTAATCTTAACGAAGACGTTAAGCTGGTATTTTTTTACAAAATTCAAATGGGATAATCACTAAGACTTATAGAGTCTATTCACTTATTCAGCAAACATGTGCTGAATGCCTGCTCTATGCTGAGGATACCTGGTACCTGTACCACGTTTCTCAAAGTCCTCTGTGGTTGAGGTTGTAGTAAGAGTAGGGGTTTTAAAGCCAGGCAGAGGTGGATTTGAATTCTACCTCCACCTCTTACCAGCAAATTATTTGCGCTTGTTAGACCTCAGTTTCTTCATCTTTAAAATGAAGATAATTTTCAGCTTGGTGATTGTGGAAAGAAAAATTAAATGATTTAATGTATATAAAACATACATCATGGCTCTTAGGAGGTACTATTGATAAAGCAGTGTGTAAGTGATATTAAATTGCTGATAGAGATCTGAATAAAGAAGACAGCGGTCAGGCCTTTGGGAATGAAGGTAGAGTTCATCAAGGAAAACTCCTTAGAAAACTGGTCCATAAGATAGAGTGGTTGTTGACCAGTGAATCAGATTAAGTGGAGGGATTGCATTACAGGCAGAGGGACTAACCTGTCCTGCTCAAAACCACAGTGAAACAGGCACCTTTGAGAAATTATATATAAATTGGACTGCCAAAATATAGGCCACTGTCTTGAGGGGTGTCAGCAAGAGATAACGTATTTACATGTGAGATCATGAAGGACTTTACTTTTCCTCTAAAGAGCCTAGACAGTATTCTAGAATAATGGAGAGCCATTGAAAAACTTAAGTGAACGACTGGCCTGGCTATGTAATTGAGAAAGCTGTAAAGCAGGTGGCTTGGAGTGATACTATAGGCAGGGAAATCTGTTAGATTGGTTGCTTTCAATTTTTTTTTTTGACCACATCAAGAGGAATACAGAAATGTGGGTGCACACATAAAGAAACAGAAGTATTTACCCATGTTGTGTAGAACACATTCTGAAATTTTCTGTTTCAGTATGCTAGTTTCAGCCCACTAATTTGTTTCCACCATCTGATGACTTGCAGCCTGTAATTTTAAAATGCTTTTAAGAGGCTATTGTAGTTCCAGCAGGAGATGCTGAAGGTCTAAATCAGGGGGAGCAGTGGTGGAAAGGAGGGAAGGGGTAGATTTCTGAGTTATTTCAGAAACAGAATAAAAAGAGTTTGGTAACCACTTAGAGTTGGTAAGTTTAGGTTGACTCGCAGGTTACCTTATTGAGTGACTGGAGTCATAAACTGGAATATACAGCAGAGACGAAGAACCAAAGGTCATTTTGTATCTTGGCTGTGGATATATCATATTTAGCTGATGTAGGTTTTTTATTAGTTTATTTTTGGTGTTTTCATTTAATTTAAATTCCTTTAGTTTGCCACAGGTGCCACCATTCATTTATGGCCTCCTTTACCCCAGGAGTGTAGGAAACACTGACAGATGATGGTGATGATGAATTCAGTTTGGATTATGTTGCATTAAAGTTGCCCGTTGGGTATCCCACTGAAGCCATTCGGAAGGTTGTTAATTATATGGGTCTGTAGCTCAAGAGAGAGATTTGGGCTTTTCAGTTTATTAATAATTGAAGTTGAGGCAGCAAATGAAGTCTCCTAGGAAGAGTAGGTAGAGGAGGAAAATAGCAGGGGGCAGGCAGAAGAGAATGAAGCCACCAAGAGGAAACGTAACGGATAGCAGAGTAAAGCCAGCAGAGTGGTATCTTGGAAGGATCAGACATACGTGAGAAGGAAACAGGAGCCAGTGGTATTGAATGTTTAGAGATGTCAGCGAGATGAAGAGTTTATTGACTGTGACTTTGACCTTTGCCAGACTAGTTTCTGCGTGGTGGTGAGGACAGAAGCCTGATTTCAGTGAGTTAAGATGTGACCCAGAAACTAAGAATTGGAGATAGTGAGTTTCAGCTAGTCTTTCTTGAAGGTTGATGTTAGAAAGGAATGCCAAAGCACTAAAAAAAAAAAAACGAGAAAGATGGGCTGGTTGCTCACGAGGACTATGGAGAGTCTGTGCCTCAAAGTCCACAGGTGATAATAATGTAACTGGCAGCCCCTACATATTAGGTAACTTAGTGATGGCTCTCATTTCTTTCATTTAATCAGAGAGTGAGTTTAGCTATGTGGATAGGAGATTTAAGGAAAGGTGAAACAGAAGGAAGATTTTTATAGGACCTGTAATTGTGAGATGGGATCTGACTATTCAGAATGGAAGAATTTTCCTTCTAAGTAGAAGAGTAATGCTCTGCGTTTGATGAGCCCTTTTGCTATTTCCCTCTACCTGTAATACTGACGTCCTCTGCTAATAGAGCCTCGGATAGCTTGGGGACCCCAGGAAGGCAGGTGCCACGGGCATCTCACGTTCCGGCTTTTCTTTATGGGTCGCCAGGTCCTCAGGTCCTCCGATATCAGAGACTTTATGTTTCTTGCCCTCGAGCAACTAGACTCACCCTGCAGGCAGCAGCATATTGGGCCTGAGAGCAAATGCTCATCTGTAGCCTCCTGTTTGTTTTCATGCCAGGCCTAAATGTCACTTTTCAAACCTAAAACCAAGCTCAGGGCTGCTTTTGGCTTCTTTACCGTTCCAGGTAAAACACTTGATGACTTTTCCAGGTTTGTCCCTTCTGACCCTAAAATTTTCTCTGAAATTCCAAAATAACCTTAATGACTTTTATGATGTACAGAATGAAGTAGGATAGATTTTTATCTATATATGTATTTTTTAAACTTCTTAATGGTGTTTGAATCTATAATTCACATAACATCTCTGTTATCAGTTTGCAGTTATGCTTTCCAGTATACTTGAACGAAGCCTGTCTTCATTTAGGGGTAATTCGTTTTGACTCCTAATGATGACGTTTATCTGAGTATCCATGGGGCATAGTGTATATGTATTCATAAAAAAGAAAAATGTTTAAAAGTCGTCTTCACTAGCCTCACATTTCTGCTTGCAAACCTCCTCTTTTCAATTACTTTTTTGAACCCACGGTTGTTTTTCCATCATATAACTGTACTGCATTCCCGTTTTAGATCCAACTGAGGAGCCAGCACCACAGGCCACCAATACAGTTGGTTCAGTTATTGGAGTAATTGTCACCATTTTTGTGTCTGGAACCATATACTTTATCTGCCAGAGGATGTTGTGTCCACGTATGAAGGGAGATGGGGAAACCATGACTAATGACTATGTAGTTCATGGACCAGCTTCTGTGCCCCTTGGTTATGTGCCACACCCAAGTTCTTTGTCAGGATCTCTTCCAGGTGAGCTGAGACTGATCCACTGAGAATCAAGTCTTGGGTCCTGGCAAGATTGCCAAGTTTTGTTACAGAAACAGGATACTGCCTGGACTATATTTCAAACCAGACTATTTTGTGTTTAAACAGTTGTAAGGACAAATGTTCTCTTTTGCTTTTAGGACCTTCTCTTTACACAAAAGACCTTAGGTTTGGTTTGGTAGAAATTGCTCAAGAATATACAGCAAATACACAAACATGTAAGCGTTTATATATACACTCCATTTACTGCATATACTGCGTTTCTGGATGTGCTCTGCTGGAAGTGAATCAGCTGGTTATTTGGTGAAAAGAGTCATAAACCACAGTTCTTTAAGTTCAGTACCAGGAGACGCAGTACTACTGAGCCCAGGAATTAAAGGAGGCCAAAAAATAGGTGAAGATTCCTTTTCATCAGCAATTTAGAAATAACCTGAGTGGTTGCAGGGAGGGGTACATGTGTCATCTTATGTGTTCTCCTGACTTGGGTGATGACAGTTGAGGGTAGGGTTTGTCAGCATAGCCAAGTAGCCAGAAGTTCTGCACTTGGGTAGACCATATTGCTCTTGGGAAGTACAGCTTTCTCTTCAGTACTTTTTGGTGCCCTTAGTGAAAAGAAGCCTTTCTTGTAATGAATATGGAGAAGGAGACACCAAGCAAAAGCCCTGTGAGAGTAAGAACTCATTCTAAATGTTAACTCTAAGGAAACAGATACGATTTTCAAACAGTTAATGATTCCTTGTTGCCATAGCTACTTTAAGTTAGTGGAATTGGGAAAGTCACGTGGGAAAAATAGAGTTTTTTCTTTGGCACTGTGGTTGTGATTCCAACAACATTTGCATGCAGTAGATAGAGAAATAATATTTCATGCGTTGTATTTATGCCCTAAAAGTGAGTTTAGTTTTCTTTTGAGACCTGTTACTTAGTCTGTCCTGCTTTGCAGCGTCCCCTCTGCACAGTTCCTTCTTTCTCAGATCCTCCAAGAGGTTGAAAATCTCTCATTTTGAAGAGTTATTCTTCCATTCTGGGGAAGAGGAAGGGCTGGGAGCTATTCTTGGCCTTACTGTAGGCCAGCTCTCAGTGGAAGTGTTCACTTCTAGAGAACATTCATTTCCCTACTCCGTTAAGTGTTTTCAGTTATTATTGGGAAAAGAGGGCGTAAATTGTTTTCAAATCAAACAGTTTGACTATTGGTATTTGTAATTCCATTATTGAATAAAATTATTTCATGCATTTTTATAGATCTTATTCATCTTCAGTATTTATCCTCCTTCATTTTAGGAATGTCTCGAGGTAAATCAATGATCAGCTCCCTCAGTATCATGGGGGGAAGCAGTGGACCCCCTTATGACCGAGCTCATGTCACAGGAGCGTCATCAAGTAGTTCTTCAAGCACCAAAGGCACTTACTTCCCTGCAGTAAGCAGTCTGTTTTCCTTTGTTCGCTTTGAATGCTAAGATAAATAGGGTCGTAAGTTTTTAACTCATTTAAATGTGGATACTCAGTGATAGCAGTATAAAATGTTTTTTAGTATAGAATTTAGGCATATAAGGCTCAAAGGATATACCACCACCATGTGAGCACTTTGAAATCTTTCTTTAAGTTTACTCTGTAGCCACCAGCATATTTGAAAGCACTGGACATTGCTTTTCTATTCCAAGGAAAAGTAGAACTGTTGAATAGTACCTCCTGAGAGGCCAAGGGTCTCCATTCAGTGACCTCTGGGAAGAGGAAGTACAGCTGGTATTTCTCCTAAGTCAGTAATTTTTCTCTAAACATTTGTAATTTTTAAAAAATGAGAACCCAGTTGTGCTACACTTAAACTACTGATTGTAGGTTATGGATCTCCTTCTCATCGCCTTGTGGTCTTTAGCTGTAATGAAATTGTGTCTTGGGGAGTGAAGAGCCACAGTCTTAAGGTACTATTTTAGGTCAATTCTTTGAAAAAGAAGGATTGTGCTACTAGTGTAATGGAAAGGAATATGAACAGAGATGAAGGAAGAGTTGAAAGGAAGTCTAGTAGCCTCTGAGATAGGCTATTCTTATTTCAGTAATGTGGTTATTTTTCCATTTAGATTTTGAACCCTCCGCCATCCCCAGCAACAGAGCGATCACATTACACTATGGAATTTGGTTATTCTTCAAACAGCCCTTCCACTCATAGGTCCTACAGGTAATACACACCCTCCTCTAAGATAAGTCAGTGTTTATCAGAAGGGAGTACTCTAGTTGTCAGTTCGCTGTAGTCCTGGATGAGTAGGTGATGGTCACCAAGAGAGAAGAGGCATGGTGAAGAATGCTGGTACAGCCCCTGCCACACATCCTTTCCTTTCAGGACATCCTACTTTTTTTTTTAATTGAAGTATAGTTGATGTACAATATTATGTGTTTCAGGTGTACAGTACAGTGATTCATAATTTTTAGAAGTTACACTACATTTGTAGTTATTATAAAATATTGGTTATGTTCCTTCTGCTGTACAATTTATCCTTGTAGCTTATTTATATTTTATTTTTTTAATTTAAAAAGTTTTTATTTTAGGGGGAGGTAATTAGGTTTGTTTTTTAATTTTGTTTTGTTTTTTTAGTGGAGGTACTGGGGATTGAACCCAGGACCTCATGCTTGCTAATTAAGCATGTGCTCTACCACTGAGCTATACCCTTCCCCCTGCTTATTTATTTTATACATAGCAGCTTGTACCTCTTAATCTCCTGCCCCCATATTACCCCTCCCTCTTTCCCTCTCCCCACTGGTAACCACTAGTTTGTTCTCTGTGTCTGATCTTTTTAGTTATACTCACTAGTTTGTTGTATTTTTAAGATTTCACATATAAGTGATAGCAAACAGTATTTGTCTTTCTGTCTGACTTAATTCCCTTTGCTTAATACCCTCCAGGTACAGCCATGTTGTTGCAAATGCAAAATTTTGTTCTTTTTATGGCTGAGTAGTATTCCATTGTATACATATACCACATCTTTATCCAGTCATCTGTTGATGGACATTTAGGTTACTTCCCTGTTTTGGCAATTGTACATAGTGCTGCTGTGAACACTGGGGTGCATGTATCTTTTCAAGTTAGTGTTGTGGGTTTTTTAGGATATACACGCAGGAGTGGAATTGCTGAGTCATATGGTAGTTCTGTGTTTTTTTTGTTTTTTTTGAGGAACATCCATATGTTTTCCATAGTGGCTGCATCAGTCTGCATCCCCACTAACAATGTACAAGGGTTCCCTTTTTTCTACATCCTGCTAACATTTGTTATTTGTGTTCTTTTTGTTTGTTTGTTTTAGGGGGGAAGTAATTTGGTTTATTTATTTATTTAGTGGAGGTACTGGGGATTGAACCCAGGACCTCGTACATGCTAAACAGGCACTCTGCCACCGAGCTATACCCTCCCCGCCTGCATTCTTTTTGATGATAGTCATTCTGACAGGTGTGAGGTGGTATCTCACTGTGGTTTTAATTTCCATTTCACTGATGACCTGTGATGTTGAGCATCTTTTCATGTACCTGTTGGCCATCTGCATTTCCTCTTGGCAAAAATGTCTATTTAGGTCTTCAGGGCATTATACATTTGTTAAAGAGAGTCACAAATGCTGTCTTCTAGAGTATTAAGGCAGAGTTCCCAGGCTTTAGCAGTATTCTAAGGAAAAGTTACCCCAAAGTGACTGATTTCAAAAATAGGTTATTGCTTAGGCTGGATTTGATGACAGTCTGCAGTGGAATGCTGGGATAAGACCGTGGTCCAGAGAGTTACGAGAGCTCTGAAACAGTAGGGGTGTCGAGGACACAGAATTTGAGAAAAGTTGAGGGAAGCGTAAGTTCAGCTCTTGCTTACATATGTTATCCTGATCTGGAATAAAAGATTTCTCATACAGTTGCATAGAATATATCATGACCCACTAAAATAACTGAAATGTATTTGTAAGCCAAAAAGGGAAATTTTGCCTTCATGCTGATTCATGAGTCTGTAGAGCATAGGTTAAGTGCTAATGTGTCGTCCTTACTCTTTTGTCTGACTTGAAAGGCCAGCAGAAAGTCAAAAACGTATATTCTCTCTCCAAACACAGTAACGTCCAGTGTTTATTGACATCTCTCACATGCCTGTTATCTTCTCGATAAGGTGTTTCCTAGAATTCTAGTCACATTGCCGTGATGTAACCTTACGGATGTGTAGAAATCAAGTGGAAACTGTTATAGTATCTAATTCAGAATTCTCATTTCAGTTTATGGATAAGACTATTTGAGATAGGCTTGACTCTGAACTGATTGTTTGTTGTTGTTGTTTAGCTTTTTTTCTTTTTGAGGGGGGAGGGTAACTAGGTTGATTGATTGATTTTTTTTTTTTTAATGGAGGTACTGGGGATTGAACCCAGGACCCAATGCTTGCTAATTAAGCATGTGCTCTACCGCTTGAGCTATAGCCTCCCCCCGAACTGATTGTTTTTAAGTTTTATTGTAAATGTTGCTTTTCTTGCCACAAGTTTGTTCTAAAAAGGCAAAACAGAAAGGCAGAAACCTGAAAACCAAAGGGAAAGACCTAAATTTTTATTTTAAAAAATTAATTTCTTTAAATTGAATGAAACACTATTGCATCCAAAACAATTCTTATTTAGATTTTTGTCTCAAGTTTGTGGAACTTTAAAGAATTTTGTTAATTCTGTTTCCTTTCTTTCCCTCCTGTGTTTTTTCTTCCCCCATGAAAATGGAGTGTTGAGCCTTTCAAATGTTGAGCCAAGAAATTTCATCAAAGCTCATCACCTGATAGGACAGAAAGATAAGACCTGAAAAGTACTATGACATCATGTCAGTATTGGTAGTAAAAATGCTTGAGAACCTGCTTGGCAGGTCATGTAACTCTTGCTCTTTCAGCAGCCAGTTCTTTTGCTCTCACCTAGAACCTGCCTCAAATGGCTTACATCCTCATGTATTATCTGGCGCTCTGTATCACTAGCTGTTTTATGAATTGTAACTTCAGTTTTACATTTGCTCTTGCCCCTCTCTTGCAGTCATTTTGTTTGATGAGAAAGCATCTAAATAAATCTTGATTGGGATAAATATGAAATATGATCAGTGTTACCCTACGAAGAATATAAACGGTATAAAGAGTTATAGATAGAAGTAGAAATGATAGAAAAGACAGCACTTTGGGTCAGCTCTTATTTTCAGTAGTACATTTCTCTATTTTCAGTGCCTTTTTCTTTAGTTAGCCATGCTACAAACTTGACTTAAAAGCTATGGATTACTTGAAAAGGTAGATTAAAAAGTATAAGAAGTAAATTAAGTCTCTGAAATACCTATTACAAAATTCACTGGTCCTATGTGGATATCTAGGATTTACCATTTTGATGTTCAGTTAAATCTGCTCTTTTGATAACATACTTGTCTACATGCAGGGAATCAAAACTCCTTCCCCCAAACCACAGCAGTTGCCCTTTGCTGGTAGTAACAGTAATGGGGTGGATCTGCTTCCTAGGCTGCCCATCAGAATTCAGCCTGGCTTATACAGTATTTGAGTTCTCAAAAGCGAATGAGGTCTTAATTAAATTATTCGTCAGGTAAATTATAAAGTGTTTAAGGAACATTGCGGGAATGCTGACATGTTTGAGTAGTGTAACATAGGTACAGACCCGTTCTTGTCGCAGGTCATGGAAAGGCAGAAATTGGTGAGGTCCACTGTAGAGACTGAACGCAAAATGTACAACTGAGAGATTTTCCAAAGATGACTGTTAAGTACAACCTTGAATAGTTCTTTTTTATTCTATGATACAGTGTAACTTAAAGGTATAAGCGCACATCCAGAGGCTACAGTTTCACTTACATTCCCATTCTATCCATTTTTAATTGCCTCTAATCACATTTCATTTATAAATA
The DNA here is from genome assembly GCF_048564905.1 of Vicugna pacos. Classification (NCBI taxonomy): domain Eukaryota; kingdom Metazoa; phylum Chordata; class Mammalia; order Artiodactyla; family Camelidae; genus Vicugna; species Vicugna pacos. The sequence continues at coordinate 15,038,954 of NC_133020.1, forward strand.
TAAAATAGATGCTATCTTTCTTCTCTAACCTGCCATTGAAAGTTGAGTGTTGGTTGGGGTAAATTTAAATTGTAGTAGCTTGTTGCCTTTACAGTGAAGTTTGTATTCAGTAGCTCTGTTTTCTGATAGAGCAAACCACTTCTATAAATAATTCTGCTTCTCTTGATTTTCTCTCGCCCTGTACCAGCTACAGGCCATACAGTTACCGGCACTTTGCACCCCCCACCACCCCCTGCAGCACAGATGTTTGTGACAGTGACTATGCTCCCAGCCGGAGAATGACCTCAGTGGCAACAGCCAAGGGCTACACTAGTGACTTGAACTATGACTCAGAGCCTGTGCCCCCACCTCCCACGCCCCGAAGCCAATACCTGTCCGCAGAAGAGAACTATGAAAGCTGCCCACCTTCTCCGTACACAGAGAGGAGCTACTCGCATCACCTTTACCCGCCACCACCCTCTCCCTGTACAGACTCCTCCTGAGGAGGGGCCCTCCTCCTCTGACTGCCTCCCACACAAAAGTGTAAATACAAATTCGGTTGAGATCTGGAGGGGGGGAGGGAGCTACTAGAGAAGGATGAGGCAGACTGTGTACAGTTAGAAACTATAAATGGGGTCGGGAGTACTGGAGATATTTGTACAGAAGGAAAAGATATTTATATATTTTCTTAAAACAGCAGATTTGCTGCTTGTGCCATAAAAATTTGTATAAAAAATAAATTTGTACTAAAAGTTTTATTTTTGCAAACTAAATACACAGAGCATGCCTTAAACCCAGTGAAGTAACTGAGTACAAAGGAAACAGGACTAACAAAGGCATCACTGACCAGGAATATCTGGGCTTTATTGATACCAAAAAAAAAAAAAAAGAAAAGAAGAGATTAAAGTCCATCTCAGAGCAGCAAACCATAGACACTTGGAAGTAGCCAAATGGCCTTCATGTTAACCAACAGTTGAAGGGTAACAAGTTTAAGGAATGAAAGACAAAAAAGAGAGAGAATTAATAACTAACTTTGGAAAAAGGGCTTTGTTTTCTCTAGGAATCCAACAATTTTAGCAAGGAAAAGAAATATTTAGAAAAATCCATTTGGGGTGCTGCTGCTGTAGGAGGGACCAGCCGTCAGGTAAGATGCTCTGGGGCCGATTGTTGTGCAAGTCTTCTGTCCCTACCTTAACGCCCACCCCTCTGTCAGACAGTAATGTTTCTCTAGGCGTTTTCACCTTGCTTCCTCCCCAGCCGCTTTGTAGGCTGTTTTGCCGAGGTATCATAATTTATTCCGTTTTTTATCGAGGATTGATTAAATGGAATTTTCTAAATTAAGGTTTCATTTTAATATTTCTACTAGCTCCATTCCCCAGTCAGCTTAGCTTTTCATTCGGACTGCTGTTGTTTGCATAGTGATCAAAAGTTAGACATTTTATTGCTCCTCTTCCAAGATTGTTTTAATGCTCATTAAAATGTCTTTTTTACAACACATATAGACAATGTTTAAGAATAACAAATTTAACCATTATGTTTTTGTTGTAAATTAATCATATATCCTTGCGGTACTTTAAACATATAATATCACAATATGAAATCATTTTTATATATATTTTTCCTAGTAAGACATTTAAATATGTTCCAGTGAGGGACAATTTATTTAAAAAGAGAATTTTTTGTTATCATTAGGTTTTCCCTTTATTAACTGTTGGTGACATTTTCATGTTCTCTAGGCCCATTTTTCTCAGAATGATGTCTACATACATACCTCTTCTAATGTGTGACGTGAGTTTAATAATATCTTTGTTACCTAATGTGAATGTTAGATTGTTTTCAAATTATCCAGAAATTATTCTTATAATCACTTTATATATTTTTATGTGTGTTCTCTCTTATTCCATCATGGATTAAGACGATTTAACAGATCTAACAATATGGATTACATGAGAAGGCAAACTGTTAACTGCTCAGCTGTCAGAACGTGGGTGGAGGGAAGAATGGAAAGCTCTTTCGTAGGCAGCCTCCTACGTAGGCGGTACCAAGGCAGCTGTGTCTTCCGCTATCAGGGCTGACCTGTGGGGTGATTCTAGCACTGCTCTGCCACCTCACCAAAAGGTGGTTTCCTGCTTTTTATACGTTTCCAGCATTTCTCTGCTAATAATTGAATGTTTTTAAACTGATGTATTTTTACTTTAACAGGTGTTGATCAGTGAGTTGCTGAGGGATTTTTTTTTTTTTTTCTGTTTTACTGAGGCCTCTTTGGACTTCAGGGCCCGAGAGAAAACAGTGAAGAAAGGGTTTTGGTAGTGGTGAAATTAACTTTCTCAGCAATTAAAAAATACCGAAGTAATCTTTCTAAAGAGAAAAAATACGGTTTCAGAATAATGCTTAGATCATTGGGAATACCTTACGTGAATCAGGTGCACTTGATTTTGTGTATAAATAAATGATAATCCATCAGTGTCTTGCATTTCAGTCAGACGAGCATTAACTCTTCCTGTTGATGGAACAAAGTGCCCAACGTCTAACAAAACAGACTTGGAAGTTGCATTCTGTGACACACAGGGGCACTTGATGCTCAGATGAAGATGGGAAGGTTAGCAATAACTGGGTATCAATTAGAATTTGAGAATTCTATATGTTTACATTTTTTAATGTGCATCTTTATCTGGTGGGCTTCCCATGTGGAAACTTGCACTATAATGAACTAAGAAGAATGCTGCCTTGTTATGTCTCAGTTCAAGTGCGTGTGCTGCGATGGCAATGGCCTCTTCTTGCAAAATACTAATTTGTGTGCCAATTTGTTTGAAATTATTTGAAGGCAGTTCAGCTTAATCTCAGAGTCCTCTTTCTATGTATTTTAGATGGATTCTTACATTTAGGGGAATACCTTTCAATGAGAGAATTGTCAAAATTCAGGAAAGATTTATTGGCCGTCAGGTTATATGGACAGTTAAGCTTAAAAGTACACTATCTTGATTGTTAAACACATGATCCTTAATTGGAAAAATTGAGGATAAAAAATTAACATGAGAGCACAGATCAGGGGAAGAAGGAAAATTGTTCTGAATTTGGAGTATTGCTAGATTCATTATTATGAGGGGCGATGAATAAAATTTCATTATATTCCTTAAATACAAAAGTATTTGTTTCGATTGTTATGTCTTGAAGTATGCTCGCTCACTTACTAACGTGATTAAGATTATCTGAGAATTGAACTTCAGCATAGCGTACTTTCTGTGCACTATAGTAAGCTATTCTGCATTGAAGTGGTCTTTTATCATTCTGAACTTGTATAACTTTGAACCTGGCTCCTGTAGGGACCTGGTTTTCTGAATAGAGGTTCAAGAGATTTTGCTGCTTATATCAGATAATGGCATATTTAACAGTAAAAAGACATCTAAGGCATAGAATTTTCTCAATATTAATTTTTCTTTCATGATGTTTTATTATGCCTCTGATACTTACTGCAGCTCTTTAACTAGCATATCGTGAGATGTTATATGTTTGACAGAAAATAACCAGTCAATTACTTTAATTTTCATATAAAAATACTTTGTGATATACCACCAAGAGATATCTCACCCTTTAAATTTGAGAATAACTATTCTAAAGGGATGATATGTATTTAGAAATGAAGACAATATTTTCATCTAATATAGGCCAATAATTGGGGTAGGGGGGCTTTGAGCAGTAAAAAGATGATTGAGGATTGTATTTGTTCATCATTTAAAAATACTCCAAAGCCAATGATTTGTATAAAGCCAACTCATTTGATATTAACATATAAAAAAGGCCACCATCTGTTTTAGGTAGCAGTTAGTTTTGGGGGAAATTTGTTTTGCTGTCAGGCTCATTAATGAGGAATGCTGCAAGCAGGGTTAGTACTTAGCACTGTGACTTACCTAGTCTGCTAATGAACTATGTATATTTATGTAACTGATAGCAGTGGTCATAGTATAGGGACCATTTCTGGTACCAGAAAGGCTTGCCTTAGGCAAGCCTGACTCCACGACAGACGTGCTGCTGCTTTTCCCTGTCAAGTCCTGGGCCTACATTCTTAAAAGTGTAGTTTTTAAAATTGCTTTATCTCTTGCAGGGGAAAACCTGCCACCTCATCGATTTGCATGCCGTAAAAGCAGTCTTTCCTAACAAGATTCGGAAACAAAAATCTTGGGCTTTTCACGCCCCCAAATATGTGATGCTTTTAATAAATGCAGTACTTCAGTCTGAGGAATGACATGAATAGTATGTCTGGAGCGTGGGTATGAGTATGTGATCATCAGGTGGCCGATAAATGTTTGGGCATCCGTAAATGAGGCTGTACACCGAGTGTAGACACGGACTGAGCCTTAAAGAAGTTCATGGTTGAGTGTTGTTTAAAATATGTTCTCAGAATTCTGAAATTGAAGAGATTTAATTCTGTTTAGTAGTCCTTTCCTTACCCCAAGCCTAAAACAAACCAAGAGAAATAGCAGAACTGGTTTCTGACTTCTGGGATTGCATCACTTTACAATAGGCTCAAAATTTAGCTTTTGAAATTCTCGAAGTTTTAATGGACTTTGGGTCCTAAAGCATAACATTTTACATTTATAATTTTCAGAGATCTTAAAATTGTGAATCTGTGTACTCAGGATATTTCTTTTTGACTGGATTCTACCTCTTGTTAAATAAAACCTGTACTTGAGTGGTCAGGAAGGTAGATTCTTAGGTTAATCTTGATTTAGAATTAAATTAGTGACCTCATCCTTCTTCAGTCCAGGTAAACTTTACTGGTTTTTTTTCCCCCAAAAGGCATTCTTAAATCATTTTTAAGTTTATAGCTGAAAAATCATCATGACTTTACAGATAGAATTATAAACCTAAGTGGTATCTTGTACTCTGAAATGGAGTATAGACCTAACAAAAACTAATGTTTAGATTTCCCACCATTACTTAGGGTTTTCCCAAAAGTTAACACCAAAGAATTATACAATGTGCTTTTGCTTAACTGTCCATTTCTCTCTCTTTTTAATCAATTACAAACAGGGCAGGACACAAGAGAGAGAGAGAGATCAATGCCTAAATATGAATATTAAAAGGAAAATAAAGCAAAGAAAGTCTGATTAATATTACATGAAATTAAGTATCTGGGGTTAGTTAAGGACATTTTAAAAAAAGAGTGAAGAGGATATCAGGAAGCTTAAGCTGGACTGGCCTTATTTGCAAGTGAAGGATCTGGTGCTGCTTTCAGATGTTTTATCCTCTGTGTTTTTAAATTTTTTCTTAAGCTTTAATCTTCGTCATTGTCTTAAAGTCAGCTGGTGTTTCTTGTTCGTGGACTTTGGTACGATGGTGCTTTGCAAGGATGTATTTATATTTTAATGACCAACATTTGGTCAGCCCTTGTCCACTATTCACTTCCCCCTTTTTGTAAAATAAGTGCTTTAATTGTAAACTGTATAAAAATACCTTGTATAAATCACCCTTTTGATTATTACAATAAGTTGAGTTGTAACAAATGAAATGTTGATTTTTATAATAAAACAGTGGAAAATAAGTGTCATTTTTTTTCAGCAAGAAATTAAAACAGTTGATTGTGCTTTGCTGTGATATGCGACTATTGTGTTTCAGACACAACAAAACCCACCTTTATTGTTTGTATTTCAAATAAAATACAACTTTGGAAGAGAGGGTTGAGAAAGGCTGTTGCTTAGTGCAGTGCTGATAATGCCTGTGATTAGGAACAGAATAAGAAAAATAGTTGTTATCAAACCAAACTTGGGTCTGCTCACCCGCTGCACAGCAAAGCCACTCTGCTGACACAGGGTTGTGGTGAAGGAAAATACTGCATTTCTATGCAGGGTGCTAAGCAAGAAGAATGTACAGCTGGTGCTCATGCAGTCTGCACAATCCATCTCCCATGTCAGAAAATTTTCTACCTGAGATTTGCGTTTGTAAATTCGGATTTACTCACCATATAAAGCCAATCTTCTCCAATAAAGAGGCTAAAAATAAAAGATAACTTCTGTTAACATTTGGTCTGCGTTTACCGTGCACCAGGTGCTGTGCTAAGTATCCCATTTTTTTCCTCAAAATAATCAACTGATTAATGATCATGTTTGACAAGAAATGCCCAATTTGGTTATGAAAATTCCAGTGTAACGTTTTGATTAGAGACAGTTGGCAGTGGGTGGTGGGAAAAGGCCACTGAATTGAGATTTAGACTAAAAATCTCCATTCCATTTTAGTTAACTGCCAAGACATGTCTGAACTCATTTATTCTCTCTGTATTTGTTGGTATTAGTCTCTTAAGAGAGTTTTCTGAACCTTGACTCTTAAGTCAGCCAGTTCCTCTGTCTGTTTCAGAGAGCTTCTTGTACATAAAACATTCTAGGCAATGAACAGTATTACAGGTTAAGAGTCTGCTGGAGGCCAAAGACTCACATAGCATCTTATTCTGTGTAGATCCTTATTTGCTGCGTCCTTCCCCTGGCTCCTCTGGTCTTGCTCTGCATTCCAAAGGAATTTATGCCTCTCAAAAGAGGGGCAACACAAGGCACATGGTACAGCAAAAGCTGTGTGGCTGACAGAAGTGATTATCTTTTGATAATCAAAGGGAGCTTTTTGACTTCTGACCATCCTACCAAAAGCTCCCCCACTGCCATTACCCAGATGCATGGCCCAGAAGACTCTTGTGTTTTGCACAGTAATTATGGAATCGAGTTCCCCTGCCAAGTTTACGATTAACTTCTTTGTCTAAAACTTCATTCCCTTTCTTGTCTCTCTCCTGTTCTCAGGATTGAGGAGTATCAAAGCAGGACCTTGTGGACCCTTCCCAGATACAAAAGCCCCTCCGTGTTCCCTGTTTCTTATTTGTAGAAAAAAGACTTTAGTCTCCTAAGCCTCTCCTAGGCCTCTGTTCAGTTCCAAAAAGCAGGCACAAGTAGTTAACTAATAAGGGAAGTGAGGGAATGCAGAAATGTAAAGCAGTCAAGCAAGAAATGATAGCTTAAACAATAGTTCAGTGATAAAACAGTCCAAGTTCCTTCTCAAGGGATTTATGTAACAGTCTGATGCATATCTTTGAGTTGTTCTGCAAAAACTAAGACCCCTTCCCACCCAGGTGGAGGATGGTGACGACATGCTGACCACAAGTACGTAGAACTCGGATGGTTGGAACCAGAAGATTGGTGGTTAAACATCACCCTGTTACCTCACCACCAACCAATCAGAAGAAAGTCATGCACCTACAGCTCTTACCCTAAGTGTGGCCTTAAAAAAAAATTTCCTGAAAGCCATCCGGGAGTTCAGGTCTTTCGAGGAGGAGCTGTTTGCTCTTGCTTGGCCCCCTGCAAGTTAATGCTGTGCATTCCTCCACCACAACCTGGTGTCAGTAGGTGGGCTTTGCTGCATGGTGGACACGTGGACCCAAGTTGGATCTGGTAACAATGTTGATGACTACAAAGTGGATGTCTCACCCTTGGCACGTTGGCCCCTGGCTGGTGGTAGCTCTCAGAATCTGTCCGCCAACTGCCTGAGCACATTTGTCTCGGGGACAGCCCTGAGTGCTTGCCACTGACAAGGCATCATTGGCCCACAGCCTTTTTAATATTTGTTGTAAAGGAAACAAGGCACTTGAATCGGCTGTTGAGATGTCTGGTAAGTAGCAGAGTCTTCGGTTTGATGACACCAGGGTATTCTTTCCTGTTGTGTTGCTTTGATTGGAATTTTCCTTTTGGGTTTGGGACTTGGTCATTTGGCTCCAGTGTCTGAGTAGAGCACTGCTTCTATTGGATTTTCCCTTTTGGACTGAGGAGTCTCTGGCCATTTAGCACCACGTGGGACCATACCTGGGAATCTCCCATTTGGACCAGGATGGTAAGAAGAGGCGCCTCACTTTTGAGCTAGGGAACTGTGACCCTGAGAGACCACATTGCATTGTTTGTTTCTTTTGGCCCTGCCTGGAGCAGTGGTTGGGAATCTGACAGTGCTAGCCGTGGGTAATTAATGACAGGTAACCAGAGCTCTACTCCGTCTTACAGTCCCCTAGGGCATATTTTGCAAAACTGGGAGGTCTTCAGCTATGCTCCCATGAAAGAAAGTTGTATTTTATCATAACACTGCTTGGCCTCATTACTCCTTGGGAATCTGGAGAACAGTGGCCCCTAATGGCTCTAAATTATAACACCATCTTTCAACTAGAACTGTTTCATGCAAGGGAAGGACAATGGGATGAAATTCCTTATGTATAGGCTTTGTATGTTATTTTATCAAAGTGAGCCTTTTGGAATTGGGTTGGCTTCTATCTTGAGGGTGTGTGTGTGCATGTATATTTGTGTTAGAGAAGGAGCGCTGCTGTAATTGGTGGACATGAGAAACAAGTACAGTTCCTGAAAATAGCCCTTTAGGGTTCATTGTACAAAATCAGACCACTTTTATTTCTGGTTCCATGACTAAAGCCAAAAATGTTATTTTTCTATAACATTCCGGCCACAGTGTTCTTCAGACTCTGGAGGAAAACGGTAAGTATGGACGTATTTTGACATGCTAAAAACAGGTGTTTTACATACGCAGTGAGAGGGAGATGGCTTTCTAAGAGGAACTTGCATTTCTCTCCCTGTGCCTTTGAAATGTAAATGTTCTCCCTTGGCTCTTAAGAACTTTTATCTGACCAGCTCCAATTCCTATGACTAAAGGAAAAAAAAAAAAAGGAAAATGAGGGATTTTTTTTTTTTTAACTGAAGCAGGAAAACTAAGATCTGTGTCTATGTGGATGGATGGATGTCTGTGTACTTATGGAGATGATACGTCTTTACCTCTGGATGATATTATCAAAATTAATTTGTAAATGATCTCTAATTGACTTAAAGGAAATTAAGTGTATATAACTTCTCAGAAATATAAAAGAAACTAACCTGAATAAATTTAGGTTCACATGATCTAGGAAATATTTATTATTAGTGTCTGGTATTAAAGTTTGTTTATTGGTTTAACAACGGCATGTCTTTTGAGACGTCAACATTAAGTAGAATACGTTTATTATACCTAGGTTTACTGAAAGCCAATAAGGTTTTATTATTCCTGTTACAAAATTTGTTAGGAAGGAAAATAACTTGATATGACGAAACTATTAAGTAAATTAAATGTAAATGAGAGAGTAGTTTTTGTATCAGCTCTTTGGGAATAATTGTTTTGGGAATGTCTACTTAAAAATAGTCTTCAGGCTTTGGTGACTTGAAACTTTTGAGTTTTGCTAACGTAAGTTAAATAATGGAAATTCATTGAATATCCAGGTCATTTCAAGTAAGATAACACACTGGAACTGGAACATTAATTGTTAAGCAAGTCTGAGTTTATCTACTTGTTTCTTCTAAGTTTACTTAGTTTTGTCTGAGACAGAAGCTAAAGATGTTTGGGTTTATTAGACAAATGTCTTATACTACAATGAGGAAACAAACTATGCTATGAGAAGATGTATGTTTCTAGAGGTTATAGAAGATATGCATAACTTTGCCAATCAGGAAATGCTGGTATGTTCACATTTGCTTCCTTTTTTGGTTTTCACTAGAGATTAAGGTTTTTAAGGGTTAAAATTTATAAGGATTAAGGTTTTTAAGAATTAAAATGTACTTAAAACTCCTAAATAATAAGGGAAACATTCCAGTATGCAAGGAAAGTGGGAGGTGTGTTTTTAGTAAAAAAAGGAAGTATGAAAAATTGAAATGCAATGTAAGGGAAAAGAAAGTACGTTTCTCCTAATGCTGATTGTTTCCAAATGGGAAAGAAAATAAGGATAAACTAATATTGATACACAAAGTTGTAGATTTATGAAAAAAATCTTTACAAGGAATTCCATGTGTGGTCAGGACTAAGATTAGAATGAGTTTAATTGAGTAAATATGGTTTAAGATTAAAGAGTAAGTGGGGTAAAACTTGATTCGTTTTCTCTAGTAAGAGAACAAAGCTTTCCTAGAATATGGATCAGCTTTTGATAACAGGTTGTAAAGTTTCTTACCTTTTTAAGTAATTTGTTGTAACTTTCTGTATTTGCTTTTAAAATCCTTTATTGTCACTTTGGTTAAGTGAATAAGTATTGTTTCATAGTGACCTATGATCCTATTTGACCAAGTGTTTTGAAACTTTTTGATATTTTTGACAAACTTTCCACATATCAAATTCTAATTGAAGTGCTTTTGATCTCTGACGAACTTGGGATGCTTCTGGGAGTAACCCTAAGGCATCTCAGAGATATTAAACTAACTAGGGTTATTTTGTGTTAAATCACTTGGGAAACATTGTCAATTGATTAGTAATAAACTTTCTTAGATTATATTGTATGGGTAAATGTCATTAATATAAAGGTTTTAGAAATTATGTGAAATTTTTAAAAAATCTGGTATGACCTGGTATAATGTTATTAGTCATAATTCAAGTTATTAGCTTAAAATTTTATATGTCATAGCGGTAACTGAGTTTCTTTGTCAGTTGCAGTGTAATCAGTGTTTAACCATGCCTTTTAAAGTCTTTTGTCATTTATAGACAGTTATTGTTGCACTCTGATGCTTTTTTAAAAAATCCTTCATCTTTGAGAAGGTTCATAGAAAGGACTTTTTGACAAATCAGATTGCTTGTAACTTTCAGATCATACCGATAAGCTGGGTAAGAAATTGAAAAATTTTAATGGAAAACCTGATGGCTTCATGAAACTGTTAACACAAAGGATTAGTTACATAGAACTGAGTGATCTGGTGAATATGGTTATAGTTTTTATGGGTTTTGTTTGAAATATTACTGGATTTTAATCTGTGTTTTCCAGATATAAGGAAATCTTTCCCCTCAAGCTAAGTATGGCTTATAGCAACTTGGTAAATTATACCTATTTAAGTAGGATTGAAATATTTATCTTTTTCTCTCTACCTGATTCCTTCAGAAATTGGAAACTTGTATGTTCCCAACAGCCTTATCAGCTGAATAAGGAAGGCCACCTGCTGATTGGTGCAGGAATCTCAAGATATTTTGGGGACCTCGAGAAGAGAGGAATTCACCCAAATCTATCACAGGCAGAATCTGGCACACCCTTGCACAGCTTTTCTGGCTTTAAGAGGCCTTTTAATGATTCAGTCTGAGATTCCTTATGAAAAGTTCCAGCACAACGGATTTAAAAGAACCTATGTGATCAACTATAATTATATAAATAATGAGGCCAAGTTTATTGAAACCAGACTTACGTTGCAAACACTTCTCTTTTTATTTATTTATTTGTGGGTTTTTTTTCTTTTGGTGGAGGAGGTAATTGGGTTTACTTATGTATTTTTAATTAATTTATTATGTATTTATTTCAGTGGAGGTACTGGGGATTGAACCCATGACTTTGTGCATGCTAAGCATGCACTCTACCACTGAGCTATACCCTCCCCCCAGATTTCTTTTTAGAGAGAAAAAGACTATGTTTCTGTGGGTATTAAATTCTAGTTTTGTTGAGGTCTATATTTACTAAGACTCACCTCCCAGGTATTCCTTGTTACGTTACGTAATTATAAAGTTTAATTAGATTACAGTTTATTACAACATTCAGTCTTTGGATGAAGGTCAGATGCCCCATGACCTGTGACCAGGAGATTACACATCCTGGAAAAGGCATCATTTAAAGGACTGTCTCCACCTTGAATAAAAGGACCATTACCAGGTACCCTTGACTAGCTCATGCACTGTGACACTAAAGGGAGTTGTCTCTTGAATTTTTGTTTCCGGTTTGAGAAGGGCCCCTGCATTGGACTGGTCTGTAGAAAGGACTGCTGACCCTAGACATTATCCGCACCAGGAGGAGGAGAAGACAACAGCAAATGGTGGGCAGCTGACCCAAGAATCCAGACGGGCCTGTAAGACCGATCCCACTAATTAAGTGAACTGTGTATCAGATCTTTGTCTCTCAGTCAACACTGCAAGTTATTTTACCTCTAACCATACTGTTGCCCTCAGCGTTCAGGATGGAAAGAAAACTCCAGCGACATTATTTCAGAGTATAACTACTCACGACAGGCAACACTGCTTGCTCTAAGTGTACTGCTAGCAGCATATGCACAGTGACCCTGTGGGGACGTCACCACTCCTTTTCCTGATACTGGTAGTTTGTGTCTTTCCTCTTAATCAGTCAGGCTAGAAGTTTTGTTATTCAATTCAATTAAACCCTCTTTTGGTTTAATTGGTTTTTCACTATTTTCCTGTCTTCTATTGCTTTGATTTCCCCCCGACTCCCTTTTTCCTTATGTCTACCCTGCATTTGCTTTTTGTGATTTAAGGTAGGAGCTGAAGTCATCAATTAATTACCATTTCTTTGAATGTAGGTGTTTAGTGCTATAAATTTCCCTCTAAGTAGTGCATTAGTGCCTCGTAAGTCCTGGTATGTTGTGCTTTCATTTTCTTTAAGTTCAGATTTCTTCTTTGATTCATGGGTGATTGTGATATGGGTTATTTAGTTTCCAAACATTTGAGGGATTTGCTAGATGTCTTTCTGTTACTGATTTATAATTTAATTCCATTGTGATCAGCAAACATATTTTATAGGATCTGAGTCCTTTTAAATTTATTAAGATTTTGTTTTATGGCCCAGAATATAGTTTAACTTTGTCAACATTCCACGTGCAGGTGAACAGGATGTGTTTTCTGCTCTTGTTGGGTGTGATGCTCTGTGATGTCAGGTGGATCAGGTGAGTTGGTATGTTGAAGTCTAGCATAGCCTTACTGGTTTTCTGTTTTCTTGTTCTGTCAGTTGGGAGAGAGACTGAAATTCCCAATGATACTTGTGACTTTGTCTAGTGCTCCTTGCAGTTCTGTCAGTTTTTACTTTGGGTATTTTTAAACTGTTTAATTAGATTGTGATGTTGTGATTTGTAATAATAAATATGTGTGTGATCTTTGTTCATGTTCCTGGTACAGAGCTCCTAATATTCTTAGATTCCCTTAGTGCTGAGAGCTATAAAGGTATCTTTTATTATGTTAATGAGGTTAATTTTGGAAAGCCCCTAGTTAACCTTGGATGGGGGCTGGTTGCCAGGGGAACCAACCTTCTACTTAGAGGGGTGGGACTGAAATCTTTCCAACCCCTGACCTCATGGAAGAGGAGAGGGATCGGAGATTGAATCAGTTGCCAAAGACCGGTGATTCAGTCAATCATGACTCTCACGAAGCCTCCATAAAAACCCAGAAGGACCGGGTTGAGAGCTCCGGGTTGATGAACATGTGGAAGTGTGGGAGAGTGGCACTCCTGGAAAGGGCATGGAAGCTCTGCGTCCTTTCCCCATACCTAGCCCTATGCATCTTTTCATCAGGCTTATCTCCTGGGCTATATCCTTTTATAATTAACTGGTAATTGAGTAAGTACAGTGTTTCTCTGAGTTCTGTGAACTGTTCTAGCAAATTAATTGAACCCAAGGAGAGGGTCATAGGAACTTCTGATTATAGCCTGTTGGTCAGTAGCCCAGGTGACAACCTGAACTTGTGATCGACATCTGAAGCGTGTGTTGGGGGCAGGAGGGAGCTAGTCTCCTGGAACTGAGCCGTTAACCTGTGGGATCTGGCCCAGGTACTGTCAGATTGGGTTGAATTGTCGGATCCCCTGCTGATGTTGGAGAATTCTCGGTGGTGTTGGGAAAACGCACACACTAGAAGATACAACATTATAAAATTTTGTCCTCTTGATGAATTGACCCCTTTATTATTGTTAAATGACATTAATACTAATTAATGTTAATATTCTTTATGCTGAAGTCTACTTTGACTGGTATTAATATAGCCACTCCATCTTTCTTTTGATTAGGGTTATCACGGTATTTCTTTTCCATCCTTTTCCTTTTCTTTTTTTTGGGTATAAATGTATTTTTATTGAAGTACAGTCAGTTTACAATGTATCAACTTCTGATGTACAGCACAATGCTTCAGTCATACATGAACATAGAAATATTCATTTTCATATTCTTTTTCACCATAAGTTACTACAGGATATTGAATACAGTTCCCTCTGCTGTACAGTATGAACTTCTTGTTTGTCAGATTTTGTGAGAATCCTCCTGTATTTCAAAGCAAGAGACAATCGGCCAGACTTCAGTAGGTGTTCTGTGAGATTCAGTGGGTTTGTCGATATAATTCTTGGTGTATTTCTGGGAGAGAGTGAGCTGTGAGACTTTCTACGCTGCCATTTGGCACCTCGCCCCATCCTTTTACTTTTAAGACAATCATGTCTTTGTACTTAAAGCTGCTTTTTGTAGGCTGCATATAGCTAGGTCTGGATTTTTATCTAATCGAGTAATTTCTGCCTTTCAGTGGGATCTTTAGACCTCCCTCACTTCTTGTGATGATGGGTGTGGTTTGGTTTAATACACCAGCCTGCCCTTGTTTTCTTTTTGTCTTATCTGTCCTTTGTTCCCTTTTTCTGCTTCATTTTTAGATTAAATATTTTTCTGATTACATTTTATCACTTTTGTCGGCTTCTAGCTGTAAATCTTGTGTGTGGTATATATATATGTACATTTTAGTGATTTTTTTTAGATGTACAGTATGTCTTTTAAACTTACGACAGCCTACTTTCGTCTTTTTTTAACATTTTTTATTGATTTAGAATCATTTTACAATGTTGTGTCAAATACGACAGCCTACTTTCAAGTGAAATTACACATGTCACGAATAGTGTGGAATCTTGTATTTGTCTTTCTCTTCCTGGCCTCTGTACTACTACGGTCATGCATTTTATTCTACATGTGTTACAAATCCCATAATACATTATGGTTATTATCCTTTTATATGGCCCATTATCTTTTAAAGAGATTTGAATAAGAAAGAGGATTTTGTATTTACTTGCATATTTATCATTCCAGTGCTTGCTCTTTTCTATAGATAAGATTTCTTTTTGGTACAATTTTCCATCTGCCTAAAGGTCCTCCTTTAATTTTTTTTTGTAGTTCAGTTCTATTGGTGAGGAATTCTTTTATTTTTTTGTGTATCTCAAAAAAAATCCTTATTTCACCTTCCTTTTTTAAATCATATTTTTGTTGAGTATTGAGTTCTGTGCTGACAAGGTTTTTTTTTTTCTTTTGATACCTTAAAGTTATTACTCTACTTTCTTCTTTCTTGTATTGTTGCCAGGAAAAGTTTGCTGTCATTTTTATTTTTGTTTCTCTGTCTATAATGTGCCTTTTTCTCTGGCGATGTTTAAGATTTTTTCCCCTTCGCTGGTTTTGAATAACTATGATGTGTCTTAGTGTGGTTTTCTACATTTTTTTTGTGATTGGCATTCATTGAGTTTCTTGGTTCTGTAGGTTCATAGTTTTCGTCAAATTTGGAAAATCTTCACTCCAATTACGTGTATTAGGCTGGTAGAAGTCATTTCATAACTCACTGTTGCTCTGGTGTTTTTCCCCAGTCGTATGTCTCTGTGTTTTAGTTTGGATCTCTTGCTGTGTCTTCAAGTTTATCTATCTATTCTTTTACAATATCTAGCCTGCTGTTAATCCAGTCCAGTGTATTTTTCATCCCAGAATTATAGGTTTCTCTAGAAGTTTGATTTCAGTCATATTTATAATTTCTTAACTTCATGTGTTCAGTCTTTCCTCTTGCTTATTGAACATAAGGGATACAATTAAAATGGTTTTAATGTCCTTGTCTAATAATTCTATCAACTGTATCATTTCTGGGGTGTTTAAAAAATGTTTTTCTCTCCTCATTATGGGTCTAATTTTCCTGCCTTTTTATATGCCTTGTAATTTTTTACTGGATGCTGAACATTGTGAATGTTACCTTTTGGGTGCTGGATCTTCTTGTGATCCTTTAAAGGGTTTTGAGCTTTGTTCTGGAACACAGCTGAGTTACTTGATAACAGTTTAATCCTCTTGGTGCTTGCTCTTCACTTCTGTTGGGCAGATCCAGAAGCTTGTTTAGTCTAGGGCTAATTCTTTCCCACCACCGAGGCAAAATCCGTCTGGGTATTCTGCCTACTGCCCTGTGGATTTTGAAGTTTTTCCATTCTGGCTAGTGGAAGTAGGCACTGCTCCCAGCTCTGCGTGTGCTTTGGAGAGTATTCCCCTTCACACTTTCAGGTGTTTCTTTCCCAAGTCTTGGGTCGCTTCTTCGCAAGCATGAGGTGATGAGGGTTCATCTGAAAACCGGAGGGGGAGCTGTCTGCACATCTCCGGGGGTTTGTGTGCCGTTTTCTTCTCTCCATTTGCCCTGCAAGCTTCAGCTGCCTTGGTCTTCCTGGACTCCTAGGCTCCGTCTCCTGTGTTCAGGGAGAACGCTACGCCCTGTCTGGGCTCCCCTTCCTCCGGCACGGCCTGGGGATTTTTTACCTGCCGTAATCTAGGGCGATCACTGAGCTCACTTTTTTTGTCTCTCAGGAACCAGTCCTTCATTACCTGCTGCACAATGTGTTGAAAACTGTTCTTTCATTACATTCCATCTATTTTTTTTCCTCAGTTGTTTTTAGCAGGAGATTAAATTCAGTTACTATTACTTCATCTTGGCTGGAAGCTGCAGATGATATTGGAACATTTGGAGAGCTTGTTAAAACTACACAGACCTCGGGCCATCCTCCGATCTTACTGACTCACCGGTTACAGCAGTGAAACTAGGGTGTGATTTGCAACTACGCACTAAAGGCATGCCAGGCGTTAGGTACACAGAGTGAAATTAGACACAGGACTTGTTTACAAAAGAATTTCCAATCCAGTGCAAGAGACTCCTGTTTATGGTACAGTGTGTTGGGTATAAGGTGTCTATACGGGGTGTTATGGGACATCCTTATGAAGAAAGGCATCCGAATGCAGCCCTGTGGTGGTCCAGGGAGGGTTAGCAAATGCTTCCTGGAGAAAATGAAGGGGTGAATTTGGAAAAATGGGCTGGGATTAGTTGGATTGGAGGGAAAATGGGGGAAAGAGGACTGACAGACAAGAACACTCCAAGCAGAGAAAATGTTAACGAGGCTCAGAGGAACAAGGTTGCATAATACATTTGGGGAACCGCAAATAGTTTGGAATAGAGAAGAGGTGGTCTCCTGTGTCTCCATCTGTAAAAGGGAACTCCTTTATCCTGAAAATTTGTGAGTTTCAGTGTGGGGGAAGAAAGTGAAAGAGAATAACTCGTTTTAATTCAGATGGGTAGAGCAGTGAATCATGTGATAATAGAAAGCTCCAAGTTTCCCTTGAAGCTGAAAGTGTGTCTGATTAACGCATTCATTTATTTGTTCATCAAGATCTATTAGACACCTGTTTTACACCAGGCTACGTGCTGGGAGCTGGGGATGCAGACATTTGTGAGACCCTGTAATTTGATAGTATTAAAAAAATTGTTTTGTGTCTTAAATACTTAGTATGAAACATACTTCACTTACTTAAAAAACCTCATTCTGAACAGTATCTATTTCAGAAAAAATGTCAGTGGCTGCTTTGAGAGGAGAGGAGCTTCTCAGCTTAGCTGAGGGCAGCACGTAATTACCAGCGCACATAGCACTAAATACCGAGCTCTGTTCTAAGCACCTGCTATCAGTTAACTTACATGATCCTCAGAGAAACCTTAGACTCTTATTTACTGCTTATTTTAAGCATAAATGTATTCTTTTGACAGTTGTCTTTCCACATTATTTATTTTACCAACTACTAATCATTACACTACCTCAAAAAACAAACGAACAAACAAAAAGTCCCAGGAAACTTGAGAAGTAGAGACGGGGTCAGTGAGATAGCTGAGGGTGGCAGGAGTAATTGTTTTCTGCCAGATGGAAGATTTTACAAACAGCCAGAAAATTCTCCAAGAGACTGAGTCCAAAAGGTAGCTATGGCAGTGTCTCCATGAGCAGTATCTACCAACATGAACAGCCACGCCATCCTAAAGGTAGGCTTGAAACAATGTCGTTACTGGGCCATCCCAAGTGAAGTTTAAAAAATAAATAGTACTAGAACCCAAAGAGTAATAAGCACATGCACCATTTTATCATTTCACCCTCATGAGGTCAACGAGTATCCGTCACGTACTTCCCTAAAGTGGCCAGCAGAGGCAGGAGGGTGGTTTCTGTTGTAAGCCTCTGAAGGGAAAATTACCACTGGTCTTTCTAGACTTCCTCACATACTCGATGGAGGACCTGAAAACATGGGTGTCAAGGGCCACGCTTCTACTTTCTGTGAGCTAGGGACGACCCAGGCCTCTCCTGATGCCTCTGGGTTGACAGGAAGAACGGTTGTGCAGGCTTTGATGCTCCACCTGGCTTGTACATTTTTGTTTTCTCCCGTCGTCTGTGCTGAGACTGATGCACGCAAGGCCAGAGCTGGACCATGGGTATCCCAGGTCACAAATCCTCAGATGCTTCAGTCTACTTCTTCATGTGATCTCCTCTGTACTTCTTCGTCTGATACCCCAAGTACTTTTTCCTAGAGGGGGAAGAAGAAAAACAGATTCTTAAAATTCCAAGTTTGATTCACCGTTGAAGTGAAAACATATGCCTTTTAACTCTGCTTTCTTGTCCCAGGCATGACCCGAGGCTCAGAGACCATGTTAGGGCTGGGGGAAGGTTTGGAAAGGTGACTGGCATCCTTGGTATGCCTGAAAGGAAAACAGCAGCTAAGGACTTAGGTTACACACCCAGGACTAACCGTCGAGATGGGAAAAGTCTTTGATGCTGTATTTAAATGGAAAAGGTTGATGACTGTGGAGGCTGCTAACCTCTCCTTTCAATGTGCTGTAGAATGGGCGAGGTCGCAGGACCACAGGGTAACTACATGAACGGTGCTTCACAGTGAGACAGAAGGGCCAAGGGACAAATTCAAACCCAGTGGTGGCTGGCTTAGCACGCTTTGTGGATAGAGAAGCTATTCATTCATTTTACTGATTCATGTGTATTCTACAAGTATTGACCGAACATATCTGACTGTATGAAACTAGTGGAGCAATGAGAGAAAAAAAGAGGCATAAAATACACAGTCCTGCCCTCACAGACTGGCCGTTCAGTTGGAAAGCGTAGATGCACTGCTATGAAGTGTGGAGTACTAACAGTTAGGAGCCTGTAGCTCCTGGAAAACTTGCGCCCAGGAGTAGATTCCTCCTTCCACAGCACTAGCAGGACGTTCCCGAGAGCCACCGAAATCCCTGGGGCAGTGGAAGTCCCTGGAGGCTTGCCGCCCAGTGTCGCCTCTTTCCTGTCTGGGGAGACTGAGCACACATCTCAGTCCACACACTCGCATCAATCATATCAACTCATAAATAGTCCTTCATCAGCATCTTTTATTTTTTTGCAACTCTGTGACTTTGGAAAAACTTATCCCTTCCTCTCTTACTCTTTTTTCCTCCCTCTCCGAATTTCTAGCTACCTGCTCCAGATTAAACCTAACTGTGGCCAAGACTTAGGATTTATAATGATCTGGAAAAGTAAACGAATAAATTTTGAATTGCAAATACAAATGATAAAAGCCAGTGCCACAAAATTCTAAAGCCTCTGAAAATTCCCTTTATTATTTCTAGTGAAAAAAAATCCATCTATTTTTCTCTAATTGGAACTCTCTCTCTCTAGAACTAGCAGCCAAATTAAAAAATAAGTAAATAAAACCATTTATATTCTTTTTTCTTTCCTCTTTCTATTTGCTTACTAGAATTAGAAACACTTATTTTTCATAAGAGGTTTATTGAAATATACCATAAAACTCACCCTTTTAAAGTATACAACTCAGTGGTTTTTAGTATATTCACAAGAGTTGTGTAACCATCACCTCTATCTGATTTAAAAAAATTTTCATCACCACAAAAAGTACCACTGTAGCCATCAGCAGTCACTCCCCGTCTCTCTCCTCAGAGCCTTAGGAAACCACTGTCTCCATTCTGGACATTTCATATAAATGGAATCACAATATATGGACCTTTTGTTGACTTCTTTCAGTTTGCATAATGTTTTCAAGGTCCATCCATCGGTCCATACCTCATTCCTTTTTATGGCTGGATAATATTCCATTGTATGGATATTCACCACATTTGGCTTTTCCATTCATCATTCATCATGGATAAGAGTTTGTATTTCCATTTTGAATAATATGAATATTATGAATAATAATTACTGCTATGAACATTCATGTACAAGTTTTTGTGTAAACATTTGTTTTTGGTTTTCTTGGGTATAGACCTAAGAGTAGAATTGGTAACTCTACATTTCACATTTTGGGGACCTGCCAAATTGTTTTCCAAAGGGGCTGGACTATTTTAGAATCTAACCAGCAACGTATGAGGGTTCTAATTTCTCCACATCCTCACAGAGCCTTGTCTTTTTCATTTTAGCCATGCTAGTGGGTGGGAAATGGCATCTCATTGTGGTTTTGATTTGCATTTCCCTAAGTTGAAATGAAGACGTCAAGCAAACATCTTTTCATGTGCTCGTTGGCCGTTTGTGTATCTTCTCTGGAGAAATGTCTATTCAAATCAATTGCCCATTTTAAAAATTGGGACTTTTGGACTTTTTACTGTTGACTTGTAGGAATTTCTTACTTATTCTGAATACAAGTACCTCATCAGATATGCAGTTTGCAAATATTTTTTCCTATTCTGTAAGCTGTCTTTTTGCTTTCTTGATGACATCCTTTGAAGCAGAAGCGTTTTTAATTTTGAGGTGGTCCAATTTATTTTTTCTTTTGTTGTTTGTGCTTTTGATGCAGAAACACTATTTTTCCTAGAACACTTTTGGCGTTTCAGCCACACTAATTAACAAAATAGGTGTTTGAGAACTGGCTTGTGAACCCAACTGATATTTATAATCTCTCGGGAAAAACATATTAACAAGACCAACAATGATGGTGATTTCTTGTGTGTAATTATAGTGCAAACATGGAGTGTTGTAAAAGGATCTTGAGCCGGAGTGGTCAGGATAGTCTCCGTGGCGGAAGAGGGACTTGAGGGGGTGCTGGGAGGAAAAGCAGTTAAAGCTGGAATAATGTGGAGGAAGCTCTCCTCTCAGCATGAGGTAAGGCAGCTTGATGTTAGAATACTTCAGAGCTTTGCTTAGATGAGGCTTTTAAGCGCTACCATATTTGATGCAAAGGTAGAAAATAGGGAAGAACAGAAGTCTGGGTAGCTTAATGCGCAAACAGTGGAGACCTTGGCGGACATGATCAGCTGTGCCTTCCTTCTGGTAGCAAGAGACTCAGTCTGTCTGGAGGCCCCAGGGTCATGCTGGCCGTGCCCAGAGCAGACTCAAACCTGCTCCTGGCCCCTGGACCTTCCTCGTGGAAAGAAGGCTGATGACAACGTGTGTCCTCCTGGGAAAAGCGTGAGCAGACAGAAACGCCCTAGGCCTAGAGAGTCAGGGCTCTGGGGTAAAGCGTTCTGAAAGGGTTGTGAGGCCATCCGAACGTGGCAGTTTTAAGGAAATCTCAAGGGAAAAGGTTAGGCGGTAGAAGTGAAGGTGTCTGTTTGGCCTGAGAGCAGGTAATTAAAGTTAAAAATAGATGGAAATGTCACTGCTCTTTAGTTTGTATCAAAATGTCCCTGACAAATGGCTGGGTCCATGCAGCAATGGCCCAATGTCATAAGCCCTGGATCTCTGGGTGAGGACCAACCCCCACCCCCACCCCAGCAGCAGCTGAGAGACTAAGGAACTGTCTGCCTCCTTGTCTCACTGCCAGGCTTCTGTGGCCTCCGAAATTTGTGAAAACAGAAATTATATCTATCTAAACATTTTCTATCTCAGCATCTCTTCATTTCCTGTTCTATCTGATCATCCCTCTTCCCTCTCCCCCTACACAGAGGCCCCATGTACCCTTTGGGAACTCAGTAAATATTTATTGATAATGAAGATAACCACTAAAAAATATGTTCCCATCAGTGGGATAAATCTCTTGCCACTCAAGTGTCGTAAACTCATGAGAACGGCTTCAAAGAAGTGTTCCCTTCACTTAAAAAAAACAAATAAAAAAACAAAACCCAAAAAACCCCTTTCTATTCCATCTCCTCTGAGTTGTGGGAAGATTCATTCTGAGACAGGATACACTTACCCATCCACCATGCTGCTGGATCCAGGGCGTGAAGTTCTCTTTCAGGTACTTGGCTCCAAAGCCCAGCACCTTGTTCATGGGGTGGTTGTCGATGGCTGTGAGCTTGGACATGGCGTCTATTGCAAGAGCAGCCTTAAAGCTGTGAACTTTGACCTCTGATTCTCCTCTGGTGTCCACAGCCCTTAGGAACTGGTCTGTGATGGTCTTGAAAACAGGGTAGGTCAGCCCATCCTGGAATCTGCTCATCAAAGCCTTGTCTTTCTTCAGCTGTGTGCAAGAGGAGAAGCACTCAGTATAGCAGTGAGGCGGACTCTCCTGCTCAACACTGGGCCACTAAAACCCCCAACGGAAAACCCTGGATTCTAGTCTCAGCCGTGGTACTGCGTCCTGTAGGACCGGCCGGGGCATGGACTTCCTCTGTGAATTCATTTCATGGGGGCAAACGTGATAAAACTGAACAGCCTGTTCATTCGTCAGATGTTTCCTGAGCACTTACAACAGGCAGGTGCTGTGGATGCTTGACTCAGGCCCTCACTGGAGGGGCTCACAGTTTACTGACAGCTGTAATCCAGCGCCAAGTGCTTTGCTAGGGGCTGTGTAATGGGCAGAATTCGCAGCCTGGAAATCACTCCTCGTTCCAGTACGAAACTGGCATCGACTTGGAATTCTAGTGACAGGAAGATCATTCCTTCACAAGTCAGCCCTTGGCTTTGAGGGACAGCCCTGAGTGCTAGAAAGTTCATTCTTCAAGCGGGGAGAAATCAATTGCCCTGTAAGTCCTACCCACTGATGTCAGTTCTGGAGAAACCCAGGGGCGTCCTTAAATCATCTGCCGGGTTCTGTTTCCTGCTTCCTCTGCACCCCTCCGCCCCCTGCCTGTGGCCCTGAAGCTCCCACACGCCTTTCTCTTTTCTTTATTCTGAGCACCCAGGTCTTCTCACTGTTTCCTGTCCTGCACCCTCTCTCACGCCCTTCCCCGCCCTGGTCACCGTCCTCGGGGCACACGGCTGACAGAGGCACTGGGGAGCCACAGAGCGTGCGGTAACCGGGGAGAGCTGCCTGGCTGCTCAGTGCCGTTTCTCCCTCCTGCAGGGCCCCCACAGGGCCTGACTTCCTCCTCGTGCGTCCTGGCAGAACAAGGAAACGGGCCCCACAGGCCAGCGCCTGACGGACAGGGGGTCTACGCAGCCGTCTGCGGGTGACGCGTGGACGAGGTCTGTTCCGCAGCCCCGGCTGCAGGGGCCGGCTCACCACCTCTGCGTCTGAAGGCCACCCGCACACGGCCCTGATGGGAATGACTGGTCTCTGCTTCTAAATGGCATGAAACCCAAAGTTCTGCGAGTGACACTGACCCGGCCCCTGGCCGAACTGCTGAGAGAGGCCTGGAGCAGAGAACAGTCCAGCCATCCTACGGGGAGGTTTCAGAGAGGACTCCAGACGTGGAGCCGCTGTGGGACACAGATATCCAGGCTGCAGGGCAAAAATGCAAGAGTCTAAACTTCCCTTGAGGATCAGTTACACGGGGAACGAGATTCAGAATTCTATTCAGCAAGTTTTAATTTATTGGTGTCCTTTCCTGCAATAACAAAGTCACTTTTCTCGCTTCCAAAAATTCCAAGGAGGCTCCAGAAGGTTTACTTATGTTTTCCAAAGTGATTCATTTTTGAGATGCTGCCAGCGCCAAAGAGTCTTGACTCCAAGGGAAATAAAATTTAGGACTCAGTGGAAACCAGAACTTTGAAAAGGAATACAAAACAACCAGGAAGGAGTTCGGTTCCATTCCTGGGCACCAGCGCGCAGGCACAGAAAGAGAACGCGTCGGTCAGTTCAAGAAGCTCCCTACCTCTCTTTCCAACTGATCCCCTGAATATTTCAGCAGCTCAACGATTTTGGCTATAATTTGGTCTTCTCCATCTGTCAGGGGAAAATTCCAGTTATTTCTCTTACGAAAAAAAAATCATCTAAAATGTTTCCAGGGACAATGCTTATAGCCTGATTAGGGATTAAGGGAGACAGGCTTCGTAAGTCTTAGCCAAGCAAATCTTCCCTCGTCTCTTCCCAAACCACCCCAGACACCCTGTCTGTCCTACGGCCCCCTCCTTTCTTGTAATCTTTCTTCCTGAGGCCCCCCAGTTCTCACCGTGAAACTCAGCGCTTTATTTACTTTAAGAATGTTGAACATACTACACATAATCCTCCCTCTGAAGGTATTTAGGAGAAATTTCTCGCTGGTCTTTATGTTTTTCCTGAGCAGAGGGCGCTTTTTCCGTGGAGACCCCATAAATCGCTGTCCGATCACACCCCTCCTTGTGTTAGCTCGGAGGGCCAAACTCTGGCCTCTTGAGAGGGAGGCACGGACTTCCTGGCCTGCGTTTTGGAAGTTAAACTCATTCCTAAACCCACCTTGTTTTCCTGCTGTGGCTTTCTCTTTACATTCTCTTTCAAATTTGATGTTTATTTGACCTTACTAAAATGTACACTTTGTATGCTGTGTTCCTGCGACAAAGTGGGGCATCAATAAATGGAATGGATCAGTTCTTCCTGCCGAAGGCTGACATGGCAGAGGGAGAGAAAGATGGCTCCCGGCCGTGTGTGGGGTGAACGTTGAAACAGGGGAGGGAGAGGAGTCTGACTCCTCTTGTCTCCAAACGTGCTAACAAGTAAACATTAGGAAAACAGTCATGGCTAGAGAGCAAAATCCAAACAGCAAAGCCAGCAGCTTGAGGGAACAGCCTTTTTACTTCTGGCACAGTCTCTGAAGTCATGGAGTCCTCATGTTTGTCTGCAAGGAGAGGGGACAGGCCGCCAGGAAAATCATCCCACAAGGTCTAGTGAAGGGCCAGGTGGGAAGTCTGAGACCCAAGGCACCTGGGAGAAGGACCGTGTGGCCCCGTCGCCCATGTGTAGTTTTTATCTGATGCTGGGGCCTCTCTCCAGGAAGGCTGCTGGGACAGCAGCCCGAATTCCTCATGGGCACAGAGGCTCTCATCCGAGCTTTTGCTTGGTTTAGGGGCATTGGCTTACGTGGCCCAGGCACACATGAGATAGCAATAAAGTGGAAAGACTTTGCCTTTTGCAGACTCAGAGGGGCCCTCCTCTCCTCCCGCTGCTCACTCTGAGCCGCTTTGGTAGTTTGTGGTCCCAGCAGCACAGTCTGGGGTGGACAGACTCACCCTTGCTTCTGGGGTTGGGAGATGCCAACACTTTTGGAGGGAGAGCTGCTGCCTTCTATTCTGGCAGGATGTAAACTCAGGAGCTGCCTCGGCCCCTCATCATCCACTGGAGTTTGGGGAAAGAACACCCCGGGCAGCACCGTCATTAGTGAGGGACGTGGGGCTGAACTCTTCCTGAACTTGGTTCTGCTTCCCTCAACTCCAGAAGTCCTGCAGGTCGGATGGGATCCACAGTCCCAGCTATTGTGGCAGTTGGGGGACAACCAGCCCAGTCTGGTCACTACTTCTCAGCTCTGCTTCATGCTTTGCACCAGCCCTGGTGCCTGACAGCGCCTTGCTTTTTCACAGGAGCCCAAGGCAATATTACAAACCCCTGGGCTGATGCTCCACCTACACCGTGTGCTCTCCCGTGAGCACCCTGGGCCTTGGCCATTGCTAATGCGATTAAATCTAATACCACATTTCCCCCTGTGGACGAGACTGACTGCGTGCTTTGTGCTCCCTCCTGCCCCTCAGTAGGAGACTTTTCGTTGGACTTGGCAGTGAGCTGGGCAGTTTGCGTCCATCTGCTGGCACACTGCCCTTGGCTTGGGCTGGTCCCTCGAGCTAAAGGTCAGTGCTTCCCACGTGTTGCTGTCCTGCCCTGAGCCCAGGTTGGCAGAGATCCCTAAGTTGCAGAGCCCAGAGCTGAATAAATACAGAAGTGCGTGTAGACCTCTGCCTGGCAAACACAGCCCAGGGCAAACATTCCAAAGGGAACTTTACCTTTCTTCGCACTTGGGGCTTTAGGCTGGGGGCCCTGGAGCTGGGGGCCCTGGAGCTGGAGACCCTGTAGTACAACAGTCCCCGTGGACTGGAAGCCTCCTCCCTTTAAGAGGTTGTGCTGCTCTTCTGGTGGCGGCCAGGAGTAAACAATTTCAGCAACTCGGTTGGCGATGGAAACGACTTTGGGGTCCACAGCTGAAAAAAGACAAGACGGTGCTGACGGGCCCTTCCCAGAAATTCATCTAGGTCATTGAGATGCACGGTTCCCCGAAATGAAAACACCAGCCTGGAGGGAAAGGAAGCTGCCCGGGAGCGAGCGTGCAGGGGAGGCCCATTCTTCAGAAAGCACTGGCAGTTGCCTGGCAGAGGCTGGGCTGGGGGAGGAGTCCCCAGAGGAGTGATTGCCTCCTCCAAACAATTGCCCCTCTGCACCCTCTTTCTGAAGTCTTGCAAAATTAGGGTCCCCTTTCCCCTTTGCAAGGGAGGAAACACAAAAGGGAGTGCTTAGTTCTTGGCTGGAGGGAATGCTCATTATGCTTTTATTTTTATTCTTTTTTTTTTTTGGACACCCTTTATATGTTGGAGAGCTGGCCCCTAGGTGCAGAGGAGGGCATTCAACAGTTTGACAGGCCTTTGGGGGCTGGTCACCGAGGAAAGAGAAACACCCCTGCTCTCAGGCCATGTTCAGTACTCAAGCCCATTATTAAGTGAACACTGAACTCGCCTCGCTGGTAGGGTCATGTGTCTCCTCTCTCCTCCGCGTCTGCTGGGAAACAGCCCCAAAATGCTGGTAGGCAAACAAGGACGCTTAAGTGTAACCCATGACCTTCAGGAATTTATAATCCAGGAAAAGACTTAAGTCACGTATTCACACATGTAGAATAAAGCACTTGGGGACATGAAGGTTTAAATGGCATTGGCCCCCTGAGTGTCATAGCCTGTGAAAGACAAGCGGACTTCGCCGCTGCTCAGGGATGGGGTCGGGCTGGGAGGGCAGGCAGCACTGCTGAGCTATTGGGGGGTGAGCCTTTCGTTGCTAATTCATCACTGAGTTCTTAACTTTTGGAAGCCTGAACAAGCCCTGTCTTTGATACGGAGCAGTCGTGTCATGTAATGTTTTAAAACAACTCTATTTAATTTATAAGACTGGAAGAAAGTGACAGAGTGGGGTTTTGGCTAGAAGGCTGGTGTGCCCAGGGGAACTCCCAGGCTCTGTCGATCAGGAAAGACACGAGGGCCAAGGCCTGGGTCCTGGGAGGGATTGCGTCGCGGAAGGAGCCACCAGGGTGATTTCTGGTCCTCTCCCCCCAAGACCTCCATTGCATGGAGCTTTGGTGGCTTCCCCTCGCCCCTCTGGGCATTCACTGAACTGATGCTCTGTCCAGGATGCTTTTCTCTAAACAAATGCATAATGGCTTCCTTAAAAAGCCACGTTTTTCATGGTGCTCCATCCATAGGGTTCAAAAACAGACAAGGAGTGAATTAGAGAATTGGAGAGGTCAAGGAGAGAAGGATTTGTGTTTTCCTTTCCGTTTTAACAACCCAGCCAAATGTACTTTCCACCTTTAAATCACCTTACTGCAGTCCGACCAGCTTCCCCGTGAACGCTGGCCACCCATGGAAGGAGCTGGCAAGAGGCTGGACCCCCAACCAGTGGGAGCCTTTCCATGTGTCCCCAGCACAGCGGAGAGGAAAGCTTACGTGTTCTGCCTCTATAGCGTTGTGCAGCCTGTGCGCCTGGCTCTTTCACGGAAGTCACACCGGGCCCACCTTGCCCTCAGAGGAGGCAGATGAAGGCCCCAAGGCTGTCCCTCCCCAGGCCCCGCCATGTGGCAGGGCAGTCACAAAACCGCCCGCAGACACCGAAGTATCCAATCTGACTAAGCTGTGCACATGTATCTGTCTCTATGGATTGGTGGGCGTGGAGTGAAGGATGTAGTTGAAATATGTGTAGGAAAAACTATAAGCCAACACATGTCGACTCCAATGAACCAGCTCTAGTTAAGAGTCCCATTTTTGAATACCTTAATTTTAAAAACTGGAAAAAAAAAGGAAAAAAATTCCCTTCTTGTCAGGGTTGGTGCCATCTGATAGGCAAAGGGACATCGGATGGGGTGGGGAGAGGACAGAAAGGCTGCCCGTCCTTCGGAGCTTATTTTGGGGGCTCATTGTGGGGTTAATGACAGCAGGGTTGGGAAGGCAACTGGCCTGAGGCATTTGTTTTAAAGAGAAGGGGCAGGGAGTTTGGGAGAGAATTTCATATGGTCGAGACTGCTATTTCCTACCCAGTATCCATTTTCTATTTCTTCCTTAGTAACAGACCCCTGAAATGTGAGGGACAGCTGACAATAAAACTAAAAAAAAAAATTTCCAAGCCTCCTTTGCTGTAAGGAGTAGCCACTGAGATGTAAGAAGTTGAGGACAGTTTTAAGAAAGCTCTCTAGGGTGGAGGGTATAGCTCAGTGGTAGAATACAGTGCTTAGCAGGCACGAGATCCTGGGTTCAATCCCTGGTACCTCTATTACAAAAACAATAATAGTAAGTAAACCTAATAACCTCCTCCCCCCAAAAAAGAAAGAAAGCTCTCTAAAAGGGGGCTGAATTATCTAGAAAGAAGATACCCTTTTGTCCTTCCCTTGCTTCCTCTTTCTTCCTGCTTGGAATGTAGACATGATGGCCGGAATCCCAGCAGCCACTTTAGAATTTAAGGTGACTTTGAGGTTAGAAGCCACTAGCTGAGGGATGGCAGAATAGGAATCTCTAAAGACTGTGGACCTGGCAGATCAAGCCCAACTGTGGTTGTTTTTTGTTTTTGTTTTTGTTTTTTGGGAGGGAAAAATAATCTCTATATTAATTAAGTTGTAGCAAATCATGGCTGTGGAGAAAAACAGATTCACAAAACAACCTGGGTTGGTATTTCTTAAAATTGGTATTGACATTCATTTTCTACCTCCCAAGGCCTCTCCCTGCTTGACTTTGTTCATGGGACATAACCTCATAGTTCTCTCTTCAGCCAGGTGCCTGAACCCTGGAAATGGCACACAGGCTAAATTGTGACCTTTAGTTAAAAGAACCCAGGGGATGCCGACTGCTGAGCTCTGACTGACATGTGGCAAAATAGAAAGAGAATGTGAGGCCCTCTTGGTTCACATCCAACATAAAACCAACTAACCACCACATAGTTCGCTGAACAAGAAAGCAAGGAGAGAGGTAGGTGAGAAGGGAGGGTCCACTCTACATAAATGTTTAAAGCTAAGCCTCCTTAGGAGGTAACCATCTCTACCTTCTCAAGGAGATCTATACAGAGATCTGGAAATTTTAGAAAATATAAAAGGTCAAATGACACTTCAGTAATACTGAAATACAGAACATCATTTCCCCCAGGAAAGCCCAAAGGTTAGTCTATAAAATCGTCCCATTTCCTGGCAAACTCAAAGAACAGGACAAGCAGGAAAGTCATTTAGGTGCCTCCAAACTGTCCTTTTTGCTCCAGAGCTCAGCCACCGCCACCTCTCCAAACCCCCGCCAGCAGGAGCTTGCTTACCCCTGGGCGGGGGGGAGTTCCCCGCATAATCTGGATCCTAACGTCTCCTGTCCTAAAATTCTATAAGTCTGTTGGGAAATGGAAGTTTCCGTGATCGCAGTGAGTGATCTAAGGCTGTCCGTATGTGAGCTGATTCTCCAAGGAAGCCAGACAGTCGTATTTAAAACTGAGACATTACTGCCACCTGTTGACTCACTATTGACAAGTTACACAGGACAATCAGCCCAGCAGGAGACAGGGTTGCTTTTAAAATCCGGGCAAATTGGAGGGGAAGATGATGATCATGGCCGAGATCTGTGGATGAAGGGCAACTTTCTAATAAAGCCTTTCATGAAAATGTTTCATTCAACACAATAAATACATCTTGTCCCACTGAAGGAAGATTTTGTCAAAACGCTTCTCAGTAGCTTGTACTTTGAAAAGCATTTTTGTGTGCAGCTATCTGATCTTTCCATCCACCTTCAGAGGTAGGGAGGGTGGCTTACTCCAATGTACAGATGGAAACATAGAGGCCCAGAGAGGGGAGATGACTTACCTGGAAGAACAGAAGCCTGAGCCCCTGTGTGGGGCCCTTTCCCTCATGTCTGGGTGTCTCTGGCACCGAGGATTAGGAATTTGGGTAGCAAGCTTAAGTACAGACAGTGGAGGCAGAAAACCAGTCCATCACCCTTCACTGCCATCCTCATCCTTTCTGCTCAGTCTTGAGAAAAGTCAGGATATTGTAACTGAATGTTAATAAGTTGGGAAGCTGACTACCATGAGCGCCCTGCCCGAGGCCCTTGTTACCAGCTGGGAGGAGGGGACCCCCAGGCACACGAAGAAGGGGAAGACCTGGCTGCGGGAGAGACAGACGCCCCGAAAGCCTACCTTGATGCTCTGAGCGCCGTTCCGCTGTAGAGAGGGACAGAGGCCGCTGCTGACTGCGGGGACCGCTCTGAGGTTTGCCGGCCCTTTGCCCCTGAGCACGGATCTCCGGAGGTGAGCTCTGTGAATCATCCTCCTTCTCCACTACTCCGAAGAGTGTTCTCCAAGACGACTTCTTCTTGGCAAGGTGTACGGCCTTCTCGCTGGATTGGGAATTTCTGCACGGCCATGGCCCCTGAGCCCAGGCCTCGATTGCTGGCCCCGGTCCTCTCTGGGACAAACTTCTTGTTCTCAGGGGCTTTGGTGAGAGGACAGCAGAGGTGTTCCTGAAGACATGGTGTTTGACGTAGAACTCCAGGATTTTGAATTCCATGCTGTCTGGGTCATCGTCATCCAGGGGAATGTCCTCCAGGTCACAGGTGCTGGTGGTACACATGGAGGCCCTGCAACGACAAAGTCCACACATGTCCTTCTACCCATGACAACCTACTCTCTGTAGGTCAGGAGAGATGGAGTGTAACTCAATATGCATTTTTTTCCAATATGCATTTTTTGAACATCTATACTCTCTGTGCTGGGAGGCAGGAGGGAATCTGAGATGCCAGGGTTCCTTCTGCAAGTTCAGTCTTACAGAGATGAGGAAGAGAGACATGTTCAAGGATGAGGCCAAACAAAGAAAGTGAGCGATGAGCTCCTACAGAGATGCAGGAGCCAGTGTGGAAGGCAGGGGAGGAAGAGACAGTTGCAGACAGAGGGTGAGTGCAGACCCCTTGAAGGACAGAAAGGGTTGAGAGGGGATGGAAGTTGGGGCTAAGAACAGAGCGTAGGCAGGGGGTGAATTTAGGATGTGTTTGAAGAATGGTGAGACCCGATAGGGCATAGGCCTGTGCTTTGAGGGTAGCTGGGACTCAGGGAGGCAGAGGCACAATGGTGAGATGGCAGTCGGAGCCAGGTGATGCGGGCCTATGAGAATCAGGCTGAAAGCTTTGCATTTTCTCATGTTGATTGATCAATACATTTCAAAACGGGCCCTAGACCATGGAAGGCACTTAAAAAGTCTTCATGGGAGAGAGTAGGTGGGCAGAGAAGGAGGCCAGCGCAGGAGAGGGAGCTGTATGGGGTCCCTGGCCCTTCTCATCCTCTCTCCCTTCTTCCTTTACCCTCTGGTTTAGCTGGGACAGATTTCCACCATTCCTTGCCATACTTGGCATTCCGTGTAAGATATGAAGCCTGCAATTTGGCTGGCTTTCCCAGCTCCTAACATAATGCCTTACACATGGTAAGTTCTCCATAAATATTTGATGAATGAAAGTAAAATAATTTAGAGCTGCCAGGTAAAATACGGAACATCTAGTCAAATTTGAATTTCAGAGAAACAACAAATAATTTTTTAGTATAAGTATGTTGCTAATATTGTCCCCAACAATTATCCGCTGTTTATCTGAAATTCATACCTAACAGAGCCTCTTGTATTTTTATGCAAATCTGGCAACTCTGTGAATGAAAGGTGCTGCTTAGAAATATCGAGACCTGAGGTTCTTGGAAGCGAGTAAAGTAGACTCAGCGTGAAGACTGAGTGAACTGAGACACCCGAGAGAAAGCCAGAAAGGGCAGGAGAGAGCCAGGCATGTGGTCAGAGCTCTGGGCAGAGACTCAGTGTGGAAGGGACTGGACCGGGTTGGAGGGCAGCGCTGGACTGTGTTGGGGGAGGATTGACACAGTTTTTAATTCGAAACTTCCTTTTGAATTGTGCTGCTCAGGACGCTGTAGGCAGGGTGGGCACCTGGGGCCTCCAGGAGCTGTGCCTTTGTCAGAGGGAGGATGTGCCCCCTCCTCTGGCCACAAGATGATGCTTCCAAGAAAACATGTAAGTTAAAAAAAGAACACAAACCTTTCTTTGATCATCTTCAATTTCCTTCATCAATGTTTTACAGTTTTCAGAGTATAGGTAACCTCCTTGGTTAAGGTTATTTCTAGGTATTTTTTGATGCAATGGAAATGTTTATGCCAGTTATAAAATTCTGGTTTTTGAAGGGAAAAAAAAAAGTGAATGAAGGCCTGCAAATGGCAAAATATCCGTTCTTATGAGTGAGCTGTATTCCATTACATGTATATTACATCTTCTTTACCCACCCATCTATTGATGTGCACTTAAGATGCTTCCATATCTTGGCAATGATAAATAATGTTGCTGTTAATAGCGGAGTTTATGTATCTTTTTGAATTAATCCTATTTTGTGGCTGGCTTTATTCCTTTGACAACTATGTAAGTTTAAAAAGCTAAAGCTCTAAACGTTCTTAGAAACAATGAACGGTACCTATATGTGAATTTTAAGAATATGTGCAGTATATTGCGTATATGTGTTTACATTCACTACCTTGTACATGTGCAGTCAAACTGTAACAATTCTACCTAATAAAACTGAAAAAAAATGAGAAACAAAAACAAAAACAACCTCCCTCCAAACGTAGCGTGAGGACTTTAAAACCTGCCTGCGTGTGCGAGCGCGCGCGTGTGGGCGGGTGTGCGTGCACGTGTGTGCGCGGCGTCGTGGGCCAGGGGAAGGGGCCAACTTATGTAAGCAACACGTTTGCGGAAAGCTGATTCAGGAGCAGCATCCGAAAAGGGGGAAAACCAGAGGCCACGGTGGAGCGCACAGGGCTTCCAAGTGTGAAAGAAGAGATTGGTGTCGCGAGCCCGGCTGGGAAGGATGTGAGTACTGGGCGCAGCCAGGAGGCAGGGCCGAGGCCGGAGAGCAGCAGAGCCCGGAGGCTCGGGCAGCGGCCTCGGGGCGGAGGGCGCCCTGACCGGGGCCTGGCAAGCGCTCGCAGCGGCATCCAGTGTTGGTTAAGACACTTTCTGTGCGTTTAACAACCGTAGGGTACTTTCCCTACTAAGCTGCATTGTGCATTAAGGGTGAGTTGTTAAATTTATAGCAGAGTCTTATTTTAAAGCAGCAGTGAGTTAATCACACACTGGAGCCCTTCTGTTCAAAGTAAAAGCCCAACTTCGGGGTTAATGGAAACGTACAGGTAAGATTTGTGCTTCTGTTTATGGACGTGAAGCCCCGGGTGCAGGTTCAGAGCCTGGAGGGGAGAATTAGCTCCGGAACAAGACCTGTGAGGCTTGTAATTCAGCGACTCCGTGGACAGGGCCGTACCGGGTTAACCCGGTATTTACCTCCCCTCCCCTACCTACAGCAAACTCTCACAGACCTGCCCCAGAAAGCCAGGTCACAGCGTCTGTTTTGGCCCTCCTGGAGGGTTCCTTCCCCGCAGCCGCCTACGTGGCCAGTTACATAGTCTTAACTGAACTATCCTAAACCTTCTGGAGCAAGTAAGAAATGAAAGAGAAACCTAAATAATCTCTTTCTGTTTCCTTGAAACCTCAGTAAGCTAGATGCTTAGATTTAATTTTAGATTCATAGTTTTGCTTCCTGAGATTTACATGATAAGAGTTTTTAAATAAACTCAGTCAGCAAACGTTAGATTTACTAACCCCAGGTTAGACCCCCTCATCAGCGGAACCAGGGCTGAAGTCCCCACTGTGTCCTGCTGGGAAGGCTGCGCGCGAGACTGTGCCTCCTGGTGTTACCTGGTCTCCAAGCTGTCACCGGTTTCTCCTGCTTCGGGTCAGGTGGCAGTAAGGATGGTTCTACACCTCTGTCTCTCTCCACGAAACTTAAGGAGGAGGCTTTCACTGAGTCTTCCTGGCTTCTCGTTTCAGAAGGCTCTTGTGAGCTAAGACTTCACCAGGGGAGTAGACTCTTCAGGTTGGGACTGAGGTTGGAGGGAGGCTTAATGAAGGGAGCCACTTCCTTGTTAAGCCCTGCCCCGGGCTTATAAACTGAAGGAGGGGCTGACCTTTGCCCAAGTAATCTGACTAAAAGGAACTCTGCATCCTCTACCAAGGACTCTCACTGCCTTTTGGGACAAGGACAATTATGCAGGTGTTTTGCCGGTAATTTGCTTTCTTTCCATTCCATCAGTTTAGCAAATCACCTATGTGACAGGTATTGTACACGTATTTAATCATAACATCAAGAGGCAGGTGTTATGATTCCCATTTTACGTACAAGGAAACTGAGGCTCAGAGAGGAGACGTATCTTGCTGGTGGTCCCTATCACTTGAGCTGAGATCCAAATCCTGGTCTTTCTGGCTTCATGCTATATCATGTTACCTCCCCTATGAGATTCAAAGACTGTATTCAAATGGAACCACTGGAAAAGCTTACAAAATAGAATCTAACCCCAGTCCTAGTAAAAGCCACAAAAACTCACTTGAAGACCATATGTCCCAATTTTAGGAACAGGATTCCCTATGTATAGGAAAGAAGAAACAGTTAAGTATGATTTTGCACCCGCTCCAGATCCTTAACTGAAATAGACACTTAGGATCATGAAACTGAGTGCTGGCTGGTCAAAATGTGAAGATGAAGGAAGTGTGAATGATGAAAGGGGAATTAGGGCTAATTTCGTAAAAGTAGGGGAAGAACCAGCCATTGAAATATTAGGTAAACAGATCCATGAGAGACAAAGGACAGCAGTTATGGGAAAGTTAGTACTTTGGCGACTCAAAGTGAATTTTAACCTGCCAACTCATATTTATTGCACATAATGTACACCAGTCTAGTCATCTTGAGGGATATTAAAGAAATATTAAGAATGTTTTGTCTTTTTAAAAAAAACTTAGTCTTTTTTGGGAAGAAGAGATATATATATATTCATTTGAAACAATTCAAGAATTAACAAATGTGTATAATCAATAAATAACTCATGTGGTATGGAGTACAGTTGTTACTGGAATTCAGAGTCACGTAACAAATGACGCTGGTGGCAGAAACCATTTAGAATCTTACAAGGTCTTGGGAGGTGTGTACAAATACAGTGGAGGGGCAGTTAGCGCACAGAGGCAGCCCCATTGAAGACAAAGAATGTCCATTAATCATTCAACTTTGTGTCTCCCACACCCGACAAGCTGGCACATAGTAAAGACCAGACTCGGTACATGTTACATATTGAGAAAACCAAACCAAACACTTTTTTCCTGATTCTAAAAATACACATAGTGTTATAGTAGGGAAGTTGTAAAACATAAAATAGCATACATAAAAAAAAGACCACCATATTCTGGTCATCCGGTGATAAATATTGTTAAAAATTTGGTGTATTTCCTTCCTTTGACATCCTTCAGTTATCTGCCTGGCCCACCGCCCTTTCTCTTCACGCTGCCACCCCCCCAATAAAACACCTGACAGGATGCACCCCTACAGTCCTTGTTAAAAAGGGAACCACGTGCACCCTAGCTGGAGTCATTGTGTTGGCCCCATGGCAGCAGACCAACACTTAATGCCTAACCTGATTATGGTTTCATCTCTCCCCAGGAATGTGATTCCAGCTCACCTGGTGTTTCCTGGTCAGTACTGCGAAATGTGCTGAGACACCCTTCCGTTCCCTTCAGGAGGGTGGCCTTGCCTGAGACAATACATCCTTGCTATTCATTTCTGTTTTTCTCTTCCCCTCTCTGCCTTTAAAAAATCCTTTCCTTTTCTGCAACTCAACAAAGCTCCCCCCTTTGCTTGCTAGATGGAATGCTGCCGGATTCAATAAGGCCACTTAGATCTTTTGAATTTACTGAGTTCAGTTTTTGTTGTTTAACAGATTTGGTGGTAGCAGTGGGACTGAAGGAGACTTCTGATGGCTTCAGGGCCAATGAAAAACAGGCGTGGCACCAGTGAGCCCCTTTTCGAGTTCACTGTCTTTCTCACCTTTTCTGAGGGCCGTGGGTAAGTTCCCTTTCGGTTCTGAACTCTCTTTGCTTCGAGCTCCCAATCCAGTTGGCGGACAGGGCAGGTCAGCTTCTGCTGGTAGGTGGTTCTTCCCAGAGCCTCTGGCCTTTCAGTCCGCAAGGCCCAGGTTTTGTGTAGAAATCCCCCAGCCCTTGACTCTGTCCATGCAGAGCTCCCAGGCTGCACTCTGCTTTTACTGGGTCCCCATGGCTGGCTCCGGCCTTTCCCCAGACCAAGTTTCCATGGGAATTGTTGGTGGAGCACAGGCCTTCTCTTGGCCAGGTCAGAGTAACATCTCTTGGTCACTGCGGGTGTGTTAAAGTGCGCATGTTTGTCTTGTTTTACATAAATAAAGGCTATTGCTAGCGGGGATCTCAGAAGCCAGAAAGCTGCAAAAATTGGTGGCTACAGGTTAAGCGTATAAAGACTGTTAGAGCAACACCCCCTACATCAAAGACTCTAATGATAAGGTAAGTTGGTCACGGAACAGGTTAGACTAGCACCAGGTCACCCGCCAACCTCAGGAAGACTTCTGTGCACGAGGTACCTGGTAGACACACACAGTCCCCAGCCCAGCAGCACACACCTTTAGGTATTCCTTTGGCTCAGAGAAGCCCAAAGGCTCAGCTGATGGGATTTTTAAGTTCTGCAGAGTCAAGCGTGCACCTTCTGGCACACCTGCTTATTTTATGTCTCAAAACGACGGTTGCTGAAGCTATAAATATCTACTTACTGAAAACAGCCTAGAAGTACAATGGCCATTCTGGGGGATGTTCCAGTTAGACAGGATTGTTTATTTAAGAAGTGCCCTTGAAACTAAGGGTTTCCGAATTAAACAGAACGTGATACACATTTTAATTGGTATACAAAGGGTTCAAGAGTCCAAAATAGTTTCATTAAATAACTTGTTAGGGAAGGCTAGTGAAAACTGAACGACACCAGAGGTGCCTAAAACAGGAGGCGACAGGACTGACGTGCCTCCGCGTCTCCCCTCTGTCCTCCTTCACCTGAGTTCTCACGCTTTCCTGATCCTCCATCTGAGCTGCCTTTCCACGCTGAAGACTGTTCAACAGTCACCTGTTCATATACAACCACCAGAGGTTGCAGGTGATCCTTTTTTAGATGTGTTTCACTCCTTGGTCAAAGACCAAACTACAGGCCATAGTTAAAGAATTGTCTCAATTCGGGGAGGATGCCCACGAGTTTTTTGAAGAGCTTTAGGATCCTTACTGGGGCCTGTGACATACAACAGCTTCAAGGCCAGAGACCTAAAATAACACCTGTTTCCCTGAAATTGCACCCTCCTCGGGGGTCCACCATCAAAACATGGCCCACTGAAGGATGTTTGCTTTGTAAGCAAGTAGGGCAGTGGAAAAAAGATTGTCCTCAAAGGACCTGTGCAAATTCCTCAACATCCACTCAAATGCCCCCAAGGGGCCCATATGGGTCCCTCCCAGGACTGAGGGGGCTCTGAGGGACCCTCAGGCAAAGTGCTACCCTTAAACAGCCAAGGAGAAATTAGAATGAAAAATAATGGAAAATCTTGCCAAATTCTGGGAGATACCAAGGCTGTACTTTCTACTTTCAGCCCCACTCTCGTGGGACAAGAAGTCTCTTAAGAGTGAAAAAGATGGTTTCCATAGTCGGGATATCTAATACAGGTCAGAAAGAATTTCTATCTCAACCAGTACAAATGGCTCTGGGATCTTTTCCTGAAAAGCGTTCTTTTTTGCTGTGTGACCCAGTCCCAGTCACCCCATTAGGCGGAGATCTCCTTTCTAAATTAAAAGGGCGAATACACTTTGCTTCTAATGGAGCCCTCACCTTAGAATTTCCTGATTGACATGAATCTGATCTTTTATATATATATATATATATATTTTTACCATCTGTCTTTGGTATAGAAGAAAAATTCCACTAAGCTCCCCTGATTTAACCTAGGTGCCTGAAAATCAGTAGGCTAACTTCTGATGCGGACGTTGAGGGAGTAAACAGTGCAGTGCCTGTGACAATTCAGAACAATGGGACTAACCCTCTTCTAAATGGCCTCAATAGCTGTTAAAGCCTGAAGCCACACAAGGCCTCACATCAAAAAAAGAGAGACCTAATTGCCCAGGAATTCGCCCTTCCCTGTGCCCAGTGACGCTGATCTCGTCAGTCCGGAAACCTAATGGGAGGATATGGTGATTTGCCCCAGACTTAAGAGCTGGCAACAAGGCAGTTAGTTACTCCATCTCCCAGTTGTTCCAAACCCTTTTGTCACACACTCTGCCAGACTCGAGGTGGTGCAGGGCTGCAGGCTTTCTTTCCTTCAGCCTGTGTCCTGTGTCAGCATCCCTGTAGACTGCACAGTGAGCATTTTGTTCACCTTTACTTGGAGCAATCAACCTGGACGGCCATGCGCCAGAGATTCACGGAGGCTCCTCCTTACTTCTTCCAAGTGCTCCATCCAGGGTCTAAGCACCCTCCAGCCTCCCAGGAAGCTGACCCTTTACAATATATGGGTCGTCTCTTGCTGTGATCAATTACCAAAGAGGGATCCGTAAAAGATGGCATTTATTGGCTGCAGTACTTAGCTGAAAAAGGACCTGACGTCTCTAAAATGAATTATGATTATTTTTGGACTCTGTTCATTACCTAGGTCATAATCTAAGTGCTGAAGGGTGATCTCCAGAAAGAATTAAGTGAATCCAAGAATTTCCTAGGCCTTCAACTCTGAGACAGCTTTGCAGATTTCTAGACCTAGCTGGTTATGCAGACTGTGGATTCCTAATTTTTCTCTATTTCCTTCCCTATTTTATGAACTTACTGAAATTTCAGTGCCCAAGCCTCTTCCCTGGGAAGATAAACTTGAGCAGGCCTTTATAAGACCAAAAAAAAAAAAAAAAAAAAAAAAAAAAAACCTCACTCCAAGAGCCACCTGCCCTAGGGCTACCTAAGGATTCAAACCCTTTCAGCTTGCTACTGTACATAAAAAAGTTAACCAAGCCCTGGGAATGCTTACACAAGAACACGGCACTAAACACAGGTCTTTGGCCTTTGATGACACGTAACTCAGTCCAAATGCTGGTGCCTCCCCAAACTGCCTAAGGCCGTAGCTGCAAAGTTGGTAGCGCCTCACCAGATCTAAGCTGACCCTAGGAAATGACACCTGCATACCACACGCTGTCCAGAGCCTTCTCAGCTCTGAGTGAAGCCAGCATTTCTCTGCAAGCAGACTAACCTTCTATGAGATCCTTCTGCTTTTACCGCCCAATCTACAGCTTACATATTGCAGCGTTTTTTTTTTTAATTGAAGTGTAGTTGAGTTACAGTGCTGTGTTAGTTTCTGGTGTACAGCATAGTGATTCAGTTATACATATATATTCTTTTTCATTATAGGTTATTACAGGCTATTGAATATAGCTCTCTGTGCTCTACAGTAGGACCTTGTTTATCTATTCTGTATACAGTAGTTACTATCTGCTAATCCCAAACTCCTAATTTATCATCCCTTCCCCATCCCCCATTGCAACATTCCTTTTTTGCCTTTTAATTAGTTTATTTTTTATTATGGAAGTATAGTCAGTTTATGATGTGTCCATTTCTGGTGCGCAGCATAATGTTTCAGTTATACATATACGTGAATTTATTCCTTTTCACATTCTTTTTCATTATAGGTTTCTGTAAGATATTGAATATAGTTCCCTGTGCTCTACAGTAGGACCTTGTTGTTTATCCACTTTTTATATAGTAGTTAGTATCTGCACATCTCAGACTCCCAGTTTGTCCCTTCCCGCTCCCTTTGCCCCTGGTGACCACAAGTTTGTTCTCTGTGTCTGTGAGTCTGTTTCTGTTTTATAAGTTCATTTGTGTCTTTGCGCCGTTCTTAATCCTGCCACGTTACTACCCCTGACAAAGGTGAGCCCCGTGACTGTGAGGTAGTAACATCCCATGTCGTGACACTGCATCCTGATTTCGTCAAAGACACCCCTTTGACGAATCCTGATTAATTTTGTTCGTTGATGGGTCGTCTTGTAAAAGTGAAAAAGGGAATTTCCAAGCTGGTGATGCTCTTAGTACTCACACAGAAACTACCTGAAAGAGGAAACTTCCCAGAGGCCAGATCAGCCTCCCAAGCAGAGCTCCACGCCCTGCCCCGACCATGCTAGTTATCAGAAGGGCTAGCTGTTAATATTTACACTGACAGCTGATATGCCTTTGGGGGTCATCCATGATTTTGGAATGTTACAGAAATAAAGGTTTGTTTTTTTTTAATGTCCACACTTGGATCTCCATCAGAAATGAACATGTACATGAACTTCCTGCTGCGGTTCTCTCACCTTCTGAATTTGCTGCATCAGAATTGAGGCTCACACTAAAAAAAAAACTGAACCTGAGTATCAGGGCAACACCCTGACTGACCCTCTTGCAAAGGCAGCAGCAACAGAATCTGTGAAAGTTCCGGCCCATGTGGATGAAGTCCATTCTGCTGCTGTACAGAGTGGCCCCTTATTGCCAGACTTCTGCCATCCTGATGTCCTTGTAACGTGGCAGCGCTCTGCCCCTGAACCAGAGACATGGAGGTGGGCAGACTACGGTCGTAAGTTAAATAAGCAGACGGGGCCATGGGAAGTGCAAGACAGCCGCTTGGTTCTTCCCGACTCCCTGGCACACTTCATTTTTCAGTCCTTACGCTCCAGGAGGAGGCCACCCTGCACCGGTCCTCTGCCTGAGGGGGGTTAGTTAGCCCTCCAGTCTTGCAGTCAGTGCCCAGTGATGACATCCCTCTGCACTCTAGCCATTTGCCCCAATTTAAATTTAGAAATGACCAGTTTCAGTAATAGCTGAACCTGTTCGAAATATTAATAAAAGTTTTGCTGCATGGTTAAAAAAAATGCATGGTGCATTTAAAATGATTCAAATTATAAATACACATTCGTGGGGAGACTTCTATAAAATTGTGAGAACTGTTTACCATCGATGTCTGAGCGGTCAGGCCCACAACCCTGGAAAAATAATTTTTGTTCCCAGAGGCCTCGGGCTACCTCCCTCTGGACTCTTTGAGCACCTGCAGCTGGACTTCATTCACTTGCCACCAGACATGGGTTATTGATGTGTTCTTATTGTGCACGTTTTCTGGATGGGTTAAAGCCTTCCCCTGTGGCAAGGCTGAGTAGCAGAGAAAACCATTAGAAAACGTGTTTCCCGCTGGGTGTACCTTTCATGCTATCCAGTGATCAAGGCCCCCACTTCGCTGGGCAGATCATATGAGCCTTAATGAAGGGCTCGCAGACCTCTTGGAATTGTCACTGTCCCCATCACCCTCAATCATCAGGCAAGGTTGAGAGAATTAACAGAATCCTCAAACATAAAAATCTCTACACTCAACGGAAACTGCTGGACTCCCTTGGCCACAGGTGGTGCCTCTGGCCTTGCAGACTATTTGCAGAATCTTATGTTTCGGGAAACATAAACCCACTGCATATGAGACTGTCACCGGTAGACCAGTGTCTATTGGTTTATAGCTTTCTGCTGATCCCTTGTTATCCTGAGCTAATATGACCAGCTCCTGTAAGTCTTTAATGTCTTACATGAAAGTCTGTCATCAATGGTTCAAGAAAGTTTGCCAGATCCTAATTCAAACAATCCTGTTGGTTGCAGTTTGGAGTCTGGTGTTTGGTCTTCTGCGAATGTCATCAGAGGAAAACAGCCCTCGAACCCGGTGGAAGAGACCATACCAGCTGCTCCAGGACCTTACTTATTGCAAAATGAGAAGGCTTTGAGCCTTGGGTACACATCTCACCGCTAAAGGAGGCCCTGCCTGACACGTGGTCCTGTACTGGTGCTGGAGGCCTCGGAATCAGATTGGCGAGGAAGAGAAGCAGCTGACGTCGAGGAGGACTGCTCCCACCCAGCACTCAGGGTCAAGACTTCATGCTGAACTAAGCATGAACGTTTTCCCTTTTTCTTTCCTTCACTCTGACATTGGCTTGGAAAGACGACACCCTCATCGGGATCTCCCATGCCATTGCTCAGTTCACACCGCTGGATTTGTCACCAAGGAACCCATCCGCCTGTGATGCTGGGGACCTCCGGCCCTCCCTGTGACCAGTTTCTCTTCTGTTCGCGATGTCACTGCAAACTACAATTGATGCCTGCACCCCTCCACCAAAGTCTCGTACTGAATGCAGCTTTTCCGACCGGAACAACCTGTGCCGTGTTTTTACCTTTCTCTGTTTATAACCGTATATACCCAATTAGACACAAGTACTTATGTAAATCTTAGCACATTCGCACTTCACCTTCCTGTGATTACCTAGCCCATGTCTGCCCTCGCTCACTAAGAGATCTCACCAGCAACTCCCAACTCGGCAAGGCATTTAGAACGTCTCTTTATGACTGACCCCTGGCTTGAATGGGTAAATGCAGCCATCCTTGTGAAAGAACCCATTGGCAGTACTACCCTTGAGCTGAAGGTCTGTGCCCCCACAGGGCTTGCCTTTGTCTGTGGTGGTTGTCATTCTCCTTGGGGCGTAGGAAGCCTAGCTGGCTGGGCCACAGCCAGGCAGTGCTGCTTAGGTTATCCGACTGTGCCTCTGTTTACAAGCAAAATAAAACATCTCATGGGTGGACGCCCCTGGAATTACATTGTTAGAAAGGTCTTACCAGGAGGCATTCATGACTCAGGATTTGCTTCCTTTGGCAGGGCCACACTCCCCTGATCAGGGGTAAATGTAAATGAGAGCATGGTCAGAAATCTCCCCTCAACTCTTGTTGGAGGTATTTCAGATTCCGTTGCTAAGACAACAGTTGCCCAAACAAAGATTCTTAGATTCTCTTGGCGACATTGTTCTTGATAATAGGGTAGCCCTGATTGTTTAGCTGAGCCAGCAGGTGTCTGTGCTGTGGCTAACATCCACTGCTGTACCTGGGTTAATACCTCTGCGGGGGTTGAGACTCAGTTACAGGAGATCACTGAGCAAGCCACTTGGCATAAAAAGATGGTTCCTTCAGTGGGGTTTCTCTTTGACTTACTCGATTTTTGGTTGGTTTGGGTCTTGGGGACCGTGGCTGTGAAGTGCTCTCCAGTAGAGCTGCTCTCTGCTTGCTGGAT
This sequence comes from Vicugna pacos, assembly GCF_048564905.1. Lineage (NCBI taxonomy): Eukaryota > Metazoa > Chordata > Mammalia > Artiodactyla > Camelidae > Vicugna > Vicugna pacos. Next base: position 15,082,159 of record NC_133020.1, read on the forward strand.
GGGAGGCTGCCTGATTCGTAAACAAAGCCAGTTAGACCTTTTATATTTACTTGGTTGAATTTTTGTTATTTAACATCCTCAAAGCATATCCAAGAACGAATCAAAAGAGATTGGAGAGCATGGGGTCGCCAGAGGCGTGATTGAGTACTGCCCTAGTTCCTGGGAGCACCCCGCATTCCACCTGGGGTCTGGGAGACTTCTGTACCTTTTTCTTTCTTTCTTTTCTTTTCTCCTTTTCTTTTCTTTTCTTTTCTTTTCTTTTCTTTTCTTTTCTTTTCTTTTCTTTTCTTTTCTTTTCTTTTCTCTTTTCTTTTCTTTTCTTTTCTTTTCTTTTCTTTTCTTTCCTTTTCTTTTCTTTTCTTTTTTCTTTTCCCTTCCTTCCTTCCTTCCTTCCTTCCTTTCTTCCTTTCTTCCTTTCTTTCCTTTCTTTCCTATCTTCCTTCCTTCCTTCCTTCCTTCCTTCCTTCCTTCTTAAGCTGATTTGAGTGTTTCTTTCAACCAGGTCCCTGAACAAACACATTGTACATGGTTCATGTAGTTAAGATGCTGCTACAGTTTTGTAACTTGCTTTTTCCATTTAACATCTATAATAAATAGATCTCTATACCAACATGTTTGGTAGATAAAATTTTGAATGGCTGCGTAAGTCCGGCAAACGGAAGTACTAATGTTATTCAACCAGGCGACTATTTTAAAAATGTTTTGTTTGTTTCCAAGAGCTTACTATTGTAAGGAGTGTTGCAGAGAATCCTTTTGTTGTCTTTGCCTGTATTTTATATTGTTTCCTGAGGAGTGATTCCCAGGAGCTGAAATACTGGGTATGGATATTTTTGAAATTGCTATATTTATTTTTAATTTGCCTTAATCTTGGCTTCTGGAATTTATTTAAATTATTACTGGGAATATGTCTCAAGAGAAAAATCCCTAAGTGTTTTTTGAATTGATGGATAGAAAGCTCATTTTCAGGAAAGTGTGGGGTTTCCCCCCATGTTTATAAGTGAATAACCAAATAAAGCTTGAGAGGCCAGATGAACAGATTTTAGACTAAACACCACATTATTTTGGGGCTAAGACTCTGATCCTTATTTCAGTCTCAGTGATGAAACTCTGTGAAATGGGCTCAGGGATGAAGTGTAGCAACAAAAGAATGTGGCAGGTTTCGATGAAACATTTGAAAAAAGGAGCAGAGGAGAAGCGCCATTTGTTACGAAGTATACCAGTGAAGGGGTTCAGAGTATGCTTCACCCAAAGCATGCGATTTTGGCATCGGGATATATTGAGCTGAAGTGGCAATTAAGAAGGCGCATGCACAAGAAAAATTCTCTGCCTTCTGCCTTTCTACCTAAAGGAAGGAGGATTCTTTATCGACGGAGGCAACGCTAGCCGAGAGCCGGAGCCGGAGGAATCTACACAACAATCTGAAATTGTTACTGAAACAACCTGAATCTTCCATTAGTTTCACCCATACATTTACCTTCCCACGGTTTCTCAATCCAGAAGCCTAAAGCTCTTTTCCTCTGTCTTGTCACTTCTCTACAAATTTATTGTTCCCCCCTCCCAGGCATGTTGAGGTAAATTGACAAATAAAATTGTAATATACTTAAAGTGTATGACATGATGATTTTATGTATGTACAAACACATTATGAAAGGATGTCCACCATTGAGCTAATTAAAATGTGCATTACCTCACTTATTGACTGATTGGTTGACTGATGAGAACTGTCAGGTTTTACTCTCTCAGTGAATTTTGATTATGAAGTATAGTATTATCAGCTATAGTCACCATGTTGTATGTTAGAGCCTCAGAACTTATTCATCTTATAATTGAAAGTTTGTACCCTTTTACTGGCCTTTTCCTGCCTCCCGTAACCTTCAACCCCAGGCAACCACAATTATAATCTGTTTCTATGAATTTGACTTTTCAGAAGTTTTTTTTTAGACTCTACATAGAGGTGATCTCATGCAGTATTTTTCTGTCTGATTATTTCAGTTAGTATAATGCCCTTTGGTTTCATCCATGTTGTTGCAAATGGCAAGAATTTATTTTATTTTATTTTTTGAATCTGAAAATATTCTGTTCTCTCTCTCTCTCTCTCTCTCTCTCTCTCTAATAAAGGCTTTCTCCTTTGGATGACTTTATTTCTTTTTCTTGCCTAATTGCCCTGGCTAGGACTTTGAGTATTATGTTGGATAAAAGTGTCAAGAGTGGGCATCCTTGTCTTGTTCCTGACCTTTCAGCTTTTTACTGTTGAGTATGTTAGCTGTGGGCTTCTCATATGTGGCTTTTGATAATACGTGTAGCTTTTTTACCCAGTTTGTTGAGAGTTTTTAATCATAAAAGAATGTTGGATTTGTCAAATGCTTCAGATGAATTTATTGAGATGATCATACAATTCTTATCCTTCATTTTATTAATGTGGTATATCATCCTGATTGGCTTGTGTGTGTTGAACCGTCCTTATATGCTAGGGTTAAATCTCATGTTAGCATGGTGTATGGTCCTTTTAATGCACTGTTTAATTTGGTTTGCTAGTATTTTGTTGAGAACTTTACATCTATGTTCATCAGGAATATGGGTTTATTCTCTTCTTTTCTTGTAGATTCTTAATCTGGCTTTGATACCAGGCTATTGCTGCTTTGTAAAATGACTGGAAGTATTCCTTCCTCTTCATTTTTTTGGAAGAGTTTGAGAAGTGTTGGTATTCATCGAATCTGTTGGCACATAATTGTTCATAGTAGTTTCTTATGATTCTTAGTATTTCTGCATTTTCAGTTGTAATGTCTTCTCTTTCACTTTTGATTTTATGTGTTTTGGTCTTCTCTCTTTTTTCTTAGTCTAGCTAAAAGTTTGTCATTTTTATGTTTATCTTTTCAAAAAACCAGCTCTTAGTTCTTATGATTTTTTTTCCTATTGACTTTTTTGACTTTATTTCATTTATTTTTGCTCTGATCTTTGTTATTTCTTTTTTTCTACTAACTTTGGGCTTTTCTGTTTCTTTGAGGTATAAAGTTAGGTCATTTATTTGAGGTCTTTCTCATTTCTTAATGTAGGCATTTATCACTATAATATTCCCTCCAAGAACTGCTTTTGCCACATTTCTTAAGTTTTGGTATGTTGTTTTTCCCCACAAGGTATTTTTTGATTTCCCTTTTGAGGTCTTCTTTGTCCCATTGGTTGTTCAGGAGCATGCTGCTTAATCACCACATATTTGTAAAATTTCTAGTTTTCTTCTCGTAATTGACTTCTAGTTTCATATCACTGTGGTCAGAAAAAGATGCTGGATATGATTTCAGTCTTCCTAAATTTATGAAGACTTGTTTTGTGGCCTAGCGTATGATCTATACTGGAGAACGTTCCATGTGCTCTTGAGAAGAATGTGTAGTCTGCCACTGTTGGATGGAATATCATGTGTGTGTCTGTTAGTTTCACCTGATCTGATGCATAAAATTTAAGTCTAATGCTTTCTTCCTGATGTTCTGTCTGGATGATCTAGTCATTGCTGAAAATGAGATATTGAAGTTCTTTACCATTATTGTATTGCTTTCTATTTTTCTCTTTAGGTCTGTTAATATCTGCTTTGCATATTGGGCCCTTCAATATTGGGTTCATAAATATTTGCAATTGTTATATCCTCTTGATGAATTGACCCCTTTATCTTTATGTAATGACCTTTTAATCTCTAGCTTCAGTTTTTGGCTTAAAGTCTATTTTGTCTGATATAAGTACAGTTACCCCTGCTTTCTTTTGGGTTTCCATTTGCTTGGAATATCTTTTGTTATTCCTGTGTGTGTCCTTAAAGCCAAAGTGAGTCCTGTGGGCAGAATATAGTTAGGTCTTGCTTATTGAATCCACTCAGCCACTCTGTGTCTTTTGATTTGAGAATTTAGTCCATTTACATTTAAAGAATTGTTGCTAGACATGGAATTATTATTGCCATTTTGTTAATTATTTTGTGACTGTCTTGTGGTTCTTCCTCTCTTCCTTTATGATTTGATAGTTTTCTACAGTGGTATGCTTCGATTCCTTCTTCTTCATCTTTTTTGTGTCTTCCATAGGTTTTTGATTTGTGGTTACCATAAGGCTGTTGTAGAACATCGTTATAATGGTCTGTATTTATCTGGTAACAAGTTAACTTTGAACACACACAAAAGCTCTTCATTTTACACTCCTTCCCCCTATTTTATGTTTTTGACATCACAATTTACATTTTTTATGTGGTGATCCATGAACAAATTATTAAAGTTAATTTTAACACTTTGTCTTTTAACCTTTATACTAGAGTTATAAGTAATTTACCCATCACAATGACAATATTAGAATATTTTGAGTTTAACTATATATTTACCTTTATCAGTGAATTTTATATTTTTGTATGTTACTAATTAGAATCCTTTTGTTTTAGCTTAAAGAGAGCCCTTTAACATTTCCTGTAAAGCTGGTCTAGTGGTAGTGAACTCCTTCAGCTTTTGTCTAGAAAACTCTATCTCATTTTCAATTCTGAAGGACAGCTTTGCTGGGTAGAATATTCTTGGCTGACAGCTTTTTCCTTCAGCACTTTGAATATACCACACCATGGACTTCTGGCCTGCAAAAGCTCTGCTGAACAAAAATCTGCTGATAGTATTATGAGGTTGCCTTGTGCATAACAAGTTGATTTTCCTCTTGCTGCTTTTGAAATTCTGTCGTTGTCTTTAATTTTTGAAAATTTAATTATTGTGTGTCTTTGTGTGAGTCTCTTTAGATTCATCTTATTTGGAACTTTGTGGGCTTCCTGAATCTGAATGTCTGTTTCTTAACCCAGGTTATGAAAGTTTTCAGCCATTTTTTCTTTGAACAGACTTTTTGCCCCTTTCACTCTGTCTTCTCACGCTGTGACCTCTGTCATGCATTATAGTTCTGCTTTATGTGACTGTTTACACAAAAGCATCATCCATTCTTTGGCTAGGCCAGTTACAGCAACTCCGTGGGACTTTCATCCCATAATTCTCCTAAGTGATCTTCACTTTTCCATTTGTTTTTCATCTTGCTTCTCTGATTGAATAAATTCTACTGCCCTATCATTGAGTTCACTAATCCTTTCTTTCTGCCTGACCTAGTTTGCTGTTGAACCACTCTTGAATTTCAGTTCAGTTGTTGTATTCTTCAGCTCTATGATTTATGTTTGGTACTTTTTGATATTTTTGATATCTTTATTGAAATTCTCATTTTGTTCAGGCATTGCTCTCTGGACCTCTGTGAGCATTTTTATGACCATTATTTTGAACTCTCTATCAGATAAATCACTAATCTTCATTTCATTAAGATTGGTTTCTGGAGATTTGTCTTCTTTGTTTTAAAAAACATAATCTCTTATTTCTTTATTTTTCTCAGCTTTCTATGTTGGTTTCTGCACATTATTAGAAAACAGTCACTTCTTGTGGTCTTGACAGACTAATCTTGTGAGGAGATGAAATTCATCAACCAGCCTCACCTGAACTCCTGGTTGCTTCTCAAACCTTCGTGATTGTCCAAGTTTTTGTCATTGTTCTTAGTGGCCCCCGCTAAGTGCAAGTATGCGAGCCCTGTCAGTGTCCCAAAGGGGAGGATTGCAGTCAACACCTAGATGCAGGCTGATTAGAACCTGGACCCTCAGGCAACAGCTGGGGAAGTAGGCAGCAGATCCCTTCTAGGAAGAAACCGGAAGATGGATGTTTTTGCTTGCTTCCTCTGCTCTGAGTCCTCAGGGGATAGCCATGAATAGTGCTCATGTGCCCATTAACAACTGCCTCTTTGTTTGCTATAGTTTTGTAAATGTATTGTTCTTTTGTTAAGATGTGATATAAGCCCCAAGTGCTAACCACCCCTTTGAGTTACTCATCACTGAGTTTCTCTCATGTTTATGTAAGCTGAATGTGTTAATAAACTTCTGTTCATTTTCTTTTTTCTTATTAATCTGCCTTTTGTCTGGTTTGCAGAGTCTCAAGCAGAGAACCTAGGAGGGTTGAGGAAAAAAATTGTTTTCCTCCTCTACACTTGTAAGGAAATCTTATAACTTGTGGTTACAGTGTTTAGGTGAAGACAAAATAATAGGAGGAATTGAAGTGATGCTGCTGGAGGTTATCAGAGCTGGCACAGGTACAGAGATCATACTGGCACAGAGGCAGGATGTAATTGTGATAGGAAATTTAAACTCCTGGACTTCTGATAAACACTCCTGATAAAGAGAACCTCATACTGGTGTTAATTTCATCTCTTAAGTTAAAGGAAACAATGGTGATGAATGTTGTCTACACTTGAATCTCATACTTGTAAGGAACTTGTTAGTCTCCTAGAAGCACTGAAAACCTTGGGAGAAAGAAGTCATGTTCATCTCATTGCAGGAATTGTGATCATTAAGATAGAATTCTGGGACTAGTTATGCATTTTAGAGTACAGATCAGTGTACTTTCATGGCCACGGGCTCCAAAGAGGCATAACAAGAATAGCTGTAATTTTACTGAACCTTTACCAATTATTAACTCAGTTGTGTAGTTTATGCTTATTATGTTCATCTCACAGATGAGGAAATTGAGGCATCAGGGAGTTAAATAAAACATAACACAACCACAGATGGCAAAGTGGGATTTCAGGGAGCCCAGGTCATCAGTTTTCAGAGTTTAGGAACCGAACCGTTAAACCAGACCATCTTAATACTGTGTAGATACAGCCCTGATTATTATTATTATTATTATTATTATTTTTTATTTTTAATTCTTTTATTTTTTTTTAATGTTTTTTATAGATTTATAATCAATAGCCCTGATTATTGATGCTCTTCATCCTTTTGATTTTTCTGGGCTCACATTTTACTACTGTTTCACTTTGGTGTGGGGAAAACTGGACTATTTTGAAATGGGCAAAAGAGATTACTGGATATCCTTTTAATGAAATCCTGGAACCTCTGGGGAGTGCTTGATTTTATAGAAATGTGCACCTTTGCCAGCTTTTGATGGGGCTGTTTTACAAGTCTGCAGAAGGCAGACTTGAATGATAGGCAGAAATTCAATTGTAAGAAACTGATAGTAATGCAAATAATTCTTCCCATAAGAATGCAGATTATCTTTTGTGGAATGCACCTGTGTATTTCCTGTGGGTGTGGACTAGTTTTTCCAGTTTTGCCTCTATTTGTAAAATCATTTCAGCATTTCTTATCTGACTATAACCATGCAGTGGTTTGAGTTCTTCTTTGGGTTGGTTGTAACATTTTACTGGTTCTACTGTTAATTAATGAGTTCAGTAAAACGTCTGCCACATGTTCCTTTATATTCTTTGAGAGTTGACAAAGATTCTGTCCTTGATCAAACTTTAGTCAGGCTCTTCTGAGGCCTTTCTTGACTAGGCTCAGCCTTGCCCTTCAAAGACCTGACCAAAACCCTAGCCATGAGCGCATCCCTAGGATGACCCTAACCGCCCTTAACGTGCCTGCCTGGGAAAGGTCAAGGCTGCTAACATGATTTACTGTTTGTTCCAGGCAACATCTGCAAGTAGGGTCCCTGTTTCCCAGTCTCTGTGGGAGAAGAGAAACCCAACCAACCCAGATGGTTTCGTACAGACCAATCCCCACTTCCTGCTTTTGGTAATTCATCACTTCCCTGACTCGACTGAGTGCCCTCCCACCCCCTCCCTTGTCCCTCATTCTTCCGTCAAAGTGCATGCCACCTCTGCCCATACTCAAACTCAGTTCGTGTTGGTCACTTTTCTTTGTTGTAATAGGATATTACTAATTAAAATGTGTCCTTATCACTTTAGCTAGGGTCTGGCTTTGTTTATTTTTGACAGAATCATGATTTTACCTTTAAAGAAATCATTGCCTAACATTGATTAAATTACTTAAATTCTGCACCTTCTGTCCCCTGCAGGCTCTTCTCTGATTATCTGCTTAATTGATCGAGGTGGGTGGATAGAGATCTGTTAGTGGCTGCATTTTAATCAGCGCCTTAGTAATTCATACATTTGCAGATAATATAGCTATAATAGAGCATGGTAGTTAACATCTCATGCTCCAAAGGCAGCTTGGAGTTGAATACTGATCCTGCCTCTTACTGACTGAGAGAGAGGGGAGAGTGACCTGGAGAAGGAAGCAAAAAGAAGATCTTGACTTTGGGGCTAAAAGGAAGTTCTTGGGCTTAAAAGTACGTATACAAAAGATGTCCAAAGGAGGTGTTAAATACAACGTTTATTCTGTCCCTTGTTAAAATGCTAAGGTGCTGTTGTGATCAGGACTGTTGTGAGGGGTTTTGCAGTAGGAAAGAGAGACTTGACATAGCTCTGAATACAAGGAAAAGTAGGAATTCATAGCCAAGGAGCAGGGTGGAAGGGTCAGTGGATGGAAAATTACTAAGGAAACATTAGGGGTGAGTGGGGATTCTGGCTGAACTGATCTGATGATTCTTGCTGAAGGCAAGCCAGGGTGACAGGACATTACTTGGGAAATGATCAGGAATGAGGAATCTGATCAGGTATCAAGGGAAGAAATGCCCCAGGACAGGACCTAGCTGGGCTCGGAGGAGCCTGATTAAAGTTCAGTCAAGGAGAGAGTCTTTGTCAGTGACTGTGACGAAAAAGTAAATACAAAAAAAAAAAAAAAAAAGAATAGGCCTGGAGTAAGTGTCAGACTGAGCTGAGGTTCTTGAAAATGTTAATGACTAAGAAGGGATTTTTCAGGTTCAGTTATGAGAACAGAAGGCAGAAAGAAAACAGAAGCACTCTGATTCAATTTGACTTCTCTCTTCTCCACCAAGGAAAACAATCTCCGCTGGAAATGACAGGGGGAAGTTGGAGCTGTAGGTAAAGGGGAAATGGCAGAGGTATATTGAGCAGCTTTAAGTGAATCTCAGGCCCAGGGCAGGGGGACCCAGGGCCACCACTGCAACAGAAAAGAGCAAATCTGAGTCTGTATTGGATCTGTTCCTTTAGCTCTAACCCTGGAGCTGTGTTGCCTGTGCTGAGTCTTGCTGGCTTTGCACCTTTGTAAAAGAATGATGTCTGTAGCCTGAAGTATGCATAGTAATAGCCCACTCTTAAGGCTCCGACTTTAGTGGTGTAACACTTTTCCTGTTCATATAGAGGAAAAAAGTTGTGGAACAGAGAATAACATTTGTCTTGTTGGAGGTTTATACGAACTTTGTAACCAGACCTAGTGGACAGCTGCAAAAACAAAGGATTCCTGCACGAAGAGGTTTGCAACAACCAGCCATGCCCCCTCTGCTTTTAGTATAAAAGAAGGCTGAAATTTAACTAAGGGAAGATGGTTCTTTGGGACACCAGTCCACCGTCTTGGTCTGCTGGCTTTCTGAATATAGTCACTATTCCTTGCCCCAGCACCTTGTATCTCAGTTTATTTGCCTATAGTGTGGTGAGCAAGCTTGGACTCGGTGACACTCTTGAGTGGTGCCTGATGCCTGGAGATAACTTGCGTGGTTGTTAGGGAGTTGGTGGTCTTTGAAAAACCTCACACAGATGTTAATTCTCTGCAAAACCCTACATCGTATCCTCAGACGACTCATTGTACCTTTAAAGTAGGGACTTCCACGTGTTCACTGCGAGTTGATCAGGATGATCTAACCCCATCTCCTGGGATCGGGGGTGTCTTTGATGAAGTGCACATTTTCACTCCAACAAGGTTTTTGATAAAAATCTCATGAGATGCATGTAAACAAGTTGGAGAATTGCAGTTTAGATGACACTGTAATTGCAAAACTTTTCAGATGGTTTCTCCTTTAGACTGAAACTGTGTGTTGATGGAATGAAGGGCTTGACCGCTCCGGGTTACTTTTCCGTCTCCTTTCTTCCCCAGGTGTGTGAACTTGGACAAATTGCTCAACTTGCCTGGGCCTCAATATTACGTTAAAAATGCCTCAATCTCTAGCTGTTTGTGACCGCATGAGAAGTTGGTTCATGTCTGCCTGGAGGGCTGTCATTTACCTCTGAGTTCTGTCCTTGATCCTGTTTGACGTTTTTTTGTGATTGACTGACATAATGACAAGTAGATGGATGATGCCAAGAGGTGGGAGACCATATGGATGGATAAGAGTTCAAGCCCCAGAGTCAGACACATCCTGGATGTGAACCTTGGGGCTGTCACTTCCTAACTGGATCTTGAGTAAGTTTCATAACGTCACTAGCCTTGATTTCTTATTGGCTTAAATAACAACATCAACAACAATAATAATAGCCTCCATGTAAAGACAAAACAACTGTATGAGATACTGCATGAAAAATGCTTAGCAGGGTGCCTGGCGCAAAGGCAGTGCTCCGGTAACTGTTAGCTGTAATTGTTACAGTGTTACTAAGCTGGGAGAGTTACGCTGGGTAACATATTACGTTTCAAAATTATTGTAGGGTGGAACTATGAGTTAAAAGCTAGAATGTAGTAGGGCTTAATGGAAAGCCCAACATTTAGGATTAACTAATCAACTAACTGCACGAGAACAGAAGGGGGCTGACTGACCTGGCTGAAGAGTGGCTCATGTCAAAAGCGTTTCAGGGGCTTTGGGTGACGGTGGGGGCATGCGAATCATCAGTGTGGTCTGGCTTCCAAGAAGGCTGGTGTCTCAGGCTGAATTAGTGGGGATGCGAAAGGGGCTGTCAGGCCTCGGTGCTCTCGTCCTGGTGAGGAAGAACACACCTGCGGGGCTGGGTTCAGTACTGCCCTTGTGTTTTTTTAAGAAAGAAAGCTGGGCCGCCGGAGTTCAGATCCCAGCCCTGCATGAGACTTGCTCTGTGAACATGGGTAGGCTGTCTCACCTCTCTGTGCCTCTGCCTTCCCATCTGTAACTCAGGGATAATGAAACCCGTGCTATTTCATAGGGCTGTTACGAGGACGCAGTGGGACGTCAATGTAAATACGTAAAGTGCTTCTAAAGGCGTCAGGCTCATAGTAATTGCTGAGGAAGTGCTGTTGCTGCTGCTGGTTGGGGGTTAGTGGTGGTGATGGCGGTGGTGGCGGCATCGTCACCATTCTAAGAAGGGCATTGTCCGTGTCCCCAAAATGACATGATCAGAGCAGTACTGTATCAGTGTGACGGGTACAATATTGAATGAATTACCCTCTTCCTCTCCCCGACCCCTTCCCAGAACACACATACCTCTCTGTTGATATGGGAGGGGGCTTCCCATATCAGTGAAACTGGAATGCTCAAACTCATACCCTTTCTGGGTCTCTGTCACTGGAGTTTAGAGATCAGCTTGTCCGGTGCCCTCGTTTTATATATGCTCAAGGTCAAGTAGGAAGTGAAGGCCCAAGGTCTTCAAGTCCACGCCGTGTGCTCTTTCGGCTCACCACCTGCCTCCTTGCCCACGCCTGCTCACTGAAGTCTTTCAAACTCCAACTCAAATCCCACCGCTTCTTAGAAGCCTTGCCAGATCCCCCCAGGGTGGACTGGCTTCCTCTTTCCCCTCAGCCCCACCACAGCGAGTTTTGAATAGTTAAGACCGTACTTAGCAGTGTTCTTTGTGTTGGAGTCCATCGTCCGTGCCTCTGTCTTCACTCTGTTTGCCTGAAGAACAAAGAGATGATTTATTCACCTTAGGACCCCACCTAGCACGTACATACATTAGGCCATCATGAAATGATGGTTGACTCAGGTATGAAGGTGGTGAGGTTGTGATATGCAGACTGTTGATCTCAGCAGAGAGAAGATGTAGGGGGAATGGAACTGATTCTCATGGGAGGATGGACTGGATTTAGCTACTTAGCTCCAGAGAGCAGAATGAGGACCAGGAGCAGATCTGACCTGGCTGGAGCGAATCCTTCACAATGACAGACATTTAATAAGGAAGTGGGTGCCTTATGAGAAGTGATTTTTCCACCAGTAAAGGTGTTCAAATGGAGGCCTGACTGCTGTCAGGGATGCAGTGGAGAGGAATACAGGACGCATCCCCGAGAGTCCCTGTTGGCTAGCTGTGTTTCAACAGCCCTGAAGCTCTTGGTACCATTTTAGAGCCTGCATGTGTTTGGAGACACAGCCAATGTGTGGGGTGCCTGGTGCACTGACAGGGTGGAGAGGGGCCCCAGCACTGTCCAGGTCGACCTAGGTCTCTCTCAGGTTCATCCTTGGCTTTTGCTCCTCCAGTGTGCAGAAGAGGCTGTGCCTCCACAAAAAGTCAGCCCCCTTCCCTACATGTCTTAATTCTGCAGTGTCCTTTCCCTCAACTGTCCCCTCCCCCGGCTCATTGCTGTCCTGTGCACCCAGAAGGCCAGCTTCACGTGAACTTTCCAGAGTGAAGGGTCCCAAGTGTTTCACAGTTACATCCTGAAAGCTCTCTGCTTAGCTTCCATGCTGGTCATAGTGTTACTCAGAGCTTGTAAGCCCTTCTGCATGAAGGCCCCAAATCCATCTCCTCTAAGCTCTTAGCCTGGGAGCTATAGATTTTATATTTCTTCTGTCCATTCTATTTCATTTTCAAATTCTTTTTATTCTTTTTCTGTTTAGATCCCAGATATACTCTTATAAGTTTCTGGTTAAAACCTTTCTTTTTTCTCAGGCTCCTCACCAACAAGTCTTTACTTAGCCCTCTGGCATTGCTCTCAAGACCCTGTTTTCTCTGTCTTTGAGTCTCCTTTTCAAGACATCCCCCAGTCTCTGATGCCCAGGTATTGAGTGTGACCTCCCATTATACCCCCATCCTGCCCCCACCCCCAAGATCTACCTAGTTTTCTTCACAACAGACCCTTGGCCCTTCCTCCCCTTGGCCCCGGGCAACTCTGCTGTCTGGGCTCATGTCTAAGGTTCTCACTCAGAGAGATCAGGTCAGTAGAATATCCACCTTTCATCGGCCTGATAAGTTCACACTCTCCAACACATAGCCCTTCACAACATTCAATTCTAGACAACACCAAACTTAAGAGTGGGTGCTTTTTCAGGAGTTCATTTGTAAGTGACTTATTTAGAACTCACATTTTTCTCTTGCACTAATGTTCCTCATGGTGGTCAGCTCTGCCAGGCCAGTCCAGGAGAGCCCATTTAACTTGCGGGGTTAAGCTGAAGCACCGGAACCATGGAATCTTTAGGAGTGATAATAGTGGTACAGGATGCAGTCACAGTGGAGATCCGTGTTTCTATGGGGAAATACTTTCAGAGTTCCAACTCGGAACGCTGGGTTTCCTTTGCCCGTCCGCAGTTACACTGAGCATGCCTCCCACCTCCACATTAAAAGACAAAGAACCTGTATTGTTTATCGAGGGATTACTAGGCACCAGGCAGTGTAAGCTCACTATGCAAGTTAAACTGTTTCGCCCACACGTGGGCACTGTGGTGGGGATGTGTGGGTACTGCTTTTATCCACCCTTTACAGACGAAGAGAATGGAGGCTAAAGGCCTTGCAGATTTATAAAAAATAAGGTGGTGGTGGTGGTGTTTTGGTGTGCCATGGGTTTTTAAAAATTAAACTTTTTATTTTGAGATAACTGTAGATTCACATACACTTGTAAGAAATAATAAAACGAGACCCTTAAGGGGAGGGTATGGCTCAGTGGGAGAGCGCATGCTGAGCACGCTCGAGGTCCTGGGTTCAATCCCCAGCACCTCCATTAAAACAAATAAATAAATAAACCTAATTACCTCCACCCCCCAAACAAACAAAGAAAAAGAGCTCTGTGTATCCTTTATCCAGTTTTCCTCTATGGTAACATCATGCAAAACTGTAGCACGCTATCAGAAGCTACGGTACAGTGTCAGTGTCGGGGTGTTGACATCGATACAGCTGAGATACAGAATATTTCCATCACCAGAAGGATTCCTCATGTTGACGTGTATGGCCACAGGCCCTCCCCTTCCCTGCTCCCTCCCCCCCAGCAAAACCCCTGGCACCGACTAAGCCGACCTCCTATCATTCTGTCATTTCAAGAACGTTATATAAATGAAATCGTGCGTATATAACTTTTGAGGATTGGATTTTTTTTTCACTTGGTGTAATTCTCTGGAGATTCATGTCGGTTACTGCATCTGTCAATAGTTTATTCCCTTTTACTTCTAAATAGTATTCCGTGGTAGGGATGTACCAGAGCTTAACCATTTACCCATTTAGGGACGTCTGGATTCTTTCCAGTTTTGGGCTATGATGAATAAGGCTGCTACAAACATTTGTGTACAGATTTGTTGTGCAAATACCGGTCTTCATGTCTCTGCGACAAATGCCCAGGAGCTCAATTGCTGGGTTACGTGGCCACTGCATGTTTAGCTTTTTAAGAAACTGCCAAACGCTGCCATTTTACTTCCCCACCAGTAATATAGGAGTGGTCCTGTTTCTTTGAATCCTGGTCAGTAGTTGGTGTTGTCACTAACGGTTAATGATGTTGGACATATTTCATGTGTTTGTCATCTGTGTATCTTCTTTGGTAAGATGTCTTTTTATGTGTTTTGTCCATATTCTGACTGCACTGTCTGTGTTTCCACTGTTGAATTTTGAGATACTAATTCTAGATACTAGCCCTCTGTCATGTATGTCGGTTGCAAATTTTTTTCTCTCCCTCTGTAGCTTGTCTTTTTATCCTCTGAACAGAATCTCTTCCACCAAGCAAAAACTTCAAATTTTGATGAAGTCCAATTTATGAATTTTTCCTTTTATGGATTGTGCTTTTGATGTCAAGTGTAAGAACTCTTCTCCTGGCTCTAGAGCCTGAATTTTTTCTCCTATTTTTTTCCTGAATGTTTTATGATTTTATATGTTAAATTTAAGTAATCTGTGATCCATTTTGAATTAATTGTATAAGGTGTGAGACTTTGGTTGAAGTTCATTTTTCTGGTCATGGATGTGCAATTGCTCCAGCACCATTTGTTGAAAATTCTGCCTTTCCGCCACTGAATTGCTTTTGCATCTTGTCAAAAATCAGTTGGGCACATCTATGTGTATCTATTTTGGGGTCCTCTGTTCTGTACCATTAACATTAATGTGTCTGTCTTTCCATCAATCATGTGATCTTGAATACTGCAGACTAATACCTTCCACTTTTTTTCTTCTTTTCCAAAATTGTGCTTAGCTATTCTGCTTCCTTTGCCTTTCCAGTGAAATTTTAGAATAACTTTGTCTATAGCTGCAAAAAAAATCTTAGTGGGATTTTGATAGGAACTTTGGGAGGCCTGCGTATTTGGGGAGGATTGGTGTCTATGTTGAATCTTTATATTCTGTAATTCCGTGATTCACCTACATTTGTCTATTTTTATATATCTGTATTTCATTTATATATATTTATATTTCTCTATCTTCATCTATGTATCTATAGTTCACCTATGTCGAACCTTCTAGTCCATGGGGACACTATGTCTCTCCATCTGTTTAGATCTTTTTGGTCATCAGAATTGTGTAGTTTTCAGTACAAAAGTTCTGTGTATCTCCTGCTAGGTTTCCACTGCCTTTTCATTTATTCCTTTCTGCATGGTGTTACATTTAAATATATGTCTGCATGTCCATTGCTAGTATACAGACGTACAATTGATTTTTGTACGTTTATCTTATATCCTGAAACTTTGTTGAACTCAGGAAGTGGTGAGTTTTTTTTTTAAGACTCCTTGGGATTTTCTGTGTATAAATAATTATATTTTCTTTTTTTGTTTTAAAATATTTATTTATTTATTTATTTATCTATCTATCTATCTATCTATCTATCTATCTATCTATCTATCTATCTATTTGCCTTGCTGCACCTGCTGAAGCTTCTGGCCCTATAGTGAGTAAGAATGGTGAGGGTGAGGGTCCTTGCCTTATTCCAGAGCTTAGAGGGGACGCAGTCAGTCTTTCAGCATTAAGTATAACATTGCTGTGAGGTTTTTGTAGAAACTCTTTACCAAATTGAGGAATTCCCCTTCCATTTATATTTTTTTCTGAGTTTCTTCTTTATCATGAATGGATGTTGAATTTTGCCAAATGCCTTTTCTGTATCAGCTGATATAGTCATATGATTTTTCTTCTGTGGCCTGTTAATGTGATTGACTTTATTGCTTTTTTAATATTAAAACAGCCTTGCATCCCTGAGCTAAACCTTACTTGGTCATGGTGTATAATTCTTTTCATGTGTTTACAGAATTCTATTTGCTGATATTTTGTTAAGGATTTTTGTATCTGTACTCGAGAGGAATATTGGTCTGTGGTCTTCTGCCTTTGGTTTTGGTATAAATCAGATAAGTTGGGAAGTGTTCTCTCTTCTTTGTTCTGGAAGAGATTGTGTAAAATTGGTGTTACTTCTTTAAACATTTGATAGATTGTCTAGTGAAACCATTTGGGCCTGGAGAGTTTAAGCTCCTTCTTTGAGAGTTTAAAAATTATGAATTTAATTTCCTTAATAATCATAGGGCTGTTTACATGATCTATTTCATATTGGGTGAATCGTATGTGTTTGTTTATTTACTCATTCATTTATAGAAATTGTTCCATTTCATACATTGCTTCAGAAATTTAAAACCAAGGGTATTGTAGTGTTAAGCATACCTCAACTCTCCTTTTTTTTTTAAGTTGAAGAATAGTTGATTTATAATGTTGTGTTAGTTTCTAGTGTACAGCATAGTGATTCAGATATACACACATATATATATTTTTTTCATTATAGGTTATTGCAAGCTATTGAATATTGTTCCTTGCGCTTTAAAGTAGGACTTTGTTATTTATATATTGTATATATAGTAGTTTGTATCTGCTAATCCCAAACTCCCAATTTATCCCTCCCTCCACCGTTTCCCCTTTGGTAACCCTAAGTTTGTTTTCTATGTCTATGAATCTCTTTCTGTTTTTTTTTTTTAACATTTTTTTTATTGAGTTATAGTCATTTTACAATGTTGTGTCAAATTCCAGTGTAGAGCACAATTTTTCAGTTATACATGAACATACATATATTCATTGTCACATTTTTTTTCACTGTGAGCTACCATAAGCTCTTGTATATATTTCCCTGTGCTATACAGTATAATCTTGTTTCTCTGTTTTGTAAATAAGTTCATTTGTGTCTTTTTCTTAGATTCCACATGCAAGTGATATGTAATATTTGTCTTTCTCTGTCTGATTTACTTCACTTAGTATGACTATCTCTAGCTCTATCCTTGTTGCTACAAATGGCATTATTTCGTTCTATTTTACGGCTGTCAACTCTCCTTTTTGCTGGGACCCCAGGAATCATGGTAAGGGGGAGAGTATCCTGGACAGTTTGTCATGATTTATTGGTACAGCCAGACATTTCTTTCTTGCTTCCTTTTGTCAATCAATAAATTTGTACTTTAGAATTTAAAATGCTTGGTTGTTTAAGAGAAACAGAAAACTTCATTTCTTGTTTAAGTTGTGTTTTCTGTCTGTGAAAATACAGGAGCGTTTCAGTCAAGGCTGAAATTCCCACGAGAAAGCAGACCAGGCATGAGATCTGAATGTATATCTGCCTGGAAGCTGGCACCTTATTTGATAGAAACATAGAGAACCAGGAAGAAAGCTGTTTTGATAAGGAGTGGTCACCAGGTGGCGCTACACACCCACTGTCAAATCTAACTTTTTTTTTTTGTCCCGTCTAGGGAATTTGATTTACTGAAGCAGGAAGGAAAAAAAAAAAAAAATACAGGTAGTTCCAGTACTGCAACTTGAAACAGTGGAGCTGAAAGGAGATGGTTAAAAAAAAAACAACAAAAAACCCCAAAGCGCTTGCCCTCTTTAACTGTGTGCCAGAGAGTCTACTAGTGTCCTTGGAATTCACTGACGGATGAGAAGCTGGCTGCCTGACTCAGGAAGTGACTGGCTCCATCAGCATGAAAGCCCGGGGTTATGCTGCGAGGTGTACTCCTTCACCTCTGACCGGCTGACCTTCAGGGGAAAGGCAATTTCCATTTCTATACGGAAAACTCATTTCCTTTGTTGCTTCCTTTATTTTATTTTCCTCCCAGGAATTGTGAATTCTCAACCTGACTGGGGCCCTGGAGGAGAGGATGGATGAAGCAGTGAACCAGCACTGCCCTTTCTTCCTTCCCATCCTTCCGCCCATAAGACCTCCCACCACCTTAACCTATCCTTTTCCTCCAAAGGAAAAATGCATCTGGTAAACCCTTGCCCAGTGACACCGTGGATTTTCCTGCCAGTCCTGATTTAAATATCTTGAAAGTTTGCTTACAGGGGGCCACTTTGTATTAAAAGGAGAAAACATTAAAGACCCATGCTTCCCGACCGTAAAGCCTTTTCCTGGTACCACAAAAAACAGCGGGCTGTCTGCCCTCGGGTTCCAGGCTGCGGGATGGTGCCCAGGCCAGCTCTCAGCATCTCTGCTGATTAAGCAGCGGCTCCACCAGGCTCAGCGGGTGCAGCTCCCCACCTGCAGAGCCACACCGAGACGCTGCTTGACTGAAGCAGGAGGAACCGGTGTTCCAGAACGGTGGTTCTCACACCTTAGCACGCATCAGGATCGCCTGAGGGCTTGTTAAGACAGGTTGCTGGGTCCCCACTTTCTGGTTTACTTGGCCTAGGGGGCAGCTGGAAAATTTGCATTTTTACCAAGTTCCTCTGTGTGGTTGAGGCTGCTGGTCAGGGGCCACATTTCAAGAACCGCTTTTTCAGAGCAAAGAGCTGGTGGGGGAAAAGGAGCCGCAGGAAGAAGCCCACGGCTGTGGTTAGGTTGATCTTTCCCCTGCGGGGGCGTGCATGCCTGCCAGGACGGCGGAACACCAGGAGGGCCTCACCTCCAGAGATGCTACAAATCTTTCTCTCTTCTTTCTACACTGGTGGTTCTGAAACTTGGCAGCATGTTGAATTGCTTGGGGAGCTTTAAAAAATCTTGATGATTGGCTCCCAGCCCCAGAAATCTTGATTTAATTGATTTGGATGGTGGTTTGGGTAGTGGATACTTACAAGGTCCCCAGTTGTTTCTGATGTACAGCCCAGGTTGGAAAACCAGTTCAAGGCTCTCCTCTCACTGTATTCTTATACCTAATCCCCAGAGAGCAGAAGTACTAACCTTCCCTCCTGGACCGCCTCCAGCTCTCTCTCACATTGTGCCCCCTCTGCCAGTCTGCAGGCTGGAACACTCTTGCATGGCACTGACTGCCGAACTCCTATGTGTCCCTCAAAACCCAGTTCAAATTTTTCTTCCCTGGTGGAAACATCCTGGCTTCCCCTGACAGTTAATTGCTCCTTTCTCTAGCTCCTAAAGTACTTTGCACACACTTGATGTACAACTTTTATTTCACTGTATTGTAATTATCTATTTTCATATATTCCCTCCCTACTTGATGGTGGACCCCTCAGGGGCCTTAATAAAACTGTGATGGAAGGATTCCCATAGTTGGAGATAAGGTTTAACAAGCCAAAGGTCTGGATAAGGAAGTTTATTAATTTTGATTCTGTTCAGCAAACGGGGTGCCTACTGTGGGTCAGATTCTGCTGGGTGCCTGGGAAGCAAAGCTGAGTGAGGCGTGACCCTGCCCTTGAGGGATTTCTCTTGAGGCCCGGGCTCTCTGAGGCTAGCTGTGCTCTCATGAGATTCAGCTTGGGACCCGCTTTCTGAGACCACGTGGAGCGCAGCGTGAACCCTGGGCCTCCCTTTCACGCCGTCCACGGCACTCACCTTCCACTGGACTAGGCGAGCTTCTTGGCATGACTTTCATGAACTTGCCCTTGTCTGCCTCCCCAGACATACAAGTTGCTGACAATTTAAAGCTTGGAGTGTAGTTCCCTGCACACAGCGTGCTCCTTCGTTTCTGTTCTCACCCCTGTTTGCCGGGCTAACCGCCAAGGTCTATGGGTCTTATCCGACCCCAGGCTGGGGCCGTCCCTGCACCCTGCCAGCATTTTACACATCCCTCTGGCACTCTGTTGAAAGGGTGCTAACTAGTTTCTCAGGGACCTGGCACACAGTAGGTTCTTCATAAATGCTGAATTGAATCAGATGCTTCCACGGGGATTCTCAAAGTTGATTCTGCCCCTGCACCCTTCTCATGGGCTCAGAGCAGGTGGACACCACCTCCTGGGGGAATCATGATACTGAGAGAGGGGGGAGGCAGCAGAGTTCAATTAGAAACCACCTCTCTTTGCCACCCACATTCTAATGTGTCCCAGCAGCTGTTCACTTAGCTGGTAGATTTGGATGCATGTCTCCTGCCTTCCGTTCACCTCCATCAGGAGCCCTGCAGACCAGCTCAGCATCCCCTCCTGCAGGGTATGGAGCAAGTTCATTATTATACCATTGTCCCATAAAGCTGGGAACATGGCGCCCATCAGCCGGCCTCATGCCCCATCCACGTGAGGGGTTCACAGCCGTGTGCGTCCAGAAAAATCAGTCTGAGAAACAGCACAGCCACCTAGAGTCTGTTCTGTGAGTTTCCCCGTCCCTGCCCGTTACTGTCACCCTCCTCCCCTCCATCCTGAAACCCACTGTTCACACCTCCTGTCTGTGGTGAGGACAGCTTGATACCAGAGTTCCACTCCCCTTCTTCCGTCCCATTTTCACAACAGATCTGTAAGTTATGTTGGGTCTAATTCTCCCATGTTGCCATTTGTTCTTGATTTTATCCGTCTGTTTTTTGTTTCTTTTCCTGTCTCTCCTGTCTCCTTTTGGATTAATAAAGTTTTTGTGAAGATTCCATTTTATCGCTTCTTTTGGCTTTTTAAGCTATGACTCTCTGTTTTGTTTATTTTCGTGGTTGCTGAAAATACGCATCTTTAGTTTATCACGGTCTGACCTGGATTAATAAGGCTTCACGTGAAATAGGAGAACCTTCCAACAGTATGCTTCCATTTGCCCCTCTCCTGTCCTCTGGGATTTTATTATGATACATTTTATTTCCACAGATTTTATAAACCTGGAAACACATTGTCATTATTTTTACTTTAAACAGTCAGTATAGTTTAAATAAATCAAAAAGTGGGGAAAAAAGCACCTTTTATATCCACCCTGTACATCTGCTTTTTCAGCACTCTTTGTGCACAGCAGATCTGGGACATTTGTACCTGGTATCATTTCTCTTTGGCTCGAAGGAGTCCCTTTAACATTCATCCATTGTGCAGTTCTGCTGGTGATAGATTCTTTCCGTTTTTGTTTATCTACACATGTCTGTATTTTGCCTTCATTTTTGGAAGATATTTTCACTGGATATGGAATTCCAGGTTGACAGTTTTTTTCTTTCTCAGAACTTCAAAAATGTCCTCCGCCCTCTTCTGGGTTACACTGATAATGTAATCTGGTGATGAGAAGTCAGTAATAATTCTTATTATTGTCCCCCTGGAGTAAGGCTTTTTTCTTTTTTTTTCTGTCCCCGGGATGCTTTTAAGATTTTCTCCTTCTCTTTGCTTCCCAGTGATCTGAGTATGCCATGCTTAAATGTGGTTTTCGTAGTTTGTCTTGCTGAAGATACATTGAGGCTCTTGGATCTGTTGGGGTTTTTCATCACATTTGGAAGTCATTCCTTTTTTGAAGTGTTTATTCTGCTCCAATTCCTCTTTGCTTTCCTTCTGAGACTTCAACATACACATGTTTAACTGGTTAATGTGGTCTAACATGTAACTGAAGCTCTTATTTTTTTCTCTGTGTGCTTCAATTTGGATACTTTCTTTCTTCTGCCTTCACACGTACAGATCTTTCCTTTTGCAGTGTCTGATCTGCTGTTAATCTCACCCTGTGAGTTCATGCCATTATGATGTATTTTTGAATCTGATAGTTCCCATTTGATTCTTTTTCATAGTTTCTAGTCTCTGATAAGATTATCAGTCTGTTCGTTCCTTACATCTATTTTTTCCCTTGAAATTCTTGAACATATTTACCCCAGTCGTTTTAAAGTGCTTGTCTGCTACTTGCATCTGTATCACCTCTGGGACTCCTTCTGTTGGCTGCCTTGTTTCCTCTTTGTCACACATTATAATTTCCTATTGGATTTTGGTGTCTTCCTTTGGAAAGTGCTGGCTTTATTTTGGTGGCAGCTGGTTTATTGGTGGGTCAGCTTGCGCCTGCTGTGTTGGCCTTTGGCTTTGTTGTGGTGGGTTCAGTGCAGCCCCTCTCCAGGGCGAGGTGGCCAGACTCCCGAGGTGTGGCCTTTCCTGGATCTCAGCTGAATGTCCAGAGTGTTCATCAAGCTGTCTCCTCATGGCCACTGAGAACATCAGTGTCTCTCCTACTGTGTGACCTCTGGAATCTCTGTTTAGGACACAGCTCCCCAGCACCATTGTCTCCTAAGCCCTGGCATTTCGCCCGGCACATGTGCAGCTTCGTTTGCAGCCACAGACCAGGACTTCTGGGTTTCTTGTCTGTGGGCTCCCTCCTCTAGGACCCTCCTTGCTGACTTGAGCGGCTTTGCAGCCCTCACACGTGGTCGCCTTTTCCTCTCACCCTGGTGTGGTTCTGCTTCCCTGCTGTGGTGTGGAAAGCCCCCGGGCGGGAGGCCAGAGAAAGTGTGGATTTCACCTCTTCTGTTTTTCTTCTCTCAAGTTTCCCAAACCTCCACCATCTGTAGTTTTGTACCTGGAAGCAGTCGTTTTATGTATTTTTGTTCAGTTGTATTGTTGTTCATGGTGGGAGGGTGAGCCCGGCATCCCTTCCTCTGCCGTGGCTGTGCCAGAAGTTACCCCGTCGTTAGACAGACCCTATTAGTGTGTTTTAGAGTTGAGGGACCGGAGGCTCAGAGACTGTGAGCACCTTGCTCAAGGTCACACCAGAGCCAGCTGGGTAAGGGGTGGGACTCAGATCAGAGCCCACACCTGCCCAGTTCTAGGGCAGGGCTCTTGGCACTACTTCCCCTTTTTGCATCACTTTTCCTTTTCCATCTTGTTCCTCTTCAAAGAGACCATACAGCCCGATCGCTCGTCCACCTTCATACCTTCAGTTCTGTCGTATTTCACATTACCTCCCATTTTCATGGCGGTGTACTTTGCGCCACCTTATCTGGAAAATTCTGTACCTTAAATATCCACCCTCCCCTTTCCACGTCTGTATGTGTCAGAATGTCTAGTCAAGGTTCTTACTTATTTTTGTGTTTTCTCCGTATCAAGCCCTGTGCTTAGTACATAGACGTCTCTTTACAAATTTTGACCAAACCAGAGATGGAAGGAGTTTCGTTTCCTTCATCTTCTCACCCTTTTCCCCACATGCTGTTGAAAACAGGTGCTCAAGGAGGCCCGAAGGAGGAGCCCAAGTCCTCAGGAGTCAGAGGGAGGCCGCGGAGCCTGGCCGCCTCTCCACACACAGCTTGAACAGGCTTCTCGTTGGATATGGGTTGTTGGCCGATGATTCATGCATTTCTTTATTATTCTTGGCATGCTGGACTGAGCCCACTGCCTTTTCTCTTCTTTTTATACCTTTTTTCTCCCGGGAGAAATTTCACAAAGATGCCCTTCTTCTCCATTTCAATCGTGCGTCTAAAATCTGTCCAGGCCTCTCTTCATCCCACCATTATCCTCTTTCCCTTCCATTTCTAGCACACTCCAGAATTTTGTAGGCAGTTTCTTTATTTTTGCCGTGTCTTTCTCTTTTCCCCTCATTTCCTTCTTGCTCCCACCGCCTCTAGAAGCCTCTCTGTGGTACTTTAAATGTCACCGTTTCTATTCCAGTGTCTTCGCCCGGGCCCCTCTGTTTACTGCTGCTCCTTGAGGGAGTCTGGTTTTCTCCCTGGAACCTTGGGCTTCAGGGCCGCTGTCCTGGGGCACTTCTCCACGGCATGTCCTTCTCTGGAACGCCCGCCGCTGCCAGCCCTACCCCTGAATCTCCCCTCTTTTGTTTTTAATCTCTTTTTGTTCCAGCAGGAACTTACCCTCTTCTTTTTGCCTCTGCCAAGCTTCTAGTTTTTGAGAAGCAAACTTTGACTATTGCCTTCACAAAATAAAAATGGAAGCAGCAGTCATGTTACATGCTACCACCTCTATTCTTTTTCTTATTGTACATAAATAATGTCGGCCCTCCTGGCTCAGTTTCTGTCTCGGTAATCTTGTGGCCCGCTGTTGGAGAACGTGTTTAAATAAACATCCTTCAATTCTATTTCCTGACACCCTGGGTTATTTGGTTTGTTGGGGCCCTTTTCTTAAGTCTCTCATTTCATTCTTTTCTCAAGAATCGGTAAAAATCTTCCTTTCCTCCCCCCACCTACACTCTTCTCGTGGTGTTTACAAAATGAGTCTTATTTTATGTATAACTTTTCTTTTTTCAGTTTCTTTTGGGGGTTGTAAGGATTTCTTCGGCTGGGGATATGCATGTCCCTGAAGCAGATTGATTGCTTCTTTAATTAACACGCATCGTCGTGTCATCAGATCCAGATCCCATAATCTTTGGAAAGTTCCCATTAGAAACTATCAATAAAGACCTCACTCTTTGAAATTGTCCGATAAGGAAACCCATGGACCCAGTTCTTCTCTGTGATCCTGGGGAATAATCTGCTCCAAACAGGTATGAGCCGGACTACCGCCTGCACAAACTTACGCCCAGTTTCTCCTTCCCAGGAGCCTGTTAAGTGGTAAGTCTTGCCTTCTTTTTAGTGGTGATTTTGTGCTTTTACTTTGAAGTGTTCACTGTTGTCTTTTGGTGAATTTAATTAGTCTTCGAAGGCTCCTTTTACAGTTCTTTTCCTTTGTCTCCTTTTTTTCTGCCCGTTCCTCCAGGATTTGGGACTCCAGCCACAGTGAGTCGTCTTCTATCTCTTCTGTGTCTCCTTTTCCCATACACTTTCCGGAACTTTTCCCACGGGGTTAGGCCTATCCACTTAGGTACCTTTTCTTATTAGAAACTTCCCCTGGACGTCGTCTTAGGGCCCTGATCGCCACGGCCTGGATTCTTTCTTGCTTTTCCCTTTTTCCCATGACCAGGTGAAATCAATCTTCTTCAATTCCCCTCTTCTTGAAGCTCTGCCGGCCCCCTTCCCGTCCGTCCGGGTCCCAGGTAGCTTCCTTGAATCCATTTGAGCAGGTGTTCCTAGCCCACCTTGCCTTTTGCACCTCTGCCCAGCTGGTCCAGCCTCCGTGTTGTTATGACCCGATCCTGGGCCGTCCGCCCAGCCTTTCTTCAGCAAAAGCCACACCCTGGGCAATGACGGTTGTGTTCTCAACATCTGAGTGTTTGACTTCACGTTACACTCGGATGATTTACTGAGCTTCATCTGTTACGGGTCTTTATCCTGTACAAAGGGCCCAGGAAAACATCTCAGGCTTTTCCGGTAGCCGTTCCATTTCATCCTTGCCCAGTCTGAGCCCGAGAATGGTCACCTATTATTAGCTGTGCAAGGAGCTTCATAACTCACCAAGCCTTAGGAACTGAGTCATAACATATTTATGGACACAGCCTTTAGAGCTGACCTGCCCAGAGGAAGCACCGGAAAATTCCTCTAGTACCCTGACCCCTTTTTACTGATAAAATCCCTAAAATGCATCAGATTTCTCTGTGGTCTGAACGTCCTCCACACTTCTTCCTCTTCATTTCTAGGGAGGTCTGTAAATCTCTGCTTTAGGTTCATCCATGATGAATTGAAAATCAGCTTCTCCACCACAGGTCTCAGACCACGGGGGACTTTAGAAGGCACTACATGATGGCCAGTCCCAGAGTCTGGACAGCACTGGTGACCCTCTTCCTAGGTCCGGTTCCCTGCGTTACATGGGTGGAAGCCAAGACCTTGGTATATGGTTATGTGCCCCCATCTCTGATTCAGAATTTCTTTACGTTTGGGAGCCTTGTCTTCTTCAGTCTCCGGACCCGTGGGGTTGGGTTTCCTTTGTGTACATTTATGGTCGGTTTTGTGGTCAGCAGAACTGGTGACTGGCTAATTGGTGAAGTAAGGGACTCCCACGTGTCAGACCCAGCGGGTCCTCTGGAGGATTGCATCAGCAAATGTTGGTTATGACCCCTTAGAGTGCTGCTGGCTGCGTTGTTGGGCTCTGGTTTTAAGACACTACCGTTAAAAAGCAGATATCCCTGAAGATTCTTATTAGATAACTTCTCAGGGAGTACCCCGGTTACGCCACATGCCTTGCAGTCCGACGAACATGGATTCCCATTCGGGCTCTTCTGCACAATAGCTGAATGTCCACAGTCTCTGAACCTCAGTGTCCGCATCTGTAAAACTGAGCAGAGCAGTACCTCCTGCGCTGATTGTTCTCGTAACCCAGTGGGGGCTTGGAAGGGTGTCGTCCTTACAGAGTGCGGTGGAAACGGCAGTAGTTCATGCTCCTTCTTGTTCCTTCCCCTTGCCTCACCTTGCTTGGGGTGGGGGAATGACTGGCATCCAGGACATTCATTAGACGATGATAAAGAATGATTCTGACAATCAGGGCGGGTGGGAAAAGTCTACCCAGGAGGTGGACAGGGCAACACGGCACAGAGGGTGACAACTGTGTCTGTATAGCAGTCAGTATCTGCGGATCTCGAACTCCCAATTTATCCCTTCCCAGCCCTTCCCCACCAGCAACTGTAAGTTTGTTTTCTATGTCTGTGAGTCTGTTTCTGTTTCGTCAATAAGTTCATTTGGCTCTTTTTTTTTTTCAGATTCCACATATAAGTGATATCATATGGTGTTTTTCTTTCTCTTTCTGCCTTACTTCACTTAGAATGACAAACTCCAGGTCCATTTATGTTGCTGTAAATGGCATTATTTTATTATTTTTTATGGCTGCATTGTATTCCATGGTAGAAATAGATCACAACTTCTTTATCCATCCACCTGTCGATGGATAAGAACTATGTTTAAAGAAGTGAAGGAAATATATTTATCAGGTGGGAGGGGTCCTCTGATTCTTTACCCTTTGGTGGAGCAGTGAGTACAAGCACTTTTTCTATGGTGGGAGGTAGGGAGGAAATATACGATAGAGCTTTGTGATGGAAGCATTTTCTTTTGGAGGGACCTGGCCAGTATTAAGACAACGAAGAGCATGAGATTCCAAACAAATAGACACAGAACTGGGGGCAAGGGGTGGGAAGGCTGCAGGTAGCTGCACCCAGTTACCAGCTTTGCTTAGGGCGGACCTGTTTTTCTAGAGTTGATTCTGAGAAAATTCATGTTCATCATCCAGCCTGGGGATGGGAATCAGTCTGAATGCGATCTGATGGGTTGGACCAATGAGCCACAGGGACGTGAATGTCAACCAGGGGCTTGATCATGCCCAGAGGAAAAGCCGTGGGGCTCTGACGTGGGGTCCTCACTCTCAGGGACCTGCGAGGAGGCATGAGCTTGACTCTGGTTGGGGTACCTCCTATCTGTGTGACTTTGGGTGTTTCCCAGCCTCTCTCTGCGCCTCAGTTTCCCAGTATGATCTAATACTGCTACTTTGTCGCTTATTACAACATTATGCCTAATGTTGCTACTTCTGTTTTTTGGTGATGATTCAGTGAAAGGGACTGATCATTTTTAAAGTTTCACACAGATCTTATTTTTCTACACAATTTATATGGAACTTTACTATTTTATTTATTTTCTTATTTTTACTATTTTTGTAACTGAGTTATATAGTCAGTTTACAATGTTGTGTGGAACTTTATTTTAAAGTCCAACCATAGGTATGTGACAGATAAGGAAACTGTAGTCCAAAGAGGTCAAATGAGTGTTTAAGATGGTCCGTGGCAGAGACAGGAATGGAGCCCAGGGCTCCTGTCTCCCAGGCGAGGGGGCGGAGGGGGCCGGGAGGATTGTGTGATCGTCTCTGGACAGATGAGTCGGTTCCGAAAGCAAGGGACGGGAAAGCTGGCAGCACAGGGTTCTCTGTGTCGGTCAGATGTTGGGCGAGAAGAACAGGACACAGAATGAAGTCTTTCATGCGTGAGTTACCATTTGGTCCTAATCCCAGAATCCCTGCTGAAGCGAAACTGCCCAAGGGAAGCGGTCTCCGTTCACCCACAGATCCTTAGATACTCTTTTAACAAGTGAGTTTGTGTGGACTGTAGGGAAATGTAAGGAGCTGGTGGAGGTGAGGTTTTCCTCCTTCAGCCCAGAAGTGTATTCGGTGGGCTTATAAGGAGGGAGGCTGGGGGGAAGGGGGAGGGGAGCTCCAGCAGCAGCAGGGGGGCAGCGTGACTCCACTCTTGGTGCCACCTGGGCCTGACGAGGTGGACCGAGCAGCCCTCTGTGTTCAGGGGACCAGCTCCACGATGTCAGCCACCATCTCTCCTGAAGCACAACCTCAAGGCAGGATCCCAGATCCCTGCTTCCTCACATCCTTTGGTAGGACTTTCCTTGGAAAGTGATGCACTGAGACAGAGATGCTCTCAGGAAGCAGAAAGAGGAGTTTGTGGCTTTTTGTGGACCATGCACAGTGATGGGTGCCTCTGCCGTTTCTAGCTTTTATCTCCGCTCCCTCACTCCCTCCTACCTGCATTGTCTGTGGGCATTGTGGGGCCTCTGCTTAGCCAGCCCCTGCTCCTCCCTCCTACCCCACCAGGGACGCTCCGCTGTGATGTGCCTCAGGCTCAGAAAGCCTGTGTCTTCATCAGGGTGTCACGGTTCATTCTGACACCTGGGCAGACAGTTCTGATTTCTCTTCTTCCTTTGGATTCCAGTAGGCTCGGGGCAGCAGGAGACTGGAGTTGGCTCCTTCCAACATGCAGGAGCATCAGGATTTTTGCAAGCCAGTGGACATCACACTGGCAACTTGAAATTGGCCAAGAGAGTATTTACACTGTGGGACTTGGCAAATGCTGTAAATCAGGGCCTTTTTTTGGGGATAGCTGGTTGTTAAACTTTCACCAGCATGCTGCTAGCGAAGGGGGGTGTAGGATTCAGTATAGTCCTTTGGAGACGCTTCTGTTCAAGTTCTTAGAGGCCTCTAGAGCTTCCTGAGACAATCCAGTGACTTAAAACCTAATTCAAGGTCTCTACCTGCTTTGGGTGTCGGATACCCTGAGTGAGGGTAACAGCGAGCCAGGCCTGAGCCCTGCTCTGGGCTGGACGGTGGCCGGGCTCCGGGCCACCACTTCCCTGGCAGGACTGGAGGGCACTGCTCCAGCAGAGTGGTCACATTCTTTATTGTGATGTCAGGGACAGGCCTGGGGCCACAAGCCAGGACTCTCCCGTTTCCCTTCCTTATCTTTGGATGGCAATCACACAAGACCCAGATGTCAAACTGTTGCTGATTTCCTAACCAAGGCATCTGGTGTTTGGCAGGTCCCCAGGCATCTGACTATGACTTGGAGTCACTTTGACCTTCTCTGTGTGACCCTGGGGGTACTGCCCATGGGCTCTGCTTCCCCTCCTCCACCAAAAAAACTCCACTTTCTCTGATCCTTCATCTCCAACTCCTCATTAAAGCAAATCCCAACGCAACAAAACAAAAACTAAGAAACAACCAAACAACATCAACAAAAGCCAAATCAAATCCCCCTTTAAAAGAGGGAACCCCGAATACCTTTCTCAGCAGCCACCTCAGGGGAAGCTAACTTTCTGTCTTCCAGAAGATGATAGAATCGTCCTATTCAGAGAGCACTGAGCACATGACGCACGCATCCTCCCACGACTTCATCTGCACGAAAATAGACACTTCATCTGCTTCCATTTCGAGTTTTCCTGCCCAGAAGTCATTATCCCTTGGTGACATCAGAACCGGTGGCTCCAAGGGATGGTGGCTGGTGAGGGCAGCAGGCAGTGCCAGCTGGTAGGGTGCCAGGGTGCCCCAGCACTGAGATGTCTCAGGATGGGGAGAGGCTGGGACTGGGCTGGGATGCTGGCAGGGGACGTGCTCTCAGAGATGACCATGCTGAGTTCCCATGTTTGTACTTTCTGTTAGGGTCCAGGGAGAGTGATGGACCTGCCCCGCGTCATCCTGTGCATGGGTATAGAAATGGGACAGCAATGGGGGGTGTTGTGTCCAACAGTCCTCCGCAGGTGTGACAGCAGGCAGGGTGGGACAGGCTGCTGCCCTTGCAGGAGAGGCACTCGGTGTGCAAGGGAAGGGGGAAGATGAAACATTGCTTTGCGGGGCAGGAGCACCACGTGAGAGTCAAACACAGGGACTCTCATCCTGCCTGCCCTGCAGTCTTGTCTCAGGAAGGGCTTGGACTCGGCCAGAGACTGACAAGCTGTGGTCCAAGGGCTAAGTCCAGCCTGCTTCTTGTTTTTGTGAATAAGAATGGGTTTTACATTTTTTAAATTTTTTATTTTATTGAAGTACAGTCAATTACATTGTGTCTATCTCTCGTGTACAGCACAGTGTCCCAAGTCATGCATATACATACATATATTCATTTTCATAACATTTTTAAATAATTGAAAAAAATGTTTAAAAACTAACATTTTCATGACATGTGAAAATTATCTGAAATTCAAAATTTCGTATCCAGATTCACAAAGAAAACAAACTTATGGTTAACATGGGGGAAAGGGGATGGAAAGAGATAAACTGGGAGTCTGAGACTTGCAGATACTAACTACTGTATATAAAATAGGTAAACAGTAATTTATACTGTATAGCACACAAATTATATTCAATATCTTGTGACCTATAATGAAAAAAAAAACATGAGAAGGAATATATATATGTATATGTATGACTGAAACATGCTGTACACCAGAAATGGATACATTATAACTGACTATACTTAAACTAAAAAAAAAAAAAAATTGATGTCCGTATACAAAGTTTTACTAGGACACAGCCGTGTCCTTTTTTTACGTATTGTCTACAGCTGCTTTTGTGTTTCACGGCAGAGTAGTTGTGACAGAGACCACATGTGACCCGCAAAGTCGAAAGTGTTTCCTCTCTGGCCCTTTAAATAGAAAAAGTCTGTCGGTCCCTGGACTACCTGACTCGGGAAGGTCCTTGCAGCTCCCACCTGCTACACAGGGCACTGCAGTTGCCTTTGGGGTCTTCCTACCCTCTCTTCAGCATCAGTTCCCCGTGAACTCTCCATCTGGTCCTCCCCCGGCTGTCTGGTTGGGTTCAGCCCGAGGGAAGCGTGTTCAAGGAGCGTGTGGCTGGAGACCCTGGGCTCTCGGGAAAGGCACCTCAGGAGGAGGCAGGGAGGGTGGGAGGAGGGGGGCACTGGACGTGGAACAGAAAACCATTTCTTAGTTGTCATGATTAAATTTTCATCAACCGGAAGTGGAGCCGCCAACTTGTCGCTGTCACCTTCGTGCCTCTAAACGCTCAGACTCACAGCAGGTTTCTGAGTGGGCTTGGGATGAGGAGCAGCCTCTGGGAGGGTCTTAGCAGAGTAGACTTTCAGCCAGGGAGAGGCCGTTCTCCCCCGAGTTCCCTGTTCTGCCCTTGGCCACTGTGTGTTAGAGAACACCAGGGGCCCTGGACTGGGTGCTGGCCCTGCAGGGACGGGTCCTGCGGCCGAGCTCCTCCCAGCCCCGGGGGGCCAGGTCTCTGACTTGGACCCCAGCCCTGCTCCTGGTGCCCCCACCCCGTGCCCATCAGCTGTGTTCTGGGCCTGGAGCCGATGACTGCAGGCCAGGCCCCCCCCAATGTGGGGCTGTTTCTTTGACCAGAGAAGCCAAGCAGCTGTGAGATGATTCCCGCTGCAGCTAGTGGACGGCTCTCACCACACAGCTGCTGCTCGGTACACCGTCAAAGCAGAACGAGCCCCCGAAAGGCTCTGGAGAACCGACAGCACGTAAGGTACAGGGAGAGAGGGATGGTGCGAGTGTGTGTCGTGGGCACAGGGCGCTGTCTCACCCCTCCGGGGGCAGCTGGTCCCGAACCCACAGATGTTAGAGCTGCTTGGACGCACTTTCTCCCCACCCGGGAATCTCTCCACCTCCCCTGGCAGGCGACGTCGAGTCTCCGTACTTCCCGTCTCTCTCTGGTGACTGTGTTATCTTCTCCTGTGCCCCCCACCCATCACCCACGTGCGCCTGGGCCTCTCTGAGCCGAACATCTCATATGTCACGATCTCTAGACCCTCCACACTCGGCGTGGCCTTTCGGGGACCCCCTCCCAGGGCATCGCAGTGTAGCAGAAAGAACACAGGCTTTGCCAGGGGTTTGAATCCTGGGCCTTCTGCTGTGTGACTTTGAAGAAACTACTTAAACTCTCCTTTTCCTCAGATGTGAAGGGACTATAATGATGACCTAGGGCATGACTGTGATGAGTACACGAGGTGAATGTGTAGTAAGTACGTCTGGCACAAAGTTAGCCTTCCAGATGTGTGCGTGTCCCACCCCCGTGGCGCTGGCTCTCCTTTCTGCTCTACTTAAATGGAGCTTCCAGAACCAACTGAGGATTCCAGATGTGGCGTGAACGCTGAAGGGTGCAGTGGGGCCATTTCATCTTTCTTTAGGGCAACAACCCTCTCCTGCACCTGATGTGACCTTGACTTGTGTTTCTGCTTTTTGGGGACGGTCCCAGTACCGGAAGAGCAGCACTGGATTGGGAGTTGAGGCACCAGGATACAGAAGAATCCAGTTCTGTCATTCATTTTCCCAACAAAGGTTTCTTCAGCTCCCACTGTGGACCGTGCACTGGGGCTCACTGGTGAGCAAAACAGTTGATGGCATTGCGGCGAGAGCAGGTGATGAGCAAACAGGGGAAGGTCTAACCCACTGCCCGGGAGGCGCACAGACAGTGAATAAAAAACAGGATCAAACAAACAAAAATAAAGCTGGCTGAGGGGTTGAAGGAGTTCTGACACCAGCTAGCTATGTAGACATCACCAAGTCCCCACTTTTGTATGTACATATATTTTTTATTGACGTATAGTCAATCTACAATGTTGTGTCAATGTTTGGTGTACAGCACAGTGCTTCAGTCACACTTGAACATACACATTCGTTTTCAGATTCTTTTTCACCATAGGTTACTACAAGATATTGAATATAGTTCCCTGTGCTGTACAGTATGAACTTGTTGTTTATCTGTTTTATATATAGTAGTTAGTATCTGCAAATCTTGAACTCCCAATTTATCCCTCCCCATCCCCTTCCCCGCTGGTAGCCATAAGTTTGTTTTCTATGTCTCTGAGTCTGTTTCTGTTTTGTAAATAAGTTCGTTCCTTTATTTATTTTTTTATTTTCTTTTTAGATTCCACATACAAGTGATCTCATATGGTATATTTCTTTCTCTTTCTGGCTTGCTTCACTTAGAATGACAATCTCCAGGTCCGTCCATGTTGCTGCATTGGCATTAGTTTGTTCTTTCCCAAGTCTCCACTTTTGAGCAAAGAGATTGATTCAGATCAGTTGCTTCAGACAGCACTCAGGAGAGCCCGGGATCTTGGGAAGGGGCTGGGGGTCTTCGTAAGGTAGGGGTGAGAGGTGATTGTCCGGTGAGGGGCTGGCTTGTCTGCTCCTCCTCAGAGCAGTACCTCTGAATTGTTTCTTTCCTTGGCCTCTGTGTGAAATTCTAATCGATGCAAATGTTCCATTCAAAAAAAAAAAAAAAAAAAAGCGTGAGATCCTCTATATTGGATAGTCGCTGGATTCTCTTCTAGCTCAAAGCCTGAGAGAACTGCTAAAGTTTTTCACATGAACTTCTGTTAAACCACGTCTTCCTCATCGACGAGTCCCTATGGTCATGAGACCAGGGTAGCATTTCCATTTATTGGTGTGAATTTTTGCCATCTTAGTTTTGGTCTATTGATCTAGTAAGCCGAGATAATTTTGCACCATTAATTCTAACACCCTACATATTAGCGGCATCTCCCAGCATTGGTTTTTCTGCAAATCTGTTTTACGTGCCTTTTATGTCTTCATCCAGAATGTTTATAAAAACATTGGTTGGGATGGGGCTCAGGGTGCTCTAGTAGAAACTACCAGGTTGATCAAACCTTTGAACTTTATACGTGCAAATGACTAGAGACCCATCTGAGTATAAGAGCATCCAGATGACACTTTCCCTGCTTACCTCTGACCGGCTCATTTTCTACACTGATTTAATGGCTACTCTCCACCAAGGTCTGGGATCGACCCTGGGGACACAGTACGACCCTAGGGGTTCATAGCTAGTAGACAAGATGGAAATATAAACCAAAAATCATAGTGATGTGTTGAAGGCTAACGGGTACTACGAACAAACCAGGATATGGGGAGGAAGTGCTCAGCTTTGCCTGGAAACATCAGGGGGATTTGCTGCTGAGAAGACATCGCAGGTGATCTTATTTTAAGTGGTGCCCCTGAGAAATGTCCGAAGTCAGATGAAACAGAGATAAGTGACATCGATAGCATCCTTCTGGTCTAGGTACTTGATAAATGTTCTTGAATTTACTTTTTAAAAAGTCAGGGTGAGGGGCTTCTAACAGGTGAGGGAGCAGGTGAAATGGATGATGAAGGGGATGGAGGCGTTAGCTGAGGGACGGGAGAAGCTGGGCTCAGGCAGAAGCAGTGGGAATGGTGAGGGAGATGATAAATTATAAGAAAATCAGGACTTGTCTGGAAAAAAAAAACAACAGAGGGGGACTGAGGTGGAACGAAAAGACATTCATCATGCTGCGTTTTGTATCTTGAGCAGCTTGGTGGGGGCTGAGGGCGCTGTTACCCAAGATTGTGAGCAGGAAGACAGGTTCATTTGGTGGAATATATTTCCCCCCATGATCTTTTCCCCTCCAACTCTTGACTTCGATTTCAGATTTCCACTGGTAAGTGCTGAATTCAGAAAGGACATCTTCTAGGTGTGGGCTGGGGGGTGGGGGGAGCAGGAACTCTTACACCAGGACATCCCTCCTTAGTTTGACCTGTCTGTACCCTTTCTCCGTGTTTAGCTTCAGTTTTGGAGCAGAACTCGGACTGGCCTGTCACACACTTGTCTCTTGGGGTGAGCGACTCATTCCGGCTTGCCAGGGACTTTCCTAGTTTTAATGACAAAACTCCCACCTCCTCTGAATCCCTTTGGTCCCACGCCAGCCTGGACTCTCAGTCACCCCGGATGTACATGAAGTGCTGGGGTGCTTGGTGGGCACACAGAACATTCTAGGCGGCATTGAGAAAGAAATGCATTTGCTGGAACCAGGTGTAGCTCTTAAGTCTTTTCTGCCCAGACGGAGTGGGGAGCACGAGGCCTGGGAGGCAACAGAGGAGCCCAAGGTGGCTTTGGGTGTTGTCCCCACGCAGGTCACCCCAGGGCAGGAAGTGCACAGCAGAGCAGCGGGGCTTCGTGCAAAGCCACCTCTCGGGGGTGCCGAGCCAGACCTCTCCCACTTCACTTTCCCGTGCACTTCACTCACTGAGTGGAGAAGCTGCTGGAGAAACGCAAGGAGCCGCAGGAGGACGAGCCGGGCTCTCTGTCTCCCAGGCCACAGCCGCTCACATGCAGAAGTTTCCCGGCAGCGCGGCGCTCGCCCGGGACGCTCCCCTGTCACGGGAGGATGCTGACCGCCGCAGGAAGCTGGGGAAACGCACTAACCAGCGCCACCGTCCTCCAGGAAAGCATCGGGTGAATGAAACCAGACGGCTGCGGAGCTCCTGCGAGGGAGGTGGGCACCGGGGGCGCCTGGAAGGTGTTGACCTCCGCCTTCTCCCGCGATCCCCGCACCGGCTCCCTGGGGAGGGAGCTGCGGGGGGGCCACGTCGCGCTTCCTGTAGGAAGCCTAAGGAAGTCTTTGGCACAGCTAACCCTAAAATTTATCGCTCAGGTCAAATCCAGCTGCCCCCCCCACCGCCCCCTCAAAAAGGTTAAGTAGTTCCCACAGGGTGCAAGAAAGGGTTATTGAAAACAGCACTTTTTTTTTTTTTCCTTAACTTCAGCACTTCTGGTAAATCTCTGATCCAGCATCTAGTGGTTAACCACTGATACAGGAAATGACATTTAACGTTTTTATCACTCAGCCAGAAATGGAAGAACAAGGCAAGTCTGTGTTTAGGGAAGATGGATGGCTGCCACCACCTTCATCTTAAAGGCACACCGTCCCTTTTCCTGACTGCTTCGGCCATCCTGTCCGTGGCTCCCCCCGCCCCACTCCAAGTCTGCTGGCTTCCCTGCCGACCAGGAAGCAGGAATGGCAGGAGAACGTTCAGGGCCTTGCTGCTCAGAACAGGAACCCAGCTGGTGTCAGCTATTGAAAGGATTCTGGACAGCCTTTGGTTCCCCTTTTTTCAGGAGCCGTTGCGTGTGGGGACAGGCAGGCAGGAAGTGAGTGTGGATGCTGAGGTCCCCGGCAGGCTGAACCACGGCATCAGCCTGGGGTGGCCGAGCCTGGGGCCACCTGGTCGGGTTGGGGGGAGACTCTGAACAGAGCCCCATCCATTGCTAAGTGGAGGATGGTCCGCAGAGGGTCACTGACCTCCCGCTTCCAGACGATCAGCGAAGCAAGAGCGTTGACCACCACAAACCACAGTGAGAAACTGCACTTGGTTTCACTTGCAGTTTCCCTGGGTCAGTGGGTTCTTCTCCCCTTTTTTTTTTTTTTTTTTTGGTGGTGGTGGTGTTGTCCTTTTGGGATGAGGGGTTTTCCGTGCAGCTGGGAAATAGATTCAACAAAATAACAGCAACAAAAATTACAGCCACCACAGTAACAATAACCCCTGACATTGTTGAGCGGTGGAGACTCAAGATCTTCCCTTGTTCAAGGTATAGAGCTGGTCAGGGCCATAGCCAGCCAGGACGTGACCTCAGCTGTGTCATTCCAAAGCCACCCTGCCCTACCACGGACACCTAACCATAAGCACAGCCCGGTCTCACCTCCTTGCCAGCCTCTGCCACGCCCCAGGGCAGGCGTCAGGAGCCCGAGGATCCTGACTGTGGGCACCTGGTGGAGAAGGGCAGGGGTGGGGGGAGATCAGTCCGTGCACTCTTGGCAGAGACGTCTGTCTTCCCATATGAATTAGGATGCCAAGTTCTGTGATAAAACCTCCAGGTCCCTCCCTTCTCTTAGTAGGAACTCCCACCATCCTGTCTTTAAGACGAGTCACTCAGGTGCAGAATTCTCGACGCCTCTGCTCTCTGCAGTCAGCCCATGTGCATAGGTTCCTCCCCTGCAGATGTGGCTCTGTCAACAGTAGGAGGCAGGATGGCACAGCGGGCGAGCCCCGCTCTAGGAGGCAGGAAAGTTAGGGTCTGTGTCACCTGCTCTGAAGCTGACGGCTGTTGACTTCTGCTCTGCGTTGTTCTAGAGAGGATGGAGGAGAAGGCGGCTCATAGCCTCTTGGAGTTTCAGTTTATCCATCTGTGTACTTGCTCTGAAGAGGTAATGAAATCTAAAGAGCTCTGAAAAGTATATTTGTCCTTCCAAATTTACACTCCCCTCAGTGCAGAAAACTAAGTTGCTGTTTGACCTCAAAGCCTTCCCAATAGGACAGACCTGTCTGTGAGTGTGACACCCCCAGGAGCCACGCCCACAGCGCCAGCTGTGTGATTTTGTACCAGAACGAGCTGAAGAGGCTGATTTCCAGCCAGGCTCACTCGGTGGTGGGACGCCAATTCTCCCCAGGGGAAGGTTCTCCAAGATCCATCGCTGCTTCTCCATGCCCTCTCTGCAGAGCTTTTGCCCTGAAGACCAAAGTGGAGTGATCAGAGATTTCCTTTAGGTACTGAGGGTTGTCTCCTGTGCTGGGCGCTGGGGAGCCGAGACCCACCTGGCGTGTTCTCTGAGCTCAAGGGATTGGTTTACTGAGTGGTGCTTATCTGCTGGGGCTACCCGCTAGGGCTATTTGGAGGAAACTTATAAAATACCTATGTTCAGACCCACCTTAAGAGCTTCTTGTTTAATTGACATTTTATCTTAACGAGGTCCCTAGGTGATTCTAACATGCAGAGAGTCACTGATCTAGATGGAGATAAAGATAAGTTAAAAAAACAAACAAACTACAACACAGTATTATGTGCTCTGATTTGGGCAAATACAAGTTGCTGTGGGAGCCTATAGGTAGGGCCACTTAACCAGAAAGGGTCAGGGAGATTCTGTGAAGTAGGAAACATCACAGCTGAGATGTCAAGAGTAGGAACTGACCAGGTGAAATCAGGGCTGAGTGGAGGTGAGGTTGAGATTTCCAGGGAAAGCAAGGAGCATTTTCTGAGCCCAGGAGCGAAAAAGAGCAGGACAGTCATGTGGGACTGGAGGGGTTCAATTTGCCTGCAAAAGCTGGGGTGGAGGGAGCCCAGCCCTAAAGCTGGAGATGGGAGCAGAGGCCAGCTCACCCGGGGTATTGAAGGCGGTATTGGGAACCCTGGACTTTATCCTGAGGGTCAAGGGGAGTTAATGCAGAGTGATCATCGGAGGAGGGACTGTGACCAGTTTTGCAGAGTGAGAAACAGATAGGAAGGGAGCCAGATGGAGGCCGGGAGGAAGTGAGGAGGTGATTCAGGAACGGTTTCCTGAGCGATGGCAGCGGTTGTGGGGGGAGCGAGAGGTGGGTGGATTTGAGAGAGAGAATCAGTCTGACGCGGGGAGGAAAGTGAAAGGAAAGTCAAAGATAACTTGCAGATTTGTCACGGGCCATGGGGTGGATGGCGGTCTGTTCTCACGCAGACTCCCACTCGCTAGCCAGGGCTGGGTGGGCTTCTCCGGGCAGCTCGGGGCTCCAGGGTCTGCTTAAGTCTCCCTCGAGTGGCTCAGAGGACCTGGGAGCATCAGGGGAGGGCGCGTGTCTCAGCGACTTGAGTGGGGCGTTTATGGTACACTTGACCGCTTGCCAGCCTGTTCAGATTCCGTCGTACCCTCTGCCTCTCACCTCCCTTCCGCACCCCGCTCCCAGGATGCTCCTTTGCCCAACTAGCCCAACCCCAGGTACTAATGGAATCCCAGAGACAAGCAATACTAATTCCCATTTTCTGTGACCTGTCACCTGATCTCCATTTTACGACTCTAAGTAAAACCTTCCAACCACCATCTACCCACATCTTTTAGTGACACATACACTTGAAAGTACCCGTTCCTACTGACAAGTTCACGTCCCTTTAGGTTCATGTCCCAGTATAGACTCTATCTTTCCCGCCCCAGGGACCGCCCCTTCTGAAGACTCCCACTCGTTTCTTATCCCCCCAAGTTACACATCTGCACTCTCTACGACCCACTGATGCCAACTTCAAAGATCACCACCCTCTTTCCCCCGCTTTGTGGGCTGTCTTAGTTCAGGCTGCTACAACAGATTACCATAGGCTAGGTGGCTTAAACAGTGAACATTTATTCGCCGAGGTTTGCGTAAGGATGAGTCATCTCACGTGGATGGAGACGAGGGTGCTCTGGTTGTCACTAGGTCTTCTTTTCCCCAGGCCCACGGGGATGCTGCACCCAGCAGGTGTGTGTCACAGCTGAGGAACCTCACGCTCAGGAAACCCCAGTCTTTCATAGTGGACTGCAAGCCAACCTGCCCGGACTTTGTCCTGGAGGGAGGTATTATCTTTTCTGGAAATGAAACAAACTTTTCCTCCACACTGGAGAGAGTCATTATCTCTATTTTCCAAAATTGCTCACTGTAAAAACATTCTTGGAAAGATACTCTGGGACGCAATTTGTGAGTATCTCTGTTTGCAAGAAGTGCAGAAATCTCAAAGACCCGAGGAGAATTGTCTCCAACAATGTCTTTGAATAAGTGAAGAAAAAAGTGAACGATGGAAGGGCATTTGGAGCCCGATTAGGAAGGATTTCACATTAGGGAGACTGGACTTATGCAGTAGGCAATGGGGAGCCATCAATGGCTCTAAGACGTGGTTGAGAGACTAGAGGATAAATTGCAGAAGGAGACTCCTAGAGCCAGCAGACAGGTTAGGGTTAAATAGGTTTGGGAATTTTAACATCTGAAAGGGGAGCTGAAACCACTGGATCTGATCTCTTCTTGGATAAATGCTATAACCTTCAAAGCTCAGCTCAAAGGGCATCTTGTTTAGTGGTTCTAAAATATTATTTGTCAAAAGAGAAGCCTTTTGTCAAAGAAGTCTAATGCAGACTTCCAACCAATAAACCAGATTGGAGGAAGCATACTTTGGTTGAAGCAATAGCGTGAACCCTGGGGCCCCCCTCTGTCCCAGCAGACACCCAG
The DNA here is from genome assembly GCF_048564905.1 of Vicugna pacos. Taxonomy (NCBI): domain Eukaryota; kingdom Metazoa; phylum Chordata; class Mammalia; order Artiodactyla; family Camelidae; genus Vicugna; species Vicugna pacos. Next base: position 15,121,941 of record NC_133020.1, read on the forward strand.
AGACAGCTCTCTGGAGCTCTTGGAAGCCACAAACGTCACTTTGAATCCACTTTTCTTCTCCCAGTTGGCCCAGGCAGGATTAATTGCTCCTTCCTCTGCGTTCTCTCGACATTTCGATCTTATCACCAGAGCAGCATTTATCACCTTGACACATGTTTGCAGAAAGCATCCTTTATCTTCATCTCTGTCCTTCCCAGCACCCAGCTCAGTGCCTGTCCCACTGGAAGCCTCTCAACCAATATTTGCCGATGTGAATTGAATTGATGTGAAAAACACATCAGTGAAATGACTATAAAACTACATTTGAGGGGTAAAGCTTTGCCTTTTTATTTTAATGGAATATAACAGACAATTCCTGAGACCTAATCACAGGCAAACCAAGGGAACAACGAAATGAAAGGATAACTCTATAGTGAAACAGTTTTAGTTTCAGCTTGTTTTGGGCCGTCTAATGTATCGACAGACGCTTACTCAAGACACAAAGAGCTGCTTCTTAGAAAGGAGACCGCAGTCCAAATAAACAACATCCTTCAAATTAGAGCGAGAGGATTGCCAGGACTTCCTCAAGTGTGTAGATTCATTCAGTCACCTGTGTTTTCATCAGGCAAGGAGAGCTCTGTGTTTACTCTGCTAACTTATGCCAGTGAAATATTTACTTTTGAAAAAACTGAATAATTTAAAAAATGGGTTTTTTTTTTCTTCCTCTCGTATCTAGCCGTTATATCTGTGTGGAGCTCATAGGTGATTTGATGGAAACAGCAGTCCTTGGAATCTTGAGTACAAGACTGAATTTCCTGGGGCTTTGCACTTGTTAGTGGATGGATTTGTCTGACTTGTAAGGAGAATACAGCTGGAAGAATTTCCATTCATCCTGCTCTGGCTCTGTCCTGGCCACAGCCTGTCTGTCTGGAGAAGGGTCAGTCCTGATTTATGGCGAGGAGCAAGGGAGGGACACACCTAAGTTCTCACTGTGGGGAAGGACCCAGAGTTTGTAGGACTGAAACTTTGACAATTTTCGGAGCCCTCTTTAAAAGAATGCAAAGTTAGGTATGAAAGGCGAATGTTTATTTAGAATGAGAACAGAGATCATGACAATATTATTTATTTTTAACTACTGGGCACACTTTTATAACACTGTTTTAAAAGTTATTTTAGCTACCTACTCTTTGACAGTGGTTTTTATCTGACAGCAATTTTGTGATATTTTTCTATAGAAAGAATAGATTACTCAATCATTTACCTAGCATAGTTGATGAAATATTGATGTATTTTTTATTACTAAGAGCTTAGAAAAATTTCTTCCAGCTTCACAACATGTAATTGGTAATGCTAGGAAAATGTTTAGATTGTCAAATTTAGGCAAATCACTAACATATTTCTTTCATATAGAAGCTGTAAGATTTCAGGACATTTGAGATTTTCTTGTGAATTCCTGTCTTAAATACTCTCTGAATTGATGACACCCATGTCCTCATTTTCCTGGTATATTATGAATTTTATGTTATCTTTGTCCATACCAGTCAAATCAATGAGAAATTTACATCTGTTCTTAACATGTTCCTGTGATTCACATTTCCTCATTAAACTGAATTATCACACACACATTAATGGACATTATCATGGAATAAAGCCAGAGTCCTTGAACTAATTACAGAGTTTGAAGAGAAAATCTTAGTTCTGATCCCCTCAACTTGTTTTTTTTTTAAACAAGAAGGTATATTTTACTGATACCATGGGTCCTGATTTGGGAAGGGAATCTGTTTTAGTTTTCTGTGTATGGATGCTCACTGGCTGTAATTTCTTGGATTGTTTTGCTAATATATTTCATGGGTTGTTTTGCTTTCTGTCATTACTTGGATTCACTCTTTTGCTCTCCAGGAATGTAATCACAAGTTCAGCTACAGGTCCCCAGGCGCTCCATCCCGAGTGCCTGTGAGATCTCCTGAAGCTCTGGTTGTGACTGTCTCAGCTTGAGAAGGGAAGGAGGAAGGGCACAAGTGTCAGTGTGGGAGGAGTTAGATATGTTAGATCTGGGATCTCCCGCAGGGATATTGTCACGAGACTTTCGCCCTTGGGAAGAGGTGAGGGAAAAGTCACTGTGATCATGTTTGGGGTCCATATGAAGTATGATCTGGTTTTGACATTAACAGCGACGTGTTTAGCAGTTAATTTGTGTTACTTACTGAGACCCCGCTCCTTCAAACATTCTCTTCCTGAAGGTATAGGAACCTTGGTACAATAAACTAGTGCAGCCAGTCACAGTGAGTTTTCAATTCCTCTGACCGGATCTCAAGAAGAAACCAGCCAATGAAAGGCCAGCCCCCCTACTCTGAGATCATGGTCTTGAAGAGAGGGACCCTCAAGAAGCTGGCCAAGGCTTAGCCGACAGGATGGGGTGGATGACCCTTTGAGCCCTGGTCAGGTGGTGCACGTCTTGTTTGATTGGATGATACTTTAAGACTCAACTTAATGTTTATAACTTCCCCTATAAAGACAGGCAAGGAAAAAAGAAAGAAAGAAAGAAAGAAAAATAGAGACCTGCCAGTAGCCAAGTCATAATTTGAGAAGGGTCACTAACAGCTTCATGCCTCATTTATCCTGAGTGAGGAACACCAGTTTGGAAGAATGCCCTGCCTTGGGACCTGGAACAAGAGAATAGGGTGACACCCTGTCTGTATTTCCCTTTTTCAATTTATAACCCTCAATACCCTATCTTTTAAAGGTGGCTAGTATAGAGTGGCCAATTTAATTAAACCACCTAGGGGGACTGGAGAGGATTTGGATAAGCCATTGTGCAAGAGTGTGTCATTGTCACCGTGGGGCCATAGGAGAATGTGGATGACTCAGAGCACAGTGCTCTCCAGCCGGGGAGACCTAATATAATCTCCTACACTGTCCCCAGATGAAAGGCATAGGAGCCACTGGACAGGGTCTGCTGATGACTCTATCAGCTAGAAATCTGGCAGTGGTCCCCCTCTTGGCTGGCGATAAGAATGCAGGCCGTTTGATTTGGGTGTTACTGTACAGCAGAGGAAAGTGATTTTTTTGCTCCCTATTCCCTGGAAAGGAACAAATAAAAGAATATCACTGTCTCCCCCCAGGATTCTATAGCTTTGAGAGAGGCTTGACCACTGTTAGGCCCACGTTTTTTTCACATGAAGACTGAGCAGCCTGCAATGAGAATTTCTCTTGATTGCTTATCTCTTAATTAGGTTCTTGGTGCCAAGTTGCACTGGATGGTTATGACAGCTGTCATGGCCTTTCTCACTGACGGGCATATGGCGGCCATTGGCATCTTCAGAGGAGTGATGAGGAGAAACAGCAGGCAAACACGGGTGACACTTTAAATCCCTATCAATTGTACAGCTGTTTGGTTCAGCTGAACTACACTGGGGCTAAGGTAGAGAAGGAAAATGGGTCTGGCATGGAACAACCCCAAAAAATCGTATTCTAATGGTTCTCAAGTCTTCATCCCACATTCACTTTGGGGAACGTCCCCCACTTCTTGCTCAGACGGACAATTCCTGCTCACGGAGCCACAAATACCCTTCCTGGCATTACTGGGACGCATGTGATGGCACGGTGGGTTTAGACAGAGACCCTATGTTTAGTTAGCCTCATGATGGAATGACTACACTTTAACTATTTTTTTTTTTTTACTAAAGAAAAGTATAAGAATGTTCATGCAAGACTGGGATTTCAAAATTGTAGAATAGATAAACAAGATTATACTGTATAGCACAGGGAAATATATACAAGATCTTACAGTAGCTCATGGAGAAAAAAATGTGACAATTGGATATATATATATATATATATATATATATATATATATATGTTCATGTATAACTGAAAAATTGTGCTCTACACTGGAATTTGATACAACATTGTAAAGTGATTATAAATCAATAAAAAATGTTTTAAAAACTATTCATGCATCCAAAGATCAACCACAGCATCAGGCTACCTGAGGAGACCTATTGACTGTAATCATCCCAGCAGGGGCTGAATTCATTCTGTCACTTGGAGGAAGACTTAATCTTGAGTCTCGGTCTTTCCAGAGAAAGCGTTATCTCTCAGGTGGCTGTCAGAATGCAGTCATTGTTGTCTGCACACATGTGGACTTGCTCCTAGCTATTCACGGTGTCTACACTTCGCTTGGGTTATGCTCACTCTTGGGAGTACGTATGTTCAATTTAATTGCTATTTGAAATGTCTTCGGAAAGATTTACACTCTGAATACATTAGTACACACTAAACAGTGCAGCCTAAGGCAGGAGACATAGGCAAACCCCAGATTTTGAGATAAGAGGCTGTGTGACTGATTCACGTGTGTTGAACATGACTATTCTTAACACATTATGTATATGTTGTGGTACTAAAATAATGGTGCATCTTATAATGGATGCGGTCTTAAATTTGGTGTGTATAAAGAGTTTGGTTAAGTAATATATATGGGAGGTGTATTTTTCAAGTGGTTATGCAATGTGGCTATGCCCATTTGGGAATATTTCACATATTATGTTTTGGGTACCAATAAGATATAATGAATGAAATGAGACAAAAATGGCCTGATCAATAATAATATTCAACAAGATGCTTGGGAGAAGCAGAGGTGATTAAAAAAAGGAAAAGACTGCATCGTTTTGACTTGCTCGTGACCCTGAGAAAGGGAGGCATTGGGTGGACTTTGGGAGGAGCTTTGTGTTGAAGTCAGTGATGTCGATTGCACAGGCAAGTGTTCAAGTTATGGCTAAAAGGAGAGGTTGCATTGATCCTGCAAACTCAACAGCTTCTTGGCCATGGTGTTTGCTGTTACTGCTCCTGTTCGTGTGGGTGAAGCAGCATAAATAATCCATAAATCCATGTGGCTCCATCTGTCCTGCCTGTCGCCATGGCAGCTTGGAAGCAGTCCTGGACTAGGAGATGGTGGTGATCATTTTCCCAGGGGTTTTGTTCAGTCACTAGCTTTTGTGAGTGGAAGCCTGGTGCTCTGCTTGTTCTTGCTGCCCCTGAATTCAGTCAGGGAGGCGCAAACCTGCCCGGGTTGGATGGAGGTGCTTTGGTCGAGCGAAGGGAAGTAGAATGAAGAGTTATTGTGCACTCTCCTCCTTCGTAACCCAGCCTCGCCTTTAGCAACATGGTTCCTGGCCATCTAATCAGATTTAAAACTTCCCTTAAGAAAAACAAGACATGAACAGGACTATTCTAATATGAAAATAATTCCCATAATTTTCACCTCCGTCTGTAGTCTCGTATTAAGGCTCTTGTTAATTTTTTTTTTTTTCTTGGCTTCATCAGGAACCTGCCAGGACAGATTTTCCTGAAGTGGCTGACAGCAAGGGTTACACCTTAGCACTTTATTCAGCTTCAGTTTGCCAGAAAAGAGAACATAGGTAAAGCATTTAGAAATACCTCCTTTCTGGTAGCCCCAAGTTAATTTTATGCACTGTTGCCCTAGCAGATTATTCTTTCCATTTGAGCCATTCTGGGATTATTTTTAAGCCCGCTGAGTGAATTTTTAATTTCAGATATTAATATTTATTTTTTTTAAATTTCATCTCTCGGCTGAAATTCCCCAGCTGTTCATTCTTCTTGCCAACATTTCTGCAATGTCCTTTAATATATCTGTCATAATGCTTTTGATGTCCGTATCTGACCATTTCAACATCTGGGAATCCATCTCTGGGTCTGTTTCTATTGACTATTCCCCCTCTTGACCGTGGGTCACATTTTCTTGTTTCTTCACGTCTTATAAATTTTAATTGTGTGCTAGACTTTGTGTGTCAAAAAGCAGTAGATGAAAATAAATAATATTTAAGCCGACAGGAAGGTGCACTTTTTTTTTGGTCACACTGCTGGAGGGGCTGAGTCCGTTTACTCTCTAGCTGATCCAGGGCTGGGCTCTGTCATAGCGTTAGTTACTTTATTGTAGTTTTAGTTAGACTCAATTCACCATCACCTTCAGGATAGAGCAGGGGCAGGAATCTTCTTTCAGAAATGCTCGGGATCTAAACACTGGTAGATGCCGGCTCTCCTTGTATTTTATAGCCAGCTACTGGCTTTTTGCATGTCTGGGAGTTTTCTTTGCTCTGTATCCCTCTGGCTTTCGGTTTCTCAGGAGATCGCTCTCTCCCCAGCTTCCCTTCCCCGGCAGTGCACTCAGTGAAGACTTAAAAAGAATATTTTGCAGGGATTCCACTCAACTCTCCTGTGCTTCCTCGGCCTCTGGAAAGCTACTGAAAGACTTGGCTGCCTCCGAAATATTTCTTTCTGCTCTGGAGGAATCTCTGCAGCTCTCTAGCCCCACCTCCCACCTTTGAAAAGCTGCTGCCCTCAGAGCACTTGGTGAGGTCAGAGTGCGCCTTGGAAGCCTTCTCTCAGCTCTCCGGCCCCACTCTCAGCCTTTGGCAGGTGCTGCCTTGCATCTGGGGAAGGCTCTGTGCGTCTTGCTGGTAGGAGGTGGGGCTGGCGTGTGGACCTCTCCCAGGTCTCTTGCCTTGCCTCAGCTTCTCCCTGCTATCCCCACATGCTCAGTGAAGGCCTGCGGAGAAGAGGGGGGCAGGCTCTGTGCCTGGAGCTCATTGGTATTCTAATCTGTCGTGTAGACCACACAGAGCTAAAAAGTTTATGAAAATTTGATAGATTTCTCTGCATATGGCAGATTCCTTTTTTTTTTTTTAACTCTGCCTGGGATGAAAGCAGCCAGAGCCTCTTCCCTCCTAAGTTATCACTTTTTAGAATTTACTTTGTTTAGATTTCTTGCTGTCCTCAGCTCTCAGATGAGTTTTAAAACTATGATTAGTAGCTTCTCTAGCTTGTTCTCAATATCAATGGGGAACATGATCTCTCGTGACTTTCTGCATTCTAAATACCTGGGAATATTTTAAAATATGGAGCTACCATAAACTGCGTCTTGCTTATGCTTTTACCATTTTTATGGTTTTGTGAAAGAAGTTTAATTTTGACAAGAAATATGAAATACATTAAGTCTGGCAATGGCACATGGAAGCTGAAATTCCAGTCTTTGGGAGGCCCATTACCCCTAGCTGTAAAGGTGGGGCATCTTCTAAACTGGCATTTGCCTGGTCTCAGTGGCACGCCCAACGGTGTAGAATTCCTGCCACTCACCTGCTTAGTGGCCTCCAGGTCAGCCCCTCTATAGGCCTTCCGGGATCCATGGATTGGCCTAGCCTCTCTGAAGCATGTGTTGTTGGCTCACTAAGTCATCTTGAAATCAGCCATTAGATCTCAAAACTTCAATGGAAGGAAAAGAAGAAAAAGAGTATATCCTCTTTTTCAAAGTATTATTTATTCTCTGGAAGAGGGTGTCATACCCTTTGTGTGCCCCCCACTCTGTCACACTTGGAAGTAGCAGGTGCTGGGGGAGCTATCAGCTTGCAAGTTCACGTTTCATTGCGCTATGTTCTGCTTCAGTGACAAAACTACTTGAATAAGGTTGAAGACAGAACAATAGGCTATCAGTTAGGATTAGCTTTGGTGGTGTGTGACAAAAAACCCGGAGTAACAGTGGTTTAAACACAGTAGATCTTTGTTTCTCTTTCAGACATGAAAGTCTTAGTCCAGAACATTCTATGATGTCAGGGATCCAGAATCTTTCTACCTTATTCTCAGCCATGTGTGACCTTAGGCTCATGGTCTAAGATGTTGGCATTCACATTCGAAGAAAAAGAATAAAAGAAATATTAAGAAGCTGGACAAAGGGTGAAGATGCTATCTCTTCGGGAAGGTTCTTAAAGGTCATCCAATGCACTCCTATTTGTTCTGTTAACAGAACCTTTTCCACATGGCAACACACAGCTGCATGAGAGGCTGAGGGACACAGTCTTTGTTGTAGGCAGCTGTTGGTCCAGATCGAAGTCAGGGATTCTCTTGCCGTAAAGGAAGAGGAGAGTGTCTGCTGAGGGTCAACCAGCAGGCTTGGTCACCAATCAGCTTTCTGGGGAAGAATATTATAGAGTTCCAGTTTAGTCCTGGACCTTGAAACCACTTTTTGAGGGGGGAGCATTTAATACGTCAATAACCTCCATTCCCATGACTGCTCCCCTTCCCTGTTAGCTGTGTGGGTCTGTGGAACCAGAGCGGTGATGTGATCATATCCACGATGACAAAGGAACTAAACATCATGTCACATATGCACCAGCTGCAGAAACTAAGGGTCTTTAGCTTAGAGGGGAGAAGCGTTGGTGATGACACAATGTTTTCACATATTTGAAGTGCTCTCTTGTGAAATGTGAATGAACCAGAAGGGCAGAATCCCACCATCGGGCAGAAGATATTGGGAGAGTAATATGAGATCAGTATACAGAGGGAAACTGATAGTAAGAGCTGTCTCAGAAGGTAGTGAGCGTATGTTTGCTGCTACCTTCCTATCACTGATAGGTGCTGAGGATAAAATAGAGAGCAAGAAGGTTTGGTTCATGCCAGGATGGCACTTACAACCTTGTGAGGAGGATGGAAATTGATCAGGTAATCACACATGTATAAATGCAAATCATAGAGTTTAGCAACTAAGTCTTAGACTGTTGACAATGGGAGAAGCAAGGGACAGGCAACCATCCGTAGACCTCTTACAGGGAGGATTTGTGCTCACGTCAGGTATACAATAAATGACTTATGGTCTCTCCTGGTTCACTTCTAGAAACATGCTTTAGGTGGTGCTGCAGTGGAGAGAATAGAAGAGATTTGCCCGGAGGGGGCAAAGTGAATTCCAAATTTGTGGGACTTCTCTAATGGACTTTCTGAAGTTCTACAACAGTTCAACCAGACTAAACAAGGTTGCCTTAATCTCTTGCCTGGACAAAGGAAGCTGGTTGAACACATGTGAGTTCAATGACTTGAAACAGTCGTTTAGGAGAAGTAAAGATCCTCTAAAATCTTTAAATTTTCCAAAAAGTTTTTGAAAATTCTGAAAAGTTTTCCCACTGAGGACTTAAAAAAAAACACAACTCCCTTTTGCCCAAGAAAACAACCAGGGAAGAAATTATAAAAACTCTTTTTTCAGTTCTCTCAATGTCTAAATATATCAATATACAAAACATGGTAATTTTATGAGTGAAACAAGTTATACATAATGCATTTTTATGTTCCTAAACGAACAGCATGACTTTATATCTGTAAAGGGCACTAAAAATAAGCTTTGCATGTATTTCAATCCCCTGCCCCCAAATTTTCTTTGAAGAAAAAAGAAATTTTGTTCTTCCGTGGCTTAAAATTTCTGAAAAATCTATGTATCTGGTCTGTTCCTTTTGTTCTTGCTGCCTTGTAGCTTGGGTTCTATTCTTGTAAAGTTTATGGGTATAAAATGAACCGTTCCTTTAGCCTAACTGATCTATGAGATTTAATGCTCCGTGATTGACCTGCTAGGGTGCTTAGAGAGTTCAGGACTGGGACGTGTGTCCTGTCAGTGGCTTTTGCCAAGGTGGGCCGCTTCATTTCTTCCCAGCTTTAGTTTCCATGGGGGCCTGCCAGGCTCACTGACGTGCAGCAAGTTTATCCAAAGGACTCAAGAACCATACAGCCAGAGAGTAATTTGTCTTCATGACATCCCCGGGAGGCATTCAGGCAAAAAGGCTGTCACCACTGTGGGGCATTGGCAAGAGAATCAGCTTGGAGTCTGGAAGGAGTGGTGGGGGGCCAAGAGGCTTGCGCTCTGCCACCAACTCTATGGGATCATGAGCAGTTCCCTCACCTTCTCTGAGGTCTTCATTTGCTCACCAGAGGATGAGAGTATTGGACAAAAGCTCTGTGGTCCTGATAAGTGCTAACATTCTGTACATCTGCTATTTTGAGCCCATTTTTCAAAGTAAGAAGGTCATAGCATTGATCTAAGGTTATACAACAGACTAAAGGGAGAGTTGAGTCTTTGTGTTACTGAATGGCACTGCAATCTTTTGCATAAACATGTTTATTCATGTAAACATGCTGGATGGTTTTAGTGTACTATGAGAAAGAGTGAAAATCAGTCTGGGGGAAAGCAGGGTTGAAGAACGAGAATAAATTCTTCTGGTGCCCGAAACTCTGTGCATGGCAGTAATCATTTCAGTACCTGCTTTAGGCTGTGTCACCTTGATAGCTCTTGAGGAGTAGAGTTGGAGAAGAAATGTTCCCTTGGTTTCCGATGCTGTTTTGTTGGCGTATTTCCTTTGAAAGCCTTCCCTTGAATGCCTAACTTCGTTTGTAATCAGCCAGCTTGATACTGGCTTTGAGCGCTTCCTGACCAATGTAATGATGACTGGGCCACTCTCCCCTGCTATGGTGATGGAGATGGGCTGAGGAGCTGGGTGACGTTTCTGTCCTAATGTCACAAGAGTCCACGGGGCTCCTTTGCTCTTCCAGAAATGACTCTAAGGGCGGGACTGCCAAGAGGCCACCAGGGAGCCTGGCCTTGTTTTGTCTCCAGACTGGTTGGCAGACCCGAGAGGCTGAGATGAGCATCTGAATTTAGGACTGCTTCACGTTGATTCAAAACTTAAGCTGCCTTCTAAACTTTTGAGTGGATTGCAATCAATTTGTGAAATGTACATACGTGCTCTTTCCAAAATGACTAATCTCCACTCAACCACACTATTTCCTTTCTTACTGCCCACATTCTAACACCACAAGGGTGGTTTCTATATATTGTCAATAAAGGCACTTCTTAGACTTCTAAGATCTGAAAATGAAAATAAATGCCTTAGTTTGTATATGAAGTGATGTGGGTTATTATGCATGCAGAAAGTAATTCTGAAAAATTGGAAATAACCTAAATTTCCTTCAATGGGAGATTTGATCATTTATAGTAAGTCATAAATGAAATGCAAGGCAGTGTTTAAAATGATGAGATAGATACATATTTGTTGATGAGAAAAACGATTCTAATATGTGAACCAAGTAGATTAAAACTGTATGTAATAGATGCTCGTAATTTTGCAAAGAAAAAAGTATATATGCATATACTATAAGCTTTATTAAAAAAAACCTGTAAGAGAGGGCTCATCTAGGCATGTGTAGTTGAAGAATTCCTGATGTCCCTGTGTCCAGGGCCTTAATGTTTTCACTACATTGTTTCAGTATTTCACTACTTTGATTTCCAATGCCCTCTAGTTGCCCATGTCTAAAAAAATTTGAAGTGTCTAATGCTGGGTGATGGAAATATGGATGGTTGTGTTTTCCACTCACCAAATTGATTTTTTTCCACAATGAGCATTTATTGCCTCTGTGATAAAATATCAAAAATAAGAAAACAGGGGACTCAGGAGATCTTCTTTTGCTTGGGATGTTTTGATTGAAATTAATTCAAACTTTATTTGTAGTTCAAATTGCTGAGTCTGTGTCCTCCCCTTACTCTTTTTTGGCTCTAGGTTCTTTTCTAAAATTTTTATTTTTTAAAAATATTTTAATTGAAGTATAGTCAGTTTACAATGTAGTGTCAATTTCTGATGTACAGCACAAAGCTTCAGTCATATAGGAACATATGTATAATTCATTTTCATATTTTTTAACCATAAGTTACTGCAAGATATTGAATATAGTTCCCTGGGTTATACAGTATAAACTTGTTTATCTATTTTATATATATTAGTATCTGCAAATCTCAAACTCCCAATTTATCCCTTTCCACCCCCTTCCCCCACTGGTAACCATTAAATTTGTCTTCTGTGTCTGCGTTGGCTCTAAGTTCTTTATACTCCATTATTTTACATATTCGTGTCCCTTTCTAAATAATGGAGATTTCTTGACACTTGGCAGGCTGAGCAGAATCTTCCAAAAGGAAAGTTGGTCTTTCTCCATCTGGATGGCTAATACTGACCTCTTGGCGATTTGGCTCACGTGGAAGGGTGCAGACATCGTCTGGGAAGCTGGAGGAGAAACCCAGACGTAGCCAGAGGGGGAAGAATTCGTTGATACGTGGAGATTTAATTGCCAGTGTGGAAAGCTGAATTACCGTTCTCAATTCTCCACAGCATTCAAAGGGAATTATGCATCAACACCCGTGCTGTGGCCTCACGGTGGATGGAGGATTCTTCCTGCCGCTTAACATTGGGTTTGGCCAAAGAGCATATTAGTGAACAGGGCACGGGGCGTGATAGAGGCTTGAAAACAGCCTGTGCATTCAGGCTGTTCTTTTTGTACATCTGTGATCTGCCATGAGAAGAACTCCCTCCAGGCAGCCATTGCCCCTTCAACCCCAGCCCCAGAATAAACTCACATGCCTGCAGCCCCGTCTGCAGTTGGGAGAGCGAAGCACATCTGAACTGCCACCGAAGCGGACCTCCCCAGCCCGGCCCAGCCTAGACCAGCCAAACCACAATCAGTCTTGCAGACGCATGAGTATGAGACCAAATTCTAATTGTTTTAAGCCACTGAGTTTTGGGGGTGGTTTATTATACAGCCTAATTGAGACCATAGCTGGCTGATACACTGATCCAAGTCTGCTAAACAGAGCTTCCTGAGTCCCTGCTGGCTAAGAGGGGATTTCTGGCTGCTTGTGCACGATAGGTATGCAACCATCCAGAGATGTTATGATGATAACCTGGTAGGAAAAGGATACGGTCCTCCTGACTTCCCATCCTTGTTAACCAGCTGCCACTAATTTTTTATCCAGGGCAAGTAAAGCTTTCCTTACCTGATTATAAATATATTCCGGTATCGTTTGAACTCCTTAAACTGTGGGTTATATTGCTAGCATTCTAGCCCTGGTTCCAGTGAAAGTCAGTTTGCTGTCAATGCTTGACCAGTGAGTCATTCTGAACAGCTTACAAGCCAGGAAGCCCAGACTATACCGTTGACTCTGGACTTTCCATCAATCCTATTGTTTTTCTGAGGACCTCATTCCCCCCACTTTAGCTCTACGGTAAAATTCAGCAGGCTGTTGGACAAGTCAGAGGTCGCTGGAGGGAATGGTCGCAGAAAACTCACAGACACGGTGGCAGGATGTATTTTGCTTTCTGTCCAAGAACTCTGCAATTTGGGGGGTTTCCTTGAAGTCAGGCTTATGTTTAGATTCCCAAGTGCAAGCGTTATCCAGATTCACCTTCTCCTGTGCTTGGCAAGAAATGCAGAACTCTCTTGGATGCTTGCCTCGTGTGCAATCAATTGTTAATAGTTGTTAGATGCCTGCCACACGGTCCCAGGGGGCGCTCTCGAGGAACACAGATGCAGGGACATAGCACATGGAGGTCATCAGACATTGCACGCGGAGGTCATCATGACATTTCCTTAACGGCAGGGAAATGAGGTCTGGTCAACGCCTCAACACAAAGCACACCCAGAAAGCAGTGGCGTTGGCGCCAGCAGCCCAGGCAGCAAGACCTCTCCCCGCTGGCTTTCAGTGGTACCCACAGGTTTTTGCCTTTCCTGTCTTCTCTATGCATGCTACTCACTGAGAGTGAATCTACTTCTGGGGTTATTATTTTAAATCAATGACCTTTAAAAAATTATGAAAGTAATAAGTTGTCCGTTTAGGTAGTTTGGAAAAGGTTGAAAGGTGCAAACAAGAAAGCAACATCACCTGTGGTCCCACAACCCAGACGCAGTCCCTGCTGATGTGCAGCTGTGTGACCTGACCTCACAATTTGGTGTTTGCCGTACGTGTCATTTCATTTAAAAATTTTTGTAGAAATCACTTTTCTTTGCCATTTCCTATTCTTTGAAAACCCTGAATTTTTAACTGCTGAAAAATAATCCACCATGATCTATTTAACTTTTCTACTCTTGATGGGTTATTTAATTTTCCTCCCAGTTTTTCTACCATCATTAGTGCTGTGATGAGAATTCTTTCTTAGAAGAGGAGTCAGAGTTACTCTGAAAAGTCCTCATGCTGTTGAATGGGGTGGGCTTGTCAACACACTGCTGTTCATGGAGAGAAGTTTATATTCCATTGTTGCTAAGTTCTGTGAGGATCATTAAACACATTCACTCTTTTTGTGGCTGTAAGATTGTTTCTATTCCAGAGAAATAATTTGAATGTGACAAAAAAAAATCTATGCTCAAAATTTCCATTGCATCATTTTATTTTTAATAATAGTAAAAAATGGAAAAGGTCAATTCCCCATATTAGGACATCAGTTAAATAAATGATGGTTTAGTCTCCTAATTGAAAGTGATAGGAGAGTTTTAAATAATGGAAATATTGATGGTAAATGTAAAATAAGGATACAAAATGGTGTGTATTGTATGAGCTTGGCGCTGGGAAGCCACCTGCCCAGGAGAGAACGCTACCAAGTATCAGTACAGATTGAGTGAGCTTTTTCCTCTCTCTGTACTTTTTCTACTATCAAATGTATCACTTTTACAATCAGGAAAAGGAGCGTGTTGCTGTTCCTTATCCTCATGTATTGGAGGTGAGGTCACTTCCAGGGAAGGAAGGGATGACTGTCAGTGTGGGTTCCCCTTCCTTCCTAACCAGAGGCGCTCAGAGCCTGGTGAGAGCCGTCTCCCAGTGCTCTCACCATTTTAAACAAGAGAAGTGCCTTATTTTGCTCGGCTTAACATAATCTGAATTCCGGTTTCGCTTTCCTGAGTGTATTTTTTCCTAATTCAGTTTTTTTCTAGCTTTCAGATATTTTGATGTTTTTTTTCCCGAATGAATAAAATCCCGTATGTTGGGTCAAACTCCCATTTGTTTCTCTTAATTTTTTTTTTGTTGTTTCAAATCTCAGGTGAAATAATTTTTCAAGTTGGGTGTGTATGTATACACTCCCCACCCCACCCTAGGTAACCCGTTAATCTACTTTCTGTCTCTATAGATTTGCCTACTCTGGACAGTTCATATCAATTAATTCATAGAATGTGTCGCTTTTGTGACTGGCTTCTTTGAGTCAGTGTGTTTTCAAGTCTCATTCGGGCTGTAGCAAGTATCAGTCCTTTGTCTTGCCTTATAATATTCTGTTGTCAGATTCACCACATCGTATTGATCTGTTCATCAGTTGATGGACATCTAGTTTGTTTCCACTTTTTGGCTATTATAAATAATGCTGCCATGAACATTGTGTAGTTAGTTCATAATGTGAAGTTTGTTTGTGAACTTATGTTTTCATTTCTCTTGGGTATGTACCCAGGAGTGAGATTGCTGATTCATGTGATAACTCTATGTTTAACCTTTTGAGGAACTGCTGGACTGTTTTCCGAAGCAGCCGCACCATTTTACATCCACCCCCGGTCATGCAGAAAGGTTTGGATTTCTCCACACTGTTGCCAATACTTGTTAGTATACATGTTTCTGATTATGGCCATCCTAGTGGTCGTGAGATCTCATTGTGGTTTTGACTTGCCTTGTCCTGATGGTTAATGATGATGAACATCTTTTCATCTGCTTTTTGGCCATTTTTTTTTTGTATCTTCTTTGGAGAAATGTCTTTTTAGATCCTTTGCCTATGTTTTAATTGGGTTATTTGCCTTTTTTATGACTGAGCTGTGAGAGTTCTTTGTATGTTCTAGATACAAATCTCTTACCAGGTATATGATTTGCAAATGTCTCTCTTATTTGGTGGGCTTTTTCATTTTTTTTTTTTTTGGTGGTGTCCACTGCACACAAGTTCTACATTTTGAAGAAGTCCAATGTGTCTATTTTTTCCTTTTTATCACTCATCCTTTTGGTTCATTTCTAAGGAGGTTTTTTCCTAACTCGAGGTCATAGAGATTTAGTCCTGTATTTCCTTCTGAATGTTTTATAGTTTTGCTCTTACAGTTAAGTCTCTGATCTATTTTGAATTCACTTTTGTGTATAGTGTGAGGAAAGGGTTGCAACAGACTGAATTGTGTTCCCCCAAAATTCATATGTTGAAGTCCCAACCCTCAATCTGGAGGCAATTAAAGTTAAATATAAGGGTGGGACCCTACTCTGATAGAACTATGGCTTTATAAGAAGAGGAAGAGAAGGCACTCATCTTTACTCAGTATGTGAGGACACCGTGAGAAGGCAGCCTTCTGCAAGCCAGGAAGAGAGCTCTCACCAGAATTTGACCAGGCAGGCACCCTGATCTTGGACTTCTAGCCTCCAGAACAGGAAATATATTTCTGTTGTTTGAGCCACCCAATCTATAGTATTTTGTCATGGTGGCCTGAATTTTTGTTTTTATATAATGTATGCTCTTTTTATTGATTTATAATCATTTTATGGTGGCCTGAATCAACTAATATAGGGGTCCAACTTCAATCTTTTGCATGTGGCTATCCAGGTGTCCCAGTACCATTTGGTGGAAAGGCTGTCCTTTCCGCATTGAATTATCTTGGCTCTGGTTACTCTTAAACTAGCTCAGGGCTGAGAGTAGAATCTTCCCAAATTGCCTGTGAGCAGAGAAGAAACAAATAACTCCATTTCCTTCCTCACTTCATAAGTAGATCAGGACGTTCCAGAATTTTGATGTGAAGCTTTGTTCATGTTACATGTGAACTTTTGAATCTCCCTTTCTTTGCCAGCGTTTGATAGAAACCTCAATAACCTTGCAACTGTTTCTACTGGCAAGATAATCAAGTGACATCAGGGACATAACCCTTTGGCACCTTGATAAAGGTGATTCTCGTGTTCTGGAGCTCGGCTGCTGCTCCTGGGAGGGGGAAGGGGAGGGAAGCAAGACGGAGGATTGAAAGAGTTACGTGTGTTTAAGTGAATACATGTTTAGTAACCATTTTAGTTATAAACCTATAGATTTTTCACAGAAATCTATATCCCAACCAAAGAAAGAGAAGCTTTGTCTATCCAGTTCTTTTTCCTCATAGCCCACGGCCAAGTTGAATTCCTGCTCCAAACCGACGCTGAAAGAGGGGGAAAAAAAAGCGTCAACAACAAAAAGCCCTTCTGCTCCCTGAAGCACACAATGGACTCATTGATCTGAGAACAAGTTAGTTCAATTGCTTGCTTTACCTTGCTGCTGGGAAAAAAACAAAAACCTCCTATAAAAACATGGCTTGTGGGAAAAGGTGGAATTACCCTAAAAAGCTTTTCTTTGTTTCTGAAGATACTCTACAGGGCTTGAGTTGTGTAGCCATCAGCACATGGCCGAAAGTCGGGCCCTGCAGCTGGTTCCTGGCGGAGCTACCCAGCCAGCCTGTGGCTCAGGCATGCCCGCGAGGCGCCTCGGGTCACTCCCAGGAGAAATGGAGACAGCACAGTGATCCCCCCCGGAAGGCCACACTCTTAGCTTTCCATCTTCACCTTTCAAGGAGACCATCGTGAGCCCCCTGGAGACGCAGGGAAGAGGACTCTTCCTTCTATCCCATTCTTTACTCTTTGGTTTGGACAGAGGACTGGTGCATATGGCCACCATGAGCAATGTGGCCAGGTGTCCCCTGTTAGAGGGGTAATTCTAGATTGAATTTTCTTCTTTTTTTTAATTGAAGTATAGTTGATTTACAATATTGTGTGAGTTCCTGGTGTACAGTATCATGACTCAATTATACATATATATTCCTTTTCATATTCTTTTTCATTATAGGTTATTACAAGATATTGAATACACTTCCTTGTGCTATACAGTAGGACCATGTTGTTTGCTATTTTATGTATTTTAGTATCTGCTAATCCCAAGCTTCCAATTTATCCTTCCCCATCCCCTTTCCCCCCTGGTAAACATAAGTTTGTTTTCTATGTCTGTGAGTCTCTTTCTGTTTTGTAAATAAGTTCATTTGTGCCATTTTTGTTTTTTGTTTTTCTTTTTAGATTCTACATATAAGTAATATGGTATTTTTTTTTCCTTCTGGCTTACTTCATCTAGTATGATAATCTGTAGGTCCATCCATATTGTTGCAAATGGCATATTTCATTTTTTTAATGGCTGAGAAATACAATATATATATATATATACCCACACACTATATTTTCTTTATCCAGTCATCTGTTGATGGACATTTAGGTTGCTTCCATGTCTTCGCTATTGTAAATAGTGCTGCTATGAATATTGGGGTGCATGTATTTTTTTCAAATTAGAGTTTCCTCCAGATATAATCCCAGGAGTGGGATTGCTGGATCATAGGGTAAGTCTATTTTAGTTTTTAAGGAATCTCCATACTGTTTTCCATAGTGTAGGGTGAATTTTCTGTTTGTGTGTTCAAAGCTGAGATAAACTTTGCACAGACCCTTTTTCCTACGTGTGGAACGCCACGGGCGTGTTTCAGATTTTCAGATTCTGTGTGCTCTGGTATCTTCAAGAAGTAAAGCAAGGGAAGTGACTGAGGCTGCCCTGACGGTGCGGGGGTGGGGGTGGGGGTGGGGTGGGTCCCGTGCTTGCTCAACTGCATTGTCCATGAAGCATTTCCGGCGGCTTTGATGCAGCAGCATTAATTGCCTTTTTTGTAGACTTTAATAGACATGAGTGGTGTATTTTACCACCCTTCTGTATTAAATCATACATAACTAGATGTTAAATTCAACTCTTCTTGTTGCTTAGGAGATGGGCAGAATCCCTAAAGTCTGAGAATCTTACAGTACTTGCTAAGTAACTGCACATTATGAAAGAAGATGAAGTTGGATCAGTATTCAAGATGTGCTCAGAAACGGTAAAGCCAGACTGGCTAGCGTGAAGAGTCACCCACCTGCAACTGTGAAAGTAGCAGTCCAGAGCCAGGGGTGAGGACGGCTGCGTGCCCACTCCCACCACAGGGGCGAGGAGTAGGGGGCTGCGTTTCTTAAACAGCGTGAGGAGAGGGTTCTCTTCTGTGGATACCTGACGTGAGCCATGCGGGCAGTGAACCAGCCTGGAGCTTTCTGAAAGGACTCTGTCCACAGGGACTCCCCGGAGGGACTGCTGGGAGCCTCCGGGTCAGGGGGGAGTTGAAACGCGGCCATCCTTGTTAAGGAGGATGACTCACGTATCAGCTACATGGGGTCACTTCTGAGGAAGAGAGGGGATGCTGTTAACAATATACTGGGGCAACAGGCTTGAATTGGAACCGTCCCTGCAAACAGGACATAAGGCCACCCTGGTGTGACAGTCAGTGAGCTGGAGGTCCCCGTGGCCATCTGCAGTGGCCTCCCACACAGGGAGCAGCTCTGCACGTGTGCCAGGCCCAGTGGGCCCCAGCTCCAGGTCGTGATGGTCCCGGTGGACAAGACAGGCGCTCTGATCTCTAATCCCCACCTTCCCTGGATCTGACCTGAAAGGGGTCAGAAGCAGCGGCTGGTGAGAGTGGGAGGGTCCAATGGGGGAGACAGGGAGGAAGATGGCCCCGCCGCCCTCGCTAACCGTAGGCAAACACTCAATGCCTTGAAGCCCTGCCAGAAGGGGAGAGATGCTCTAATTCGGATAAAAGTTCAGAATTGTGATTATTACCATGTCCTGGATATTTAAAATACTGAAATGAGTCTGTTTTTGTGACTGAAAATGACCTATGTTCCTAGAAATGACCAGAAAAGCTCCTAGAACTATTGGAAATCTCTAGTCCTGGAGAAGGAACCCACTTACAGAGGGACAGTGGGAGAAAGAAGAAAGGTGCTTTCTGATTGCAACCTATTGGACCTATTTCATTCGTGGAGATGGGACTCAAAGAGGACATGAGAATCTCACCTACATCAGCTTGAGCAAACATTACTAGTGGTGAGCTTTTGAGAAGTTCCCCTAAGATGCTGAACATAACCGTCCTTCATACCCTGAAGTGCAGCAGATATAAAACTCATCTTCTCCCACTGAATTCAATTTAGGAGACGTGTCCCTAGGGCTGAGCACAGGCCCGGCACCTGAGAAGTATCAAGGGATATGAGCAAGTGTGATGACTTCCTGAGCATCTGCTATGTGCCAGAGGCATACATGGTCTCACCTAATACTTAAAACAACCCTATGAAGTTCCAAGATCCGGGGTCCCATTCTTCAGTCATAGAATTAGGATTCCAATCCAGGTTTCGTTCTGTTCTAGCCTGTCACCATTCCAGGAGTTGCCTACATTCTTCTTAAAGAACAGAGAGAAGAAGATACACTTTACTAATTTTGTGGACTACTTTGCAGTCAAGAATGGTGGTCAAGGGTCGGGACCTTGGAAACAGATGATTTGCGTTCACATCCTGCCTCTGAGCCTGACCTCCCATGACCTTGAGAGAGAGAGTCAGCCTTTCTGCATCCTATAAATGGGAAGCGAGAATAACGGTGCCTATTTCCTAGGGTTGTTGGTGGGTTTAAATCAGTTAATACATGCAGAAAGCTTAGGAAGATTCTTGTACATGTTTTAAAACATTGACTGTTGTTATTAACATGTTTTGGTGACCTGATTTCCTAGATGCTTGGAGCCATAACTCTCTATGGCTCATGGGTTTAGTAAACACTATGTCCTGAAACTGTAGGACCCCTCGCTGCCCCTCTTGGAGATCAAGTTCATCCCATCTTGAGCCTCCCCTGCCTGTCTTTCCCACCTCCCCTCTCTGTGTGTGGTGTTTAAGTCTAGGTTCTTTCCAGCATATTTTATCCCAGAGATTAGATCTGTATCTGTGATGACCTATCTTTTGTCTCATTGCTTCTCTCCCTTTTCATGTTATTTGCTTTTCTCAACAAAGGAAACTCGCAACTTCAGTTAAAATTTCCTTCAGCAAAATTTTTCCCAAAGATAAAGTCCTTCTCAGGAGGCTACTTGGAACAGGAATCTGGAAGCTTCCTTTTTCCTTTCGTCTGTGGGCAGAGTTTCCTGTTTGCCTGTAAGGCTGCGCTGGCCTCTTCCCACAATGATTCTAGGAGGAAAGGACCCTCCAGGAGGCCCCCCCTCAACTCTGAGAATGATGCTTACAGTGAACTCTCCGTGGCCAAGTCCAGGAAGCTACATTCACTCCTCTCTCTGTAGTCTTCATTTTTTTTTTTTTTTGCATTTTCAGCTTATATCATCAGACTCTGTAGGGGTTCCACCACCAGGCTAGAAATCACAAGCAGAGAAATAGCCTCCTCCCAGATTCTCATCTGTCTCTTCAGTG
Source organism: Vicugna pacos (assembly GCF_048564905.1). Lineage (NCBI taxonomy): Eukaryota > Metazoa > Chordata > Mammalia > Artiodactyla > Camelidae > Vicugna > Vicugna pacos. The sequence goes on from NC_133020.1 coordinate 15,142,831, forward strand.
CACACCCTACTCTGTGGTAGACAAAGTCTATATTAAGGGTGCTAAATGTGACAGTGGTTTCAAGAAAGCTGGCTTCAGAGTGGGCCAAGAGTTCCTCGTTAGGCGGCCAGACAACAGGCGACAGTGTTTGAAGTGGTACCAAGTGTCTGGTCCAAGCAGAGATGGTAAGATAAGAAAAAATTGCCTTAGAAACTGGGAGTTGGCAGAAGCTGGAATGTATTCCATGCTGAGCAGCACGTAGAGGAGATTAAACTGGTCTGAAGGAAGGAGACATGACCCGGGGTGGAAGGCTCGCGAGCAGGAAGCAGTTCCAGATGGAGCATAACTCAGGTGGGGAGGGTGATGGAAGACAGCTGGGAAAGCGGTGCCAGAGGAGATTCTGGTAGAGCAGGGAACTGGATCCCAGGCTGCAAAGAAGATGCTCAGCTTGAAACACAGAGGTTATGCCTGCAGTATACCGAGAGAGAGGATTTGTTCAAGAAAGGCAGTAAAGCATAATGGACAAAAATCGATGAGTCTCGGCTCAACAATTTATTAGCTGGTGACCTTAGTCTAGTTGTTCATCTTTCTGTGCCTGGGTTTCTTTATTTTTGTAGTGGGACTAATAACAGTACCTGCATCTTAGGCTGTTGTAGGAATGAATTGAGATAATGCTTGTCAAGTGCCGAGCGGAGGACCTGACTCGGAGGAGTACTCAATCAATGAACGTTGCCTGGGTGGTGGCAGCCGGAGCGATGTCTCCAGGGAAGTGCCTAGAATGCGCTGTTGGTCTGGAAGAGGGTTGGGTTGTGCTGATAAAGAGGACTTAACACCAAGTTGGATTCCATAGCTAAGCTGTGATTTCCTTCTTTCTGAGTAGCTAGCATCCTGGAATTCCTTACAGGATGGGAAGGCAGATTGCTACCCTAAACAATTGACTTATTGGTATGATAATGAACCTGGAGTAGCCAACTGAGATGGAGGTGGAGGTTAGAGTCTAAGGTGAAGTGTTACCTTTAATTCCTTGGAAGCATCTAGGGGGAGAAGTGAAAAAAATCTATTTTTTCTGGATGATTCCCCAAAGGTGATTGCGTATGGATAGCAGGAATGTGGGAATGCGAGGCAGCAACGAGGCTGAGGGCATATGCTTTAAGCAAAGGGTCTCAGTCATGAGTGTCCATTAGAATCACCTCTCGAGGTTGCTAGAACCCAGCTTTTATAACCTTAGGCAAGTTATACAACCTCTGTGAGCTTCAGTTTTCCCATCTGTAAATAGAATAATAACACTTCTTGGACTTGTTTTGAATAGCGGGTTAAGAAAATATATGACAAGCGCCCAGCACTTAAAAAGAGTAATTATTAATGAGTAGATGTTAGGGGTGTAGCAGGAATGGGAGGCTTAAGGATTTGGAAAAACCATAATTAAAAAGGGAACTAAAAAGCAGAGCAGAGAAACCGAGCTGTTTTCCCTCCGCTTATGCTGTCAGTCACGAACCCGGGAAGGATGGGAGTTCGTGTGGGGCAGAGGCACCAAAGGCAATTTTGGTGTAAGGGAGGGGGATTTGGCTATTTTTAGCAAAATAGATATTTCTGTATGTTTTTTCAGATTAGTAACTCAAGGCTAAACTCACATCTCAGAAGTGTTTTGAAGGCGGAGAGGAAACCTGCACTGGGGTGTCAGCCCCTCCCACCCGGAGCTCCCAGGACTGGACTTGGCTTCTCAGAAGATCACTGTGTGTGTGTCCAGGCCTCTGGGCTGGGGCTCAGGCCGTCTCCTTTGCTCAGAATATTCTTCTCCCCTGGCCGCATCTGTGGGACTTGAAATCGTCTGTTAAGTTTCTTCATCTCTGTGAAGCTAGTGGCCCTTCACAGGCTGATTTTATTTTTCAATTGTTTTTGTGTTTGCTTTTGTTTTGAGACTTTGTGCACCTCAAAAGCATGGCGTATAACTTATTTTTATATTTTTTTGTGCCCTCTAGCAAAGGACCAGTCTCAGTAGACGTTTGGTAAATTATGGAGGGAGGGAAGGAGGAAGGAAGGGAGGGAGGGAAGGAGGAAGGAAGGGAGGGAGGGAAGGAGGAAGGAAGGGAGGAAGGGAGGGAGGAAGGAAGGATCTGCATATTAAAACAAGTTTGTAGAAGGCAGGATTGATCCTACTCTTTAATTGTGTCTTCCACACTTAGCCCAGTGCCCTGAACACATCAGACATTCAATAAATACTTTTCAAAAACTTTCTGTTAGGATTCGTACCATCCAAGTTTGGGTTTAAAGAGTACTTAACTTCTAACTTCTTTTAGTTTTCTCCTTTCCTCCGAGAAATATTTTCTTTCTTTACTCTTTTACCTGTTCAAGGCTTCTTGGTGTCAGAATCCTTTGTTCTTGCAGCTGTCCTGTAAACCCCCAACAGGACAAATGTGATTCTCTGTTCTGCAACTTTTTCTCTCTATATAAATGGGGAAGTGTTATACCCTTAAAGGTCAGAGCCTTGTAAAGGGGCTGCCCTGTCTATTTCAGGCTCCAGGCAACATTCTTTTACAAAAGGTGCAGAGCCAGCATGACTAAGCTCAGGAAACGGAGCCCAGGGTTAGCGCCAAAGGAGCAGATCTAATGTGGAGTCAGATTTGTTCTTCCCTGTTACAATGTTATTCTGTTGAGGAAGGTGGGGGTATATTTAACTTAGGGAAAATGCTTTGTTAGGAATAGTTCCGGGAGGGTATATGAACTGTTATCAAATATCTAAAGCATGGTTTTGGAGCAGAGGCACTCCAAACTGGCTCTGGAACTTCAGCTCATGGAAGCTGTGTAGAGAAATGGTGATGCTTGATGGTGCACATTTATTGACTCCTTCAGTGTGCCAGGCAGAATGCCAAGTGATTTCTCTTCTAAGTGTCCCTGTGTTGTAGCTAACACCATTCATCTCATTTTACAGCTGAGGAAACTGAGTCCCTGGGAGGGTAAGCGACTCGTCCCAAAGTCCACCTCAGGTCTGCCTCCTTCCAGGGCCTTCGTACATATTACTCAGCTTAAGAAAAGAACATTCTAACAATGAGAGCTGGCCAGTGATGGGATGGCAAGGATTACCATGCGGTCTCTGTTCCGCTCTGAGCCTGATCCAGGGGAGGCTGGGTGACCATCTGTTAGGACTGCTGCAGAAGGGAGATGGATTTAGACAACTTCTGAGTCTCTTTCCAACTGTAAGATCTTAAGAAAACTTGACTGGGCGGTCCTGTGGGAAAGAAATTAGACTTGTTCTTTGTGGCTCTGCTCAATAGAGCAGCACGTCTCAGGCTTTTTCATCGAGAAACTCCTAATGTCAAAGGCGAGTGAATAGATACTCCTGGGAGGTCTGGGGCAGAGCTGCCAGAAGCAAAATTTTGTGTCAGTTCTGAAAAAAATTATTTGAATTTTATATTGTCCACGAAAATATGCTTGTTTGTTTTAATGAGAAGTATCTTAAATTGGAAAAATCTTTTAAAATGTGGAGACATTCAAGGTAAAGTTTAAATGCCAACTCCCCCTCTGCATCCAATAAATCTTTATCGTGATTTTGTTCATCAGAAAAACATACTGTTTGGGTTTACAAATCCCCAACCCTTCACCAAGTCTCCTGGGGGAGCATTTATATTAGTATGAGAAGTAGGGCAGTCGCCTTAAGACCAATGCGGAGAAGTTACAGAGGCAGATTGGATGTTATCCCAAAGCCAGAGGCTCTTTCTAAGAGGCGCAGTTGGCCGGCAGTGGAAGGGATCTTCTAAGAAAGTATTAAGTAAGAAGCCACTACAGAGTTTCCAAGCAGAGATGGGTCAAGAGCCTGGGGACATCAATGGAGGTCTCCACTTTGGGAGTATTAGTGTAAGAGCAAATTCAAGGCCACGATGAAAGGAAGTGATGAAACCAGGCCCTCCCCAACTTGAAGAAGGATTGTAAAGAAGCCACCATCAAAGTAAGAACAACTAGCAACGTCCTTCCTGTGTGCCAGGCCCTATTCCCAAAGTTTTACTGTATCATTTAGTTCTTAGAGCGACCCATCTTGTCATCAGCCCATTTTCCGGATAAGGAAATAGAGGCACAGGGAAATTAAGTAAACAGACCCAAAGTCTCACAGCCGCTAAGAAGCAGAGCTGGACTTCTGAACCCGGACTGTTGGAGTCCGGGCGGGAACTGGCTGCCTCGGTGCCCTCCCTGCCCTTTCTGCCTGTGCCCCGCCGTGCGATGTCATTCCTGGGTTCCCTGCTCCGACCTAGAAGGGATTTTTGTCCAGGGGAAGGAGGGCTGGCGGTGAGTGGTCAGGACACGTGGGCTCTGGTCCACACTCTGCCACTAACCAGGTGAGCCTCGGAGGATCACTTACCTTGCCTGGTTTTTCACGTGCTAATACATTACTTCTGAGTCTGCCATGGAGGCCACAGTTTTCAACATGCCTTTTACTGAAACTCAAGGACACTGTGCCCCATCATGTAAGAGTCCCACTCTGCTACCAATAGAACTGAATTACAGGGAAACAAAATGAAACAAAGTAAACAACCCAAAAAATGCAAAAAACCTGCTGGCAAGCGCCTCTTTCTCTTCCCGGGGCTTACTTGTCTAGCCGGTGGCCTCCTTTCCCCCAGGGCCCCGGCCTCTGCAGGGAGTGTCTTTCTCTGGATCAGGGAATGTCTATCAACGGGCATTCTTCCCGGCTCCCAGCACCAACATTATAACAGGGTTTTACTGGACTCTCCTTACTCACTGTGTATTTACGACTTCACAAAAATATGGGTAGATTGTATCCAGATGGCTTTCTGGTTTCCAGTTTGAATGGCCGCATGATGTATCGATGTGGGATGATGGCTTCAGCTGTGAATCATTTCTGGGTTCCCTACTGCCATCGTGAGATGGTGAGGAATCTTCAGGGTCTCCCAGGGAGTCTCTGTGGTAATGTTCCCCCTCCCCAGACAGTGGAGACAGAAGGGCTCCGAATATGGAACCATGCTGACTGCCGAGAGCCTGACCTTAGCATAGCCTGGATTTGCTGAGACAAGTGCCACGCATTTCCTTCCAGGATGCTTTTTAAATCATGGGAGCATCTCACAGGGAAATGGGGCCCTTGGAAGAATCTCACCCCTCATCTCCGTCTCATCTTCAGAGGCAACTCACCTTCCCATGAGAGTCAGATGCACCCCGGCTTGGTGTTTCCGATCTGGAACACTTGCCTGAGTGACCTGAGGGTCTTACACACTTTGGGTTTTGTAGGTGGCAAGAAAGGACAGCATTGATCTAGTGTCCCTGTAAATTCTTCCAAGTGGCCTAGCAAGACTGGAACAGCTCAGAAGAAACAGCCTGCTCACTCATTCATTCCATAAGCATGTCTTAAGTACCTACTAGGTAGACATAGATTAATATATATAGTTTTTCTATGTATGTATGTATGATCTATATGTATCTGTCCATCTACATCTATGTATAGATATACAGCTCACAATACGGCAAAGAAGTGTATTTTGTAAACACAACTGGGCAATACAGTGCAGCATCAGAGGTGGGTTCAAAGAGCCACGGAGGAAGGACTGACTGTCTTGAGTCAGACAACAAGAGGAGACATTCACTCCAGGAAAAGAGCACAGAGGAAGTCAGGACAGAGAAACGCGAAAGAGCTGCTATCACCAGGGCCTGGGGAAGGTTCCATGCAGTCAGCGCAGAGGGTGTTTGTGGAGTGAGGGAAGTCCTGGGGGCTGGGAAGATAGACTGGGGAAGACTGTGAAGGAGTTGTCAGCCTGGCTCAGAGAGGTAGGAATGAAGGCAGGGGCGAGGTGGGAGGCTGAAGGCAGACAGAGTGGATGGAGGGGTCCGGGGAGGTTAAAATGGGAGAAAATGAATACTGAGAAATTTATGACGGGAATATTAATACTATTACCAGCTAAAATGTATCGAATACATTCTATGTGCCAGGCAGTGTGCTTCATTCACATCTAACACTAATAGTCACCCCGGAAGATGGGTGCTGTAATTATGTTTTATTTTACAGATAACGATACTGAGGCTTATGGAGGTAAAATAAATTGCCCAGAGTCACAAATAGTAAGTGACAGAGCCAAGATCCAAACCCTGGCTGTCTTACCCGAGGGAGAAATAACTCAAGACAAGAAATGTCAAGAAAAGAGAAGAAAGTCAATTTACTTGTCTTGGGGTATTTCTCTGATTATCTAATTATACTGCACCCATTTTTAGAAAGTTTTGTTTGTCCTCAATAACCTTTCTTTCCAAAGTCTTGGCTAAACTTTCTCTCTTTGCCTGCACCTCTTATTATTTCCCCGTCTCTGCAGTCCTTACCACGTTTACACAGTTCATTGCGAAAATCTTTCTAGGATGCAGTTCTATGAAAAGCACAATGCAAAACAAAAATCAGTCTATGAAATTTATCGACAGGATAAGCAGATCTCTTTGCGGTTTTCTCTGCACAGGTAATTTGTTTCTCAGTGGCAGGGTTTGGAGGGGACATTCCACAGTGTCTGTTTTGTTTTTCTACAACGTTTCCTGGGCAGGACGCTGGGGCTGTTGGAGTTCATGCATATCCATTCTATCTCAGGATAAACTGAAATGCAAAGTAATTGAACAGGACGAAAGGAAGAAAGGAAGGAAGGAAGGAAGAAAGAAAAGAAAAGAAAAAAGAAAAGAAAAAGACTGAAACTGCCTTGTCAGCACCAGGAATCTGCCTTGTGCGTCTATGCAATTTATCAGTGTAGTTAGACTTCTTAGTTTGAGTCCATCTTTCTCCACGAGTCCAGAGGGAAGAGAGGGTCGTGCTACCATATGTTTGGAGGATCAAGGTGTCCTTTCACAGGTGAGATGCTCTGAGAACAGTTCATCCTTGCTCCTTCATGAACGCCAAGTCCTCCCCCTAATGGGGACCTAAGCCCGCATTTGTAGAACCTTTCTGCAAACTGCAATGAAGTATGTTTTCAGGAGGGGAAGAGGCGGGCTGAGAAAGCTTCTTGGCCCACACTGGGGGCCTCTGTCCTGCTAACAATGAGGGGACTTCTGCTGGTTGGCTGAGTGGAAGCCATGAGCCATCTGGAGAGGCTCTTTGTCCATCTCTCATGTGACATTGTTCACAAGGGAAGGAAAAACTCAACACACTGTGTCTGCATGTCCTTAGAAGTTGTCAGAACGGACTTTGAGATTGGGCGTCTTCACAGGGCAGTGTTCTTAAGACCACCAACCCAAGCAGAGGCAGCAGAACCGCCGTCACCTCTTGAGGTGGGCTAGTCTGGGAGGGTGCCTGGTCCCAGGTCCTAAAGTTCTGGCCAGAGAAGCTGAGGAGGGCGCTCTAAAGCCAGGGGGTGGGAAGTGGGGAGGTGCCCGCAGAAGCCACCTCCAGGAGCTGACGCAATGCAGCAACGCTAGAGGGGAAGGACTTCTGGCTGTCACAGCCAGGTCTCTGGCTAGTGGAGTCGGGGGATCAGACTGGAGCGGGTTGAGAGAGTTGGAGGGCATACTTAAAGACGTTGAGTGTAGACCCTACTTTCAGGGAGTTTTATTCCAAAAAGGGCGAAGAGAGCAAATGACAGGGAATTAAGTGGCTGGCAAAGTTGATGAAAGTTGCTTTAAGATAGAAATAATAGCAGCTGGGATGCATGATTCAGAGTTGCATGTGAATAGATCTCAGAAGCATAATGTGGAGTGAAAAAAGCAATTACAGAATAGAACATGCAGGGCGATATAACTTTATTAGAAATGTAAATTGCCCCCCCCAATCCCATCATTTCTCTGTGAGTATATACGTAGTAAATATTTCTTAAAGGTCTTCATGGGACACTGATACCATTAGCCTCAGGCCAGTGCACCTTGTGGAGTGGAAGGAAGTGAGTGAGCTCAGGGAAGAATATTCACAGAGCAGTACGTGTGTCTAATGCTTTATTCTTTTGCTAAAAACCTGAACAAAATATGGTAAATTATTTTTTTTTAATTGAAGTATAGTTGACTTATAATGTGTTAATTTCTGGTGTACAGCATAGTGATTCAGTTATACATACATATATATTCATTTTCATTTTTTTAATTATAGGTTATTACAAGGTATTGAATATGATTCTCTGTGCTATACAATAGTACCTTGTTGTTTATCTATTTTATATATAGTAGTGTGTATCTGCAAATCCTGAACTCCAAATTTCTCCCTCCCCACCTGCCCCCCCATAACCACAAGTTTGTTTTCTATGTCTGTGAGTCTGTTTCTGTTCTGTAAACAAGTTCATTTATCTCATTTTTTTAGATTCCACAAATAAGTAATATCACGTGGTATTTTTCTTTCTCTTTCTGGCTGGCTTTGTCTGATAATCTCCAGGTCCATCCACATTGCTGCAAATGGCATTATTTTATTCTTTTCATGGCTGAGTAGTATTCCATTGTGTGTATGTGTGTGTGCTAAATTGTTAATGATGTTAAAGCTAGATGGTGGATACACAGATGTTTGATTTATTATAGTCTGTACTTTTCTCTTCACATTGAAATACTAGATAATGTAAAATGAGCCAACACAAAAATATCATCACCATCAACAATAAGGGAATTCCCACTTGGGAGATTTCAAATATAGGTCTACCAGCATACATGGGGTGTAGGCTATGATTTCTTAAGGTCTTTTTTCCCCCTAGCCCTTTAATGCTGTGAAAACAAAAAGTTAATTCTACGCAAATATGTTGAGTGAAAGGATTGTTAACTAGTTAATGTCCTGCTCTCCTCCACCTCCCCACCACGGGTGGGAGGGGCTGGCGGATGGGTGTGATCGTGGGAAGATGGGGTGATTTTCTGACGATGGTGCACAGCAGTAGAGTGTACCTGTACTTTTTATTTCGAGCAATGTTGGCATGTTTGCACAAGTAATTTTGGAGGGAAGTTAAAGCCATGGGCCAATGCCTGGATTGAGCCACATGACCCCACTCCTGGAAAATGTAAAGTGTATCCTGGTGGGTTTTATTTTGTCCCTAATAAGCATTGAGAAGCAGCCACAGCTGTCTTTTTTCGATGTTCACAGTCATCTGTGTTGGCCTTTGCCTGGAATTCTCTGTAGGGTTCACGTACTGGATGCCGCAGGGCTTGGAGGCTTGTGTCATTTCTAGGGGAACAGATGAGGGGGTGCAGAAAAAGCGATACACTGGAGAAAGGCTTTTAAAATGGATCAAGATGTGAGTCAGAGGACCCGACTTTTCAAAATGAGTCCGAAAACAAGCTAAAACATCTCTGTGGGGATGGGTTGGGAAGAGGATCTGCAAGGTTGAGTAGGAGCACCTGCTTCTCTTCTTTGGGCTGCTCAGATTTCCTGAAGATCTGATACAAATGTGGTTTATCTAATGGACCAATGGATGGAAGTTTTAGAAAAGCTGGTTTCATTTTAACATAAATTAGTTTTTTTTTTAAATAATTGAATACACATCAGGGCATGGGGCTCCCTCATGCACTGGACTCTGAGGAGGTTAAACACTTCAAGCTGGGAGGCTCCCTGTGATGATGTCATAGGCAGTTTTAGGTTTGCCTGTGGTGGGGAGGTTGTCCGAGGAGGTCTAGCTCCAAGGGTGGGCGGATTCTCTGAGCTGCAGGGGCTCTCTCCCCTGTTCTCAGAGCCCTGCTTCCTCTCCCTCCATCCCCCCCTCACTGGGATGGGAGAGGGGAAAACACTAATGTGACAGTCCCCCCCGCCAGGATGCTGAAGGGATGCTGGGCATATGCAGATGAACCAATGACAGATGTTCTGGAATTTCAGGAGAAGACTGCAGATTCAGTGAATGTTACTGGCTATTCATGCCTGGGTACTTATGGACAAATTGCTTAGTCCCTCTTTAAATAACTTAAGGTAGCTAAGAAGGGAATGTTTACGTAACACCCCAAATTGACCTTTTAGGGTTTGGTTCTGTTTCTTTCTGATTAAGGACAGGAGTTTAGAGCTGGGCAAATCAATCGGACTGCTCATCTGTCACACGTGATCTGGTTGCTGAAGGGCTGAGCTACCAGCCAACTCTTCATGACCTGTCTGGTCGGGAGCTCAGCGGCGGGCGGCTGACAGCCACGCACCCAGTCCTGGCCTGAGTCCACGTGGGAGGTCGGAGTACTTCGCTGGAGGAGTGCTCAGGAGGGGGCCCTAGGGAGCGACACCGGCCAGATGTCCAGGCCCACTCCGATGGTGGGGGAGCAGCTGCCTTGCTGTCCTGTGAGGTGAGGCGGCGTTCCCGAGCCGCGGAGCTGCATGGTCAGGGCACGGTCCTTCAGGGCAGAGCGACAGGGGGCTGGGGTGTCAGGGAAGTTCCAGCCTAGCCAAGTCCTTCAGCACATCTAACAAAAGTTTTCGAAATTCCTCCTCATCCCACTTAACCCTTTGTTAACTGAAACTCCGGAAACTTCCAGCACGTGTACATAGGTCTACGCCCAAGAAGAGGTGGAGAAGGAGCTGGCCTGGGAAAGTGCCCCATTTTTCTGGCTCTTCACCTCCTGCCACTGCTCCCCAGGGGGTAGACACTCCCTCCTGTGACAGAGGAGCAGTTTGGAAAGTTTGAAGGTGGTATTTGATGGAGGCCCCCAAATGGCTGAGAACACAAACTATCCTGGGTTTAATGAGCAGAAACATAAACTGGTAACAGAAGCTAGCTTTTATTTAATATTATTTTCCAAGCCGTTTTGGACTATGTCTCACCAGCACCTCTGTGCTCAACCGTATTTCCATTTACAAACAAGGAGACTGATTTAACAGGTGAGGGGCTAACTTGAATTCTTTCCTGTGCAAAGCTAAAAACCCTCACCTGGCGGGGCACATCCCAGGGACTCATCCAAGACCTGGGACACAGCCATCCTCTGATGCTCCATTTTTCCTGTATCGTGGTGGGGGCTGCTTGGGCGGTAGCTGCCTCCACGGACATCCAATAACAAGAACATGAGGGGTTCACCCCATCTCCATCTCCAGCACTGGGGCTTTTCCACGCACACAGCCCTCGCCTCGTTGTGGCTCCCAAGAACAGGGTTTCATGTCTCTCCTTTATCTGTGGATCCCCAGCACTTTGAACAAAGGTACCCAAAATACTTGCTGAATTAATCTGTTGCACCGTCATCTCTCCCAGCAGATTCTAAGGGAGAGGGACCAGGTTATGGCAAGTGGTGCGTCTCCACATGATCTGGGAAGGAGAACGGTGTAGTGGCTGTTTCAATGGCTTTTAAGAGAAAAATAATCGTGGTTCTACGCACTGGGAGCCCTGGGGCCTGGGCTTTGTTACCTAAGCCCCTCTGAGCCTTAGTTTCATTCTATGTTGTGAGGATGAAAGGTGAGCGTGTATGGTGGGCGCTTAGTTTTTCATACATGGAACAGAAATAGTCCCTCTTGCCCATGCTTGCTTCCCACTGTATGAATATTGGTGGACGGGTGAATTGTGTAGGCACGCTCCCACAAAAATCATTAACATTTGGTGGTCCCCTTGAAGTGTTCTGACCTGTTGACCAACTAGAGAAAGAGAAAATGCTGTTTAACAACTAGACGGATTTATTTACCTTTCTCAACGCATCTACGTTGAACCCTATGCAATTCCATTGGGAATTTGATATCCAACTCATACTATAGATTTCCATTTTCTGAATCCTAGTTCAGTCAATTTACCCCAACTCTTAGGCTAATCGGACTCAGGTACCTTTAATTTCGGGTTTTTTTTTGAGCTATAATTACTTGCATTTGCTGTTTGTCTTTATAACCACCAAATACTCAGTAACACTCATTAAACCCTCAGGATAACACAAGGATTAAGTACTAGTACCCCCATTTTATAGATGCAGAAAGGGAGGTTTGTGGAGGTTAGGTGAGTTTGCCCAAGGTCACAGGCAAGAAGGAGCCGCGCCATTCATCTAGGGTGTCCTGACTCCGGAGTTCAATACTGCTCCTGTGTTATGCCAGCTGTCGCTTTTCTCTCATCAAAGTCGTCACCATTGGCTGTGAAATCAGGATATTTGTATAGCTGAGTTACTACCTATTTCTCTTTGTGTCTGTTGCCGCCTGGTTTTCACCCCTAGCTCTTTCAGCCATCTGCACGCCCACGTCGTGCTCCAGCTGATTTATCTTACTAGATCCTGAAAAGAAGTGCAAAGGAGGAGAGTGTTTGGGGCTGCGTCACCCATAACTTTTCCGAAGATCCCAGCCGTCTTAAACACAACGACGACTGTGATTTCAGAACCTGGAAGGGACTCTCATTACCTGCATTTCCCCTGGCTCAGCTGACGCACCATCCTTGTGGGCAGAGTGCCTCTCGCCTCAGTTGTAATAAAGATTTTAATTATTCATCCGTACAGTAGCTGTTAGACAAATGCCCAATTATTATTCAGCCATAGCTAAGTCACCTCCTGCTCGTTTTTGGAGCTGTGACAAGCCCAGCCCTTCCAGAACGCGCGCAGGGCTCAGACCAGAAAGCGCTTTGCGTCTTGCCTTTAACCAGGAGAGGCAGGGAAGCCAGCGCCCCCGGCTCGTGCCTGGGCCTTCTCCCTCCCTGCCCAGCGCAACTCCCGCCTGAAAGCCTGGAGTCAAGAAGGCCGGGAGGACTGGGAACTTCGCTGTGCAGCCACCAGTCCCACAGCTGCGAGGCATCCACGGGGCGGGGGCGGTTCCCCTGGCAAAGGCGCTCTCTGGGCGGAACAGCTGCTCGGGGCCTTTTGCCAGAGGAGTAGCAGCAGAGCTGCAAAAGCCCTGATTGGACTCAGATACCTTTAATTCGGAAAGCCCTGAGAGCGGTTCTTGATTAGATCGCCGTTGTGGCTTTTTCTCCTCCTCCCTGCGCATCCCGGGGGCGGGTCACTGGGAGGGCAGAGCCTCCAAGGAGGAAGTGTCCTGGGTTGCAGCCTTTCACTTCCCCTTTCCCCTCCCGGCTCAGCACCCTTCTCCCCCCAGCCCTTCCTCCCTGCTCGCCAGTTGTCACGGGGTGCAGGGTTTTTCCTGGGCTGGACAGCTTTCCAGTTTTCCTTTTTTTTCCTACTCTCCCACCCCCGCCCCGAGTTACCATGAGACAGATCTTGGCCAGAAAGCCTCTTGGCCCCTCCTGTGACCCAGGGTGCCCTTCTGCACATTTGGGAGGCGTTCCAACTTCCCCACAGCCTCCTTGTGTGAACAGCTCTTGGTGGCTTCCACGTGACACCACTGCCCTTGCCCAGAAACCATCTCCACAGGGCAGTTGGCCTGCCCTCTGCAGACCCCAGGTGTCTCCCTGTGGCTCTGATTCCTGGCCCCATCCTGCCCCAAAGCACCTTGGTCCAGCATCTCCTACCACTCCCTTCATCTTGGATTCCTAGGCAGCCTCCCCGCTTCTGCCCTCCCTCTGGCCCTCATGTTCCTGCTACTCTGCCCTCTCTCACCTGGCCTCTGTACCTCTCAGTCCACTGAGCCCTGTGAACCCTCAGCTCTGGGGGTTCAGCCTCCTCAAATCGCTCTTCCTCCACCCCACTGTCTTCCTTGCAACCCACCTTTCCTCTAAGGAACAACACATTTATCTTTCTTCAGCAGGGGTCAGCGATTCTCCCTGATTTCTGGGTCTATTTGCTTCTTTCCTTGCTAACCTGTAACGGCTTTCCACCTCACTCAGTCAAAGCTGAAGCCTTACACTGTCCGTCTGTGATTTGCTCCTGTCAAACGCCAACGGCAATAAGCCATATCATTCCCCTCTTTTTCCCCTCTCTCCTCTTCATTTTCCTGAGTCAAACCTAATCCTGCCTCAGGACCCTTGTGCATGCTGCTCCTAATGCTCTTCCACCGGCTGTTCGATGTCTCACTCCCTTCTTCCATAGCCATTCTATGCACTGTAATGCCCTGGCTCTCCCTCACCCCACGAAACTAACGTTTTTATAGCACTTTCCACCCCAACATAATGTATTTTTATTTTTTTGTTTATTGTCTGCCTCCTTCCACTAGTCTATAAACTCCATGAGGATGGGGATGTTGCTTTGTTCACAGATAGTGGAGTGCTTCGGATTGAATTTTGTCCCCCTCCAAATTCATATATTGAAGCCCTAACCCCCAGCGTAATGGTCTTTGCAGATGGGAGTCTTTGGGAGGTAATTAGGGTTAGATGACGTCATGAGGGTGAGGCCCGCGTGAGGGGGTTAGTGCCTGTATAAGAAACACCTGAGAACTCGCCCTCTCTTTCCCCTCCACGGGAGGACGCGGAGAGAAGGCAGCGTCTGCGTCAGGAAGACGGCTCTCTCCAGAACCTGACTGTGCCGGCGCCTTGATCTTGGACTTGCAGCCGGACTTCAGAACTGTAAGTAGTAAATTTCTGTTGTGTAAGCCACCCAGTCTGTGGGATTGTGTGGTGGCAGCCGGCGCTAAGGCGTGAACGTTCACCAAATATTTGCTTAAATGAACAGGTCAGTGCCCCACGTAGGGGGCGAGGAGAGGAGAGCTGGGATTTTGGGGTTGTTCGTTTGCTCCCGGCTGCTAGTTCTGCCCTGGCGTGAGGTCCCTGCTGTTTTGAGGCCGTTGCTGAATTGCTGTCACCCGCTGGCTCCCTGTAACTCTCCTGGAGAAGGTGGAATCCTTCCTGCCTCCTTCCTCTGCCTCCAACCTGATTTTTAACATCCACGTAGAGGAGCTGTCTCTCAGGCGGCTTCCTGATGGCTGGGTCTCCTTAACCCCCTGCCCTTCACCGCCCACGGGACTTGTTGCTCCTACACCGAGCACTCTCCGACTCTGGGTCTCCTGCTGTGACCATGCCTCCGGCTCCGTGGCCTCCTTCCCGCTGCAACCGCGTTTGACTGGGGAGACTCCTTGGCTCTTGGCTCCCCTGAGATGTCTTCCCAGTCAGTAAGCCCCAGAGTTGTCACAAATGGTTGTGTCCTTCGGGGACTGCCCAGAACCTGCCGCCTGAGGAGGCAGGTGGGGCTGAAACCCAACCTACACTTTGCTCAGTAAGCTGTGCCCCCCAGGCAGGGCGGAGTTCCCCCCGCCCCCCCAAGAAGGAGCACCTTTGTCTTCTTGTAAAGGACAGACTTTGCCAAGGCGTGGGCCCAACGGGGCATTTAAACGATGTTCACGGAGGCGCCATGCGGGCTGCAGCAGTCTTGACGCGCCCTGTGGTGGACGGCTCCCACCCTTTCTGCATTTCTTGAACTCCTTTCTCCAGGGTGCAAATACGAATCTCCCAACTCGGTGTGCAGGGTCGGTGGGGGAGACCCCCCCCACATTAAGTTTTCAGCCTCCCTTGCTTCCAGGGGCAGATACCTGATTTAGTTCCACCAACCCGATGCACCTGCGCGAGCCTTTGACTCAAAGCTGAGTTCTGTGGAGACGGCAGAGCAGGGGCAGCTGAGGGGGGTTGATTCTATCGCCGGCAGCTGTGGTGCTGGCCTCCGAGCTGAAGCTCTGTGATGACCGCGGAGGCTCGGCCCCTCGGGTGGGCCAGCCCTCCGGTCTGTTGGGGAGAGTCGTTCCTGGATGCTCAGCCTGAGGCTGTTTCCTTACGCCCCTCGGTGATTTTCGGAGCCATCGCTGTCGCTCTGTGCTGAAGCCAGCTGGGGCAGATTCTCTTCCCGCCAGAACACTGCCCACCACGGGTGCCCTCCTTGCCTGTCTCCCTTCTCAGCCCCAGTCCTGGGATCACCTGAGCTTCTCTCTTCTCCAGGTCCTTGCCAACCCCACCCATCCTTCTGACCCACCCAGCAAAACACTGCGCCCCACTCTCCTTCCTCTCTGCACTGGGCAGCTCAGCCTTTTGTGGGAGGAAGTCCCAGAGCCATGCAAACTGTCAACATTGGTGTCTCAGCCTCACCCGGTCACTGTGGATACCCAGCCGTCCTTTCTTTCCTTGTCATGTCCATCTGCCATTCTCTTCAACAGCAGTTTAAGCCTTTCCCCTGCCCTACATATGTGCCTCTTCACTCTTAGCGGATGGCCCTTTTCTTGCCTGTTCTCTTCACTCCTTACCCCCTCCACACGCCCTGCCCATCTTACCACGCACCCTCCTTACATGTCCTTAAGGGTCAGAACACAGAGGACCCCTTCTCCTACTTCCAGGCAACCTCAAAATGGTACCTCTGACCGGGTCTCCTCCCGCCTTCTCTGGACCTTGCTCTCTTTGTCATCACCATTTGTTCCTGCATCTTCTGCATTTCCCTTCTCAAAAAATAACTCAAACAGGAGGGAGGGTATAGCTCAGTGGTAGACCGCATGCATGAGGTCCTGGGTTCAATCCCCAGTACCTCCATTTAAATAAACAAATCTAATTATCCCCCTCGCCCCCCCCTCCAAAAAAACCCCTTAAAGAGTTTGTTAGTTGGCATGTTAATTAATTGTTTTGTACGTGAAAGTACGTGAATTGTTTCCTCACATGTTCTCAAGCTGAAGTAAGGATTTCGGCTTGAGCAGAGGGTGAGGAAACACTACTGATGGTCCGTGCCCGGTCAGTCTTGTCTGCACTTGTTTGGGGGTAAATGATTAGCTGGCAGCGAGCAAAGGTGGCTGGTCTGAGCCTCTTGTCCTTGAATAGGTCCAAAAGGGGGATCAAAGAAGACACTTTCAGTTGTTTATGGATTCTTGAGAAAGCCTTGAGCACCTGGCTGAGGAGTGCTGTTCCAGGCTCTCTGGGTGATGTTCACTGGGGGCCGTTCATCAGCTCCTCCAGCCCATTATGACTTCTCATTCCCCGCTGGGCTTTCCCCTTGTCTCACTCGGACATTTCCATCTTGGGAAAACACGTTCTCCCTTGACCCTCTCCTGCTAGCATATTCAGACGCCTTGGAAAACTCACCTCTCCTCTTGGTCTCTGCCTCCTCGCCTCCTTTTGCTCTTCATTCCACATCTGCCTATCTTCCAAACCCCACCACGCTACCAAAACTCATGTGCTAAGATCAGTCATGACCTATGGACCAAACATGAGGGCCAGTGTTTTTTATTGAAGCATAGTTGATTTATAGTGTTGTTTTTTCAAGTGTACAGCCAAGTGATTCAGTTCTACATATATGTATACATTTTTTGAGATTCTTTTTCATTATTCGTTATTATAACATAAATTCAATATAGTTCCCTGTGTAAATCCCTGTTTTATCTATTTTATACATAGTGGTGTGTATCTGTTAATCCTATACTCCTAATTTATTCCCCTCCTACCTTATTCCCTTTGGTAACCAAATATTTGTTTTCTATGTCTGTGAGTCTACTTCTGTTTTGTAAACATTCATTTGTATTTTAGGTTCCACATATAAGTGGTATCATATGATATTTATCTTTCTCTCTGACTTCACTCAGTATGATAAACTCTAGGTCCATCTAGGTTGCTGCAAATGGCTGAGTAATATTTCGTTGTGTATCTACATACCACACTTTATTCATTCATCTGTTGATGGACACTTACATTGCTTCCATGCCTTTGCTATTATAAGTAGCGTGCTGTGAACACTGGGGTGCATGTATCTTTTCAAATTAGCGTTTTTGCCTTTTCCGGATATATGCCCAGGGGTGGGTTTTCTGGACCACATGGTAGATCTATTTTTAGTTTTTAATGAAATCTCCCTACTGTTTTCCATAGTGGCCTCACCAATTTACATCCCCACTAAGAGTGAAGGAAGGTTCTGTAAGGGCTGTTTTTCAGTTGTCTTCTTTGTGGATTCTCCCTCTGGGACCCCTCCTCCTAGATGCCCGGATACTGGAGTCTTAGGTTCATGTAGGTCCATGACCATGTCGAGTTCATGGGCTCCTCTTCACTCACACCCCTACATGTTGGCATTCCCCGGGGTTTTTCTTGGCCAGTTCTTCTCCCTCTGGACTCTGAAGTATCATCCGCTGTCACTTTTACAGCTAATGACTATGTGCTGGTGCCTCACAAACCTGCCAAGTCCTGCTAGGAAATTATACAGAAGAAAATTATATTTCGGGGGAAGGGAGAGGATTTGTTTCCTCCTAAGACAGAAATGCTAAACTTTACCGCACGCCTGCCGTTTATTACTCACCTTTCGCTGGGGTGGTTACGCCACTTTCCCTGAATCGCTCCTTTCCTGAGGCAGATACTTCAAAGTGAAGGCTGGAAAGTGGCCACATTTTGGTTCACTGCATCCGTCTGTTGGATCCATCGACTCCCTTGAGTAGCTCTGCAAATATTGACGCTAGTGAGGCCCATTACAGCCAAGGAGAATGTCCCTGGAGAGCTGCCATCCCTCGGATGGGAGGCTGGCCTTGGGAAGGGCAGCTACGTCTTAGGTCCCTAATCTGTGGGCACAGTCAGGGCACCCATGGGTCGTGAGTCCTCTGAAGCCCAATCAGGTACCTGGCTGTGCAGCATCAGATAAAGAGACTCTTTGAGGGGCTGTTGTTGCCATGTATGATTTTTGTACCAGAATTTGTCTGGGGGCACTGGGAGAATTCCTTAGAGGCAGCTGGAGGGACCTGGTGCTTTAAGAAGTGCACCCCCTCCCTGTGGTTCCGTCACCCCCATCAAGCTCCCTTCCCCTGGCACAAATGATCTCTGCCGTCCATCTGGGCACTCAGTCACTTCAGTCTGGCATGTTCTTGTCCCCTACCGTCTTGTGCACATGACTTTCTCCTTGAAGACAGAGGCCATGGATGTTACACATGACATGCATGACACATTGCTAGTGTGGAAAGAGATGGAAGAGTGGTCCAGACCAGGAAACAGAAAAAGCATGAACTGAGTCGGAGCAACTTGTATGTGAGTTCTGCTCAGTTGCTTCCAGATGATGTGACCTTGGGAGTGATACTTGCCTGAGACTGCCCTTGGTTGACTGTCATAGAGGAATACCAATTCACTTTATCACGAGGTGGTTGCAAAAATTAAATGAGGAAGCATCGGTGCGGCATTTATCAACTGCCCCTGAATGGCAGATGTTAGTGGTATCGTCAGCAGATTGATGCTCAATAAATATTTCTTGCTCCCACTGCTTTCTCCTTTCTCTCTGGAGACTTTGCTCAGCCCTGTGGTCCATCTGTCACATCTGCACAGTGAGTAATTCCTCTCTTCTACCCTCTGCTGGTTGGTTCATGCACTTGAGCATCTTGATGAATATTGATGCACATGTTTTTCTGTTTGTGGTTTGTATCATAAACTCTAGTGTAAGATTTCCGAAGTAGGCATCCTATTTTGAAGTTCTGACTCCCTCCTGGCCTGCACAGTGTCCCAGTTACAGTAAATACTTGGTGACACAGGTAAATAATATTTCAGCTTAGACTATAACCAGACACACACTAGCGTAAAAATACTCCTTACCCTTCCCTCTATTTTCTGCTCTTGACCCTTCTCTCCACTTTCCCTTGTAACAGCCCTGACTCCACCCAAACTGGCGCCTACTGTAGCAGTCTAAGCTGGAACAGATTGCTGTGCAAATACTTGGCAAAGTAATAATCTATTTGTGGATAAGCAGACATTGGCTCTATTCTCAGAGTTATGAACTGTCACTATTAACACCCATGAGTCACCAACATCATGGTGGGCTGAGTGATTTTTCTGCGGGCTTATAGGGCATGTTCTACTAAAAATGCCACCGTCCATCTGTCTAATTAGTGTCTGTTCCATTGATGTCACAGATATTCAAATGAGCTGCTTTGCGCTTGCCAAGACACGCAGGGGCTTTATGTAATCCCCAGATCCCACATGTGGGTGAGGCTGAGGTATTCAATAGTGGTGGTTTTTTTTTTTCTTTTCGTAGTTTCCAGGACAAGCTATGGAATGATGAAAGAAGTGAAGGAGGAAAATTAAAAACAAGTCAAACTAATCCTGTGCTTCCATTCCCTAAGCCAGATCATTGGTCTCACGTCCTAGAAATGGAAGCAGCGAGAATTAGGTGGAGGAGCAGATGGGTTGAGTGGCCCTTAACCCAGGAGTATTTCAGCCCCCTCAAAATGACGTTTCATTGACTATACTGCTTCACGTCTGCCTTCTCAATCACTCACAAATTTCTCTTAAGGCCAGCTCTACTCCAGAACATACAGGAGGGAAATTCTGGGGAATGTGGTTCTAGCTTAGCTAAACTGACGTAGTACAAAGCCACCACAGACAGTAAGCTTGGTTAGCACCCTAGAAAAAGAAAATCACAGGGGAGAGAAAGAAAATATCAATTGTACTTTTCAATTGTAAAAGTAACCCCCTCTTTTGTAACTATTCAGCAATCTGTGGGTAATACTTTGAGATGATGTGAATACCCTGGTGCCCAAAAAAGTTTATCCAGTGGCTTCAGCATTTATTGATAATCCTTGTCCTGACGGTAAGACTATGTTTAGTTTTGTGAGAAACTGTCAGACTGTCTTCCAGAGTGGTTGTACCATTTTGCGTTCCCACCACCAGTGAATGCGAGGTCCTGCTGCTCCACATCCTTGCTAGCATCTGGTGTCACTAGTGTTTTGGATTTTGTCCCTTCTAATAAGTATGTACTGGTTTTAATGTGACGTTTCCTCATGATATATGATGTTGAACATCTTTTCATATGCTTGCTTGCCATCTGTATATCTTCTTTGATGAGGTTGTGGTTTAGGTCTTTTGCCCACTTAAAAATCAAGTTTTTTTTCCTTTCATTGAGTTTTGAAAGTTTTTTGTATATTTTGGGTAACAGACTTTTAGACATGTCTTTGCAAATATTTTCTCCCGATCTGTGACTTGTCTTCTCGTTCTGTTGACATTATCTTTTGCAAAGCATAATTTTTTAATATTTAATGAAATCTAGCTTACTCTTTCTTTCATGGATCATGCCTTTGGTATTGTGTCAAAAAAGCCATCACCATACCTAAGGTCATCCAAGTTTTCTCCTGTGTTATCTTCTAAGGGTTTTATAGTTTGCATTTTAAATTTTAATCTGTGATCTATTTTGAGTTAATTTTCATGCAGGGTGTAAGGTTTATGTTACATTCATTTTTTTTTTTGCATGTGGTTGTTCAGTTATTCCAGCACCATTTATTGAAAAAAACTATCATTGCTCCATTGTATTGCCTTTGCTTCTTGTAAAGCTCAATTGACTATATACGTGGGTCAGTTTTTGGGTTCTTTATTTTTTTTCATTGATCTACCCAAGAATTTCTTTTTTGGGAGTGCTAATATAAATGGTAATGCATTTTAAATATTAATTTCTACTTGTTCATTGCTTTTATATAGAAAAGTGATTGACTTTTAAATGTTAACCTTGCATCCTGCAAACTTGGTATATAATCACTTGTTAGTTCCAGAAATTTTCTGGTGATTCTTTTGAATTTTCTATATAGATAATCATATCATCTGTGAATAAAGACAGTTTAATTTTTTCCTTTCAAATATGTATATGTTTTACTCCTTGTCTTGTCTTACTGCATTAGCTAGAAATTCCAGTATGATGTCAAAAGCAGTAGTGAGAACAGACATCATTTCTTTGTTCCTTAAGTTAATTTTTGAAATTTGCATTCAATTTTAGGTTTTACTTAAAAAAATCTCTATCACTCTTATTCTTATCCTTCCTGCCCTGTTCTTGTCCACTCTTTCTTGGTAACTATTTGCATTTATTTCTGATTTTATATTTTTGCTTATTTATTTTTGCAAAAATAAGCAAATGTGGATACTTATTTTTATTTTCCTTTCATTCTTAAACAAAAGGTAGCATACTATGTTTATTATATTTACTTATTTCTGAATCTGGCTTTATTCACTTCACAGTATATTCTAGAAATCATTAATCTCAAGTCACAGAGGGGGAGGATATAGCTCAAGTGGTAGAGCACATATTTAGCATGCATGAGGTCCTGGGTTCAATCCCCAGTACCTCCACTAAAAAAAAATAGTAAGTAGACCTAGTTACCTCTCCCCTGCACACACACACACACACACACACACACACACACACACACACAAAATCAAGTCACAGAGATTGTTCACATTCTTTTTCATTGCTGCATAATATTCTATTGCATGGATCCACCATAGTTTATTCAACCAGGCTCATCTGAATATTTAGGCTACTTCCAGTATTTTGTTGTTATGAATGATGCTATGGTTGAATAACCTTATATGTATATTGCTTTGTTTTTGTAGAAGTAGATCTTTAGGGTAAATTTCTAAAATTGTAATTGATCAAAATATTATATTGTTTCATGGACAATTACCAAACTAGGCTCAATATTGGTTATACTGTTTTTCTCTTCTACCAGCAATATATCATGGTCTGTTTTTGCATGACCTCGCCAACTGAGTATGTTCTCAAGAATTTGAATTTTTGCCATCATGATAGGTGAGAAATGGAACTTGAGTTTAGTTTGAATTTCCCTCATTATAGTGAATTGAGCATATTTTCATGTGCTCAAGCAGGCCCTTCTTTCTTTTTTTTTAAATTGACGTATAGTTGATTTACAATGTTATATTAATTTCAGGTGTACAACATAGTGATTCAGTATTTTTATAGATTATACTCTATTTACAGTTATTATAAAATATTGGCTGTATTCCCTGTGCTGTCTGATAATTCTTATAGCTTATTTTACATATAGTAGTTTGTACCTCCTAATTCCCTACCACTATCTAGCCCTACCCTCTTCCCTCATCCCATTGGTAACCACTAGTTTGTTCTTTATATCTGGGAGTCTGTTTCTGTTTTGTTACATACTTTGATTTTATCTGTTAGATTCCATGTCTAAGTGGTAATGTACAGTATTTGTCTTTCTCTGTCTGACTTATTTCACTGAGCATAATAACCCTCCAGGTCCATCCATGTTGTTGCAAGTGGCAAAATTTCAATCTTTTTTATGGCTGAGTAATATTCCACTGTGTGTGTGTGTGTGTGTGTGTGTGTGTGTGTGTGTGTGTGAGAGAGAGAGAGAGAGAGAGAGAGAGAGAGAGAGAGAGAGAGAGAGAGAGAGAGATTTTCTATATTCACTCATCTATTTCATCTGTTGATGGACATTTGAGTTGTTTCCATATCTTGGCTGTTGTAAATAATGCTGCAATGAATATTGAGATCCATGTATCTTTTCAAATCAGTGTTTTTTCATTTTCTTTGGGTAGATACCCTGGAGTAGAATTACTGGATTGTATGGTAGTTTTATTTTTAGTCTTTTGAGAAACCTCCATGCTGTTTCATAGTGGCTGCACCAACGTACATTAGAACCGTGTACAATGATTCCTTTTTCTCCACATCCTTGCTAACATTTGTTATTTGTGCTCTTTTTGATGCTAGCCATTCTGACAGCTGTGAGGTGATAGCTCATGGTGGTTTTGATGTGCATTTCTCTGGTTAGTGATGTTGAGCATCTTTTCATGTGCCTGTTGGCTATCTGTATGTCTTTTTTGGAAAAATATTCAGACCCTCTGCCCATTATTTTATTGTTTTTTTTAATGTTCTATGAATTATTTATATATTTTGGATATTAACTCTTTCAGATAATATCATCTGCAAGTATATTTTCCCGTTCAGTCAGTGGCCTTTTCATTTTGTGGTAGTTTCCTTCCCAATACAAAAGCTTCTTAGTTTGATGTAGTTCCATTTATCTCTGCTTTTGTTTCCCTTGCCTGAGGAGACATGTCCAAAAGAAACTAAGAACAACATCAAAGAGTGTACTGCCTGTGTTTTCTTCTAGAGGTTTTATGGTTTCTGGTCTTACATTTATGTCTAATCCATTTTGAATATATTTTTGTGCATGGTATGATAGAGTAGTCCAGTTTGATTTTTTTTGCATGAAGTTCTCTGGTTTTCCCAACACCATTTATAGAAGAGGTTTTTTCCCTCCCATTGTATATTCTTGCTTCTTTTGTCATAGATTAAATGTCCATGTAAGCATAATTGATTTCTGGGCTCTCTGTTCTGTTCCACTGATCTGTCTGCTTTTGTTTCAGGACCATGTTGTTTTGATGACAGTAGCTTTGTAGTATATAGTCTGAAGTCAGGGAGTGTGATGCCTCCAGCTTTATTCTTCTTTCTCAAGATTGCTTTGGCTATTGGGGATATTTTATGCTTCTGTACAAATTTTAGAATTTTTTTGTTCTTGCTCTGAAAAATGCCTTTGGTATTTTGATAGGATTGCATTGAATCTATAGACTGCCTTGGGTAGTATGGTCATTTTAACAATATTAATTCTTTCAATCCATGAGCACAGTGTGTATGTGTGTGTGTGTCTGTGTATATACACATATATATCACACACACCCATTTATTTGTGTCATCTTCAGTTCCTTTCATCAGTGTCTTATAGTTTTCTGAGTACAGGTCTTTTACTTCTTTAGTTTTATTCCTAGGTATTTTATTCTTTTTGATGCTATTGTAAATGAGATTGTTTTAGTTTCTCTTCCTGCTAGTCCATTGTTAGTGTAGAGAAATGCAGTAGATTTCTGTATATTAATTTTGTATCTTGCAACTTTACCAAATTTATTGAACTCTATTAGTTTTTTGGTGGCATGTTGAGGATTTCTGTGTATACATGTCATTTGCAAAAAGTGACAGTTTTAGTTCTTCCTTTCCAAATTGGATTCCTTTTATTTCTTGATTGTTGGGCTAGGATTTCTAATACTGTGCTGCATAAAAACGGTGAGAGAGGGCATCCTGGTTTTGTTCCTGATCTTAGAGGAACATTATACATGGCCTTTATTGTGTTGAGTTACGTTCCCTCTATACTCACTTTGTGGGTTTTTTTTTTTTTTTTTTTTTTACAATAAATGGACGTTGAATTTTGTCAAAAGTTTTTTCTACATCTATTGAGATGGTCATATGGTTTTGTATATATATATATTTATTGACATATATTCAGTTTACAATGTTGTGTCAATTTCTGGTGTACAGCATAATGCTTCAGGTTCATCCATGTTGCTGCAAATGGCATTACTTCATTCTTTTTTATGGCCGAGTAGTATTCTATTGTATAAATATACCACAGCTTCTTTATCCAGTCATCTGTCGATGGACATTTAGGTTGTTTACATGTCTTGCCTATTGTAAATAGCGCTGCTATGAACATTGGGGTGCATGTATCTTTTTGAATTAGAGTTTCCTTTGGATATATACCCAGAAGTGGGATTGCTGGGTCATATGGTAGGTCTATTTTTAGTCTTTTGAGGAATCTCCATACTGTTTTCCATAATGGCTGCACCAAACTACATTCCCACCAGCAGTGTAGTGGGATACCCTTTTCTCAACACCCTCTCCAGCATTTATTGTTTGTAGATTTTTGAACGATGGCCATTCTGACTGGTGTGAGGTGATACCATTGTAGTTTTGATTTGCGTTTTTCTGATAATTAGCAATATTGAGCATTTTTTCATGTGCCTATTGGCCATTTGTATGTCTTCATTGGAGAATTCCTTGTTTAGGTGTTCTGCCTATTTTTGGATTGGGTTATTTGGTTTTTTTTTTTAATTAACTTGTATGAGCTGTTTTTATATTCTGGAAATTAAGCCTTTGTCAGTCTCATCTTTTGCAAATATTTTCTCCCATTCCATAGTTGTCTTTTTGTTTTACTTATGATTTCCTTTGCTTTGCAAAAGCTTTTAAGTTTAATTAGGTCCCATTTGTTTATTTTTGCTTTTATTTCTATTGCCTGGGTAGACTGCCCTAGGAGAACATTGCTGAGATTTATGTCAGATAATGTTTTGCCTATGTTTTCTTCTTAGTGGTTTATAGTGTCTTGTTTTATGGTTAAGTCTTTAAGCCATTTTGAGTTTATTTTTGTGTATAGTGTGAGGGAGTGTTCTGACGTCATTGATTTACATGCAGCTGTTCAGTTTTCCCATTATTTGCTGAAGATGCTTGATCATATGATTTTTATTCTTCAATTTGTTAATGTATCTCACATTGATTTGTGGATATTGAACCATCCTTGTGTCTCTGATAAACCCTACTTGCTCATGGTGTATGATCATTTTAATGCATTGTTGGATTCAGTTTGCTGTTTTGTTGATGGTATTTGTATCTGTGTTCATCAGTGATATTGGCCTCTAATTTTCTTTTTCTGTGATAGCGTTCTCTGGTTTTGGTATCAGGGTGATGCTGGCCGTGTAGAATGAGATCAGAAGCATTCCTTCCTTTGCACTTCTTTGAAATTGTTTGAGAAAGATATGTGTTAACTGTCCTCTAAATGTTTGGTAAAATTCACTTGTGAAGTCATCTGGTCCTAGATTTTGTTTGATCGGTGTTGCTTTAAATTACTGATTCGGTTTCTTTCCTGGTATTGCTATGTTCATATTCTTATTTCTTCCTGGTTCAGTCCTTGAAGACTGTAAATTTCTAGGAAGTTGTCCACTTTTCTAGGTTGTCCATTTTATTGGCATACAACTGTAGGAATCACTTATTATTCTTTGTATTTTTGTAGTGTGGGCTGTAATTTATTTCTTATTTATTTGGGTCCTCTTTTTATTTCTTGATGAATCTGGTTAAAGGTTTATCAATTTTGTTTATGTTTTCAAAGAACCAGCTCTTAGCTTCATTGATCTTTTCTATTTTTTGTCTCTATTTCATTTATTTCTGCTCTGTTCTTTATGATTTCTTTCCTTCTGCTAACTTTGGGTTTTGTTCTTCTTTTTCTAGTTTCTTTAGCTGTAAGGTTAGGTTGTTTTGAGATTTTTCTTGTTTCCTGAGGTAGGTAGGTTTGTATTGCTATAAACCTCCCTCTTAGAACTGATTTTGCTGCTTCCCATTGGCTTTTGGATTCTTGCACTTAAATTTTCATTTGTTTCCAGGCATTTTAAAATTTCTTCAGTGATTCATTGGTTCTTTAGTCACATATTTAGCCTCCATGTGTTTGTTTTTTTTCAGGGTTTTTTTCCTTGTAATTGATTTCTAGCCTCATAGTTTTATAATCAGGAAAGATGCTTGATATGGCTTCAGTTTTCTTAAATTTACTGAGGCTTCTTTTATGGCCTAGCATGTCATCTATCCTGGAGAATGTTCCATGTGAACTTGAAAAGAATGTATTTTGCTGCTTTTGGATGGAATGTTCTATGTATATTAAGTCCATCTAGTCTAATGTGTCATTTAAGACCAGTGTTACCTTACCGGTTTTCTTTCTGGATGACCTAAGGGTGCCTCTTAGGTGGGCTGCATGAGTCTTTCTGATGTGATAAGGTGACAACTCCATGGGCGGTCTGGTGGGCATGGGTTGCCCCCAGTCTAGTTGGTTGCCAGGCCCTGCCTTGTACAGAAGCCACTGGTTGGTGGGGCTGGGTCATGAGGTGGCTAGCTGTGGAGCCCAGGGAAGTCCTGGGACTAGTACTGCCCTGCTGGTGGGCAGAGCCAGGTTCTGGGGTGGATGGTTCCTGATATGGCTGGCTATGGGGTTCAAGATATCCTAAAGCTGATGCTGGCCTGCTGGTGAGTGGGGCTGTGTCCTAGGATGACTGGCTGGAGGGTTCTAAGGTGTCTAGGAGCTACTCTTGGCCTGCTTGTTGGTGGAGCCAGGGTCGTGGGGTTGCTGGTAGCCTGCCCGTGGGCTGGGTCAGGGCACAGGTCCTCCCAGGGGTACTGCTTACTCACTGGTGGGCAGAGCTGTGTCCTGGCTGCAAGGCTCTGGGGGCCCCGGGACTGGTGTCAGCCCTCTGGTGTGTAGGGCTTGTTCCTGACATGGCTAGATGTGGGATCTAGAGTGTCCTGAAGCTGGTGTTGGCCTGCTGATGGATAGGGCTTGGGCCCAGGAGATCCTGGGGCTGGTGCCAGCCTGCTGGTGGGTGGGCTGTGTCCTGACAAGGTGAGCTGTGGGACTGTGCTGACTGGGGGCTGGTGCTTGCCCACTGCTGGGTGAAGCCAGGTTCTGGGGCCAATGCTGGCCTACTAATGGGTACAATCAGGTCTTAGGGGTCTCTGGCTGAAGGGCCTAAAGCTATGGGCTCAGGGAATCTCTAAGTAGCTGGCCTCCTGGTGGGTGTGGCTGTGTCTCCACTTGGCTAGTTTCTTGGCCTGAGGTGTTCCAGCACAGGTGCTAATGGGCTTTTGGCCAGGGCTAGGTCCAGCAGGACTCCAAAATGGTGCTTGATGGAACCAGTGTCCCTGTGGTAGAATGAGCTCCCAGAAATGGTTGCTGCCAGCGTCTTTGTCCCCAAGGAGAGTTTCAGTTGCCTTCTGCCTCTCCAAGAGGCTCTCCAAGATCCGCATGTGCGTCTGACCCAGGCCTCTTTCAAATTGCTGCTTCTGCTCTGGGTCCCAGAGCATGTGAGATTTTTTATGCACCTGCTAAGAGCTGAGTGTCTATTTCCTTCAGCCCTCTGGCTCTCATGAAAGTAAGTCTCTCTGGCCTTAAAGCCAAATGTTCTGAGTTTCATCTTCCCCTTGTAGGATCCCAGGGCTAGGGAGCCAGATGTGGGGCGAGGACCCCTCCATCCTTGGAGAGAACCTCTAATTATCCTACTGCTTGTGGGTCGCCCACCCAGGGGTATGGGACTTGACTATCCCATGGCTCCACCCCTTCTACCAGTCTCATTGCGGTTCCTTCTTTACATGTGTAGCTGTGGAAGAGCTTTCTGCCAGTCTTCCAGTCTTTCTCATCAACAGTTGATCTTTAAATAGTTGTAATTTTGTTGTGGCTGCAGCAGGAGGTGAGCTCAGGGCCTTCCTGCTCCGCCATCTTGGCCATCTCCCTCTGAACTGCGGAGCTGGAAGACCTATGTCCGTAAGGCTGGCTGACAGTCTGGAAACTCACTCAGGACAGAATTCTTTTCCTATTATTAAATGTCTATTATATTATTATGATTGCAGTTGAAGATCTTTTCATATGATTAAGACCATCTGTATTCCTTTTTTTTTTGATGAACAGTGTTTCTGTCTCTTCTGCATTTTCTCACTGGATAAAGATCTTATTTTTTATTTGTTGACCTCTTGATACAATAAATGTATTAACCCTTTGACTGTAATGTAAAGTTAAAATATCTCATCAGAATTTTTCCCTATTTTTCTTTTTTTTTTTTTTGCAAAGAATTTTAAAGTGTTAAATTGCTCAGACGTTTATGTTTCTGAGTTTCATGGACTTCTTAGCATGTGAGTTATGATTGCAAGTGTCACACAACTGCAAGGAACCAAAGTCTAAACAAAGTGGCTCTAGTAAGTAGGGGGTGTGTGTGTGTGTGCGTGAGAGAGAGAGAGAGAGAGAGAGAGAGAGAGAGAGTGAGAAATCTAGGGATAGGTGCTTGCCAGCATTGGTTCAGCCGTTCAACCATTTCAGGGCCAATGTCTTATTTTACTCTCTCGGTCTTTCCCTTCTGGTCCCACGATGATTTCTTCAGGGACATAGTTGCCTGCATATTTGTCCATTTTTATTGGGAAAGTAAGAAATTTTCCCAACAGATTTCCACTTAAGGCTCGTTGACCAAAACCAAGTCACAACTACCATAGTTGTAAGGGAGGCTGGGAGAGTGGAGAACAAGACTGCCATCATGATCCATCTTTGGCGGCTGAGCCTATTACCACCCTGAAGAGAACTGGGGTTTTATTTACCTGGGAAGAAGTGGGGATGTGGGTAATGGAGTTGATGGATTGATGACTCACAGTGTTTGGTGCATTAGAAAAGGCTTTGCTTCAAGATTATAAAACCAATTTCCCTATGTTTTTCCCTAATACTTTTATGGCTTAATATTTTACATTTCAATCTTTGATTCACTTGGTTTTTATTTTATTAATTTTGGAATACAGATATAAATTTTTCCTGAGATTACAACTAAGATGTCATAATACCTTTGAATGATCCATCCTGTTCTCACTGATTTACTATTCCCCCTTTATCTTATACAGAATTCCTGTGTGAATCTGAATCAGTGTCTTGATTTTCCAGTCTATTCTGCTGATGTATTTAGGAACCAGTTCCATAATACATTACTTAGCTAAAATTTGGTAGAATAGATTTCTTTCACTGTTTTTTTTCCCCTCAGTTATCCTGGTAATTTTTGCATTTATTCTCCAAACAAACTTTAGAATCACTCGTCTAGTTTAAAAAAGATTGTTAGTATTTTATGAGAATGACATACATTTCAGACTAAATTAGAAAGAATTGACAACTTTATAATGTTAAGGTTTCCTGTTTAAGAACACATACTATTTTTATTTCTTTAAGATCTTGAGGGATTCCCTCAGTAGCATTTTTTATAATTTTCTAGCTGATTTTCCAGAGTTATTCCCAAGTGTTTTATCTTGTGCTCCTTTTGTATGTGGGCTCTTTTCTTTCATTATCAATTCTAAACAGATGTTGTTTATGTACATGAAGATGTTTTAAATTTTAATTTTGTATGAAGACAACTTTAATTTCTTATTTATAATAATTTTTAGTGCCTTTTTGTGGGTTCTTCCAGAAAGTATCTCAGTATCACTGAAGGTTATGCCATTTTTTCTTCTTGTCTAGTTGATTTGAGTAACACTTAACAGAGTGATGTTATACAGCAGTGATGGTAGTTGACAGCCTTGTCTTATTTATGAATTTATCAGAATATATATATGTAAAAACATGTCTATGTGTAATATGTTTACACTTGTTCTATGTATATGTAATGTATGTGCATATATCTTCATATGGAACGTTGTCAGGGAAGGATCCATCTATTTCTGTGATAAGCGCTTTCCATAGACGCCTTTTTAGAAACCTTATTTTAGAAAATTAAGATATAAGTCCCTGAATTTTAGATTTATTGATCAGATAGGAGCTATCTAAGCAGCATGGAGGAAAGTTAGAAAAAAAAAATCTTATCCAGACAGTAGTATGATTATTAAGTTTCTAAGAGGGTCAGGGGAATGTTTTCAGAACGGAGCATGCTGCAGTAAAACATATTTTATTTACTGGCCGACGGGACCCGGTTCCGTATCTCTCAGGTACTTAATCGTCAGACTGAACTGCTGCTCATAATTGAAGGTTAAACCCAACATGGTGCATTTTGAAATAGCTTGATATTCTTCCATGTACCTGCACTGTTCAGATCCTCCTGGAAAAGGATACGTACTGTTTAAAAAAAAAAAAAGTAGTGTTTGCATTCATGCTTGCTTTTTGTCGTTGTTGTTAACATCCTTAAAATCTGTAGAAATTTTTGTAAAGCCCTCCTTTTTTTCCCCCGTTTTTGTTTTTGTTTTTTTTTTTAAATGAGGGGGAGGTGATTTATTTATATTTGGAGGCGGTACCGGGAATTGAACCCAGGACCTCCTGCATGCTAAGCAGGCACTCTACCGCTTGAGCTATACCCTCCCCACTGTAAAGCCCCTTTTTGATGTAAAAAAAATAATAAAACTCCTGATTTGAGGTTAATGAAGGAAAAGAATGCAGAGAATCTGGAGGAAAAAAAGCTAGTGTTTTCCTCCGGGGGAAGGTTAACATAGGCACAGTAATGCTGCCTGAAGACTGAGGCCTCTCTTGATGGTGTTACGTTTGCAGAATCAGTGTGTCCTGTCGCTACTCTAGCATTTGCAAAGAGACTGAATTCAGGCTAACCCCACCCCCACCTCAGGCTGTGCTTTGACACTTGGGAGGCTGACACAGGTTTTTATGTGATTTTCGTACTTCCTGGAATGAGCTTTTAAATGGACTGAAACAAACAGTAGCAGCAAAGAATGAATGACTGAGCCAAGTTAAGTGACTGCCCAGGTGACAAAGACGGGAGAGGAGGACCCAAGAGAGTGTTGATAAGGATCCCATGTGCTTTACTGTGGCTTCAGCTCTCTGGGGAGTTCAAAGGATGTTCCAGTGTGGTCTGATTACCTCTCCCAGAAACTCTGGGCCATAGGTAATAGGTAGAAAGAAAGCTCTCATCTTGGGTAGTTGAATGCTGGAAGTGGAACAATGAAAGTCCTGTTCCTCCTAGCATTCCCCAAACACTGCACAATGGAAACCCCAGTCTCCTCTGGATTCCCTCTCCAGGTGAGACGGCCAGGACTCCTCTTGCCTGCCTCTTAGTTGAGTCAGCTTTGGTTTCCCTCTTGTGTTAGAGAAAGTGAATCCCACACTTCTTCTAATCACAATCGACAATACTGGCTTTGTGGACTCAGCTGTCCCCAGTGCAGACTCTTGATGAAGGGTGAAAAGTGATAACCTAGAAACTGGACGCAGTGAGCTGGCCTGGCTGCAGCTCAACGACCCCAGGCAAACAAGTCTTATCCCCTTTCATTAGATCAAGTCTAATCCCTGAACTGTGTAATTCTTCCCAAGCTGCAGTCCTTCCCGTATCTCTAGATGCAAAGAAACATTGAAAAGTAACCTGCGGGTGTCTGGATGGGGGATTTGGGGAGGGGTGTATCACTGACAGACACAGGTTTTGGTGACTGTTAACAGTGGCATCTATTATGTAGTTTTAAAGTTTCTGAGAGAGCTCAAGTTGCTTATTTTTGTAAAAGTGAAGTGAGGGAAAGGCGAAAGGACAAGGAAAAATTCCCAGAATTGAGTTTTTGAAAAAGAAAGATAAAGTTAGTATTTACCTGCTAATTCTAGTTGTCATTATTACAGTTGTGTCAGAATAGTGCCTCACGTCTTGAGATAAGGACTTCGGGTGCTGTGGCAGCCCAGATCAGGCTTCTGAATCTACAGCTTCTGCAGGTGAATAATTCACTCCACAGAAGATACAGAAGTTCCTCTCAGCACCTCTTAGACCATTTGTCTTAAAATTGAGCGTAAAACGTAGTTCCTATGGAAACTTCCATTTGTTCCCGCATAATTAGATGGTATTGGATATGAAGGAGAAAGGCCAGATGGAAACTGAACGGATGAGAAAGAAATAGCAGAATCATCAAAATATAATGTAATCTGAAGTCATCTTGTGTGTGGGAAAACAATAACACACATGTTTCTGAGTCAGCAAAAAATTAAAATATATAAATGTTTCATAAGACAAGGAATTATAATAATAGCAAAGCCTCTGTCCAAAAAAGATTTTAATAAATTTTAAAGTCACTCAGCCAGTACAATGTTGAAGAAGAAAGCTAGAGAGTTAGAAGACTGACATTACCCAACTTCCAGACTTAACTATAAAGCAACAGTAATCAAGACAATGTGGTGCTGGCAAAAGAACAAAGAAACGGGTCAACGGAACCGAACAGATTGCCCCAAAATAGACCCATGTAGTCTAGTCAACTGTCTTTGCAAAGGAGCAAAGGCAGTACAATGGGGCAAAGATTGTCTTTCCAGCAAATGGTGCTGAAACAACTGGACATCCACATGCAAGAAAAAAAAAAAAAACGTTTAGACATAGATCTTACATGCTTTAAAAAATTAACTTAAAATGGGTCATAGACGTAAATGTAAAATGCAAAACTATAAAACTTGTAGAAGATGACCCAGGAGCAAATCTAACACAGGATGACCTTGGATTTGGTGAAGACTTTTTAAGATACAACACCAAAAGGCATGATCCGTGAAAGGAGGAACTGACAAACTGGACTTCTTACAATTAAAAAATTCTGTTCTGTGAAAGACACTATAAGCAGAACAAAAAGACACTCCATAGACTAGGAGAAAATATTTGCAAAAGATACGACTGATAGAGGACTGTTCTCCAAAATATACAAAGAACTCAATTAAAAAATGAGCCAGAGACTAAGAGAGACCTCATGAAAGGAGATGCACAGATGACAAATAAGCACATAAAAAAGATGCTCCACAGCATATGAGGTTAGGGAAATGCAAGCGAAAGCACTAATGAAATATCACTACACACCCATTAGAATGGCCAAAATCTAGACCACTAACAACACAAAATGCTGATGAGGATACGGAGCAGTAGGAACCCTCGTTCATCGCGGAGGCACGTGGGTATGCAAAACGGTGCAGTTACTTTGCATGACAGGTTGGCAGTTTCTTACAAAACTAAACATAGACTTACAGGAGAGAAAAAGGACTGGCCGAAGGCAATTCAAACTGTTTGGAAATAAATAAAATTATGCCCTTAATTGATACATTCTCCTCAAGGTATGCTTCATAATCTGGTTGATTTATTGCTCTATGTGTAACTCATTGAGATTTTATGTCAAGGGCAGTATTTCCCATCATTGTTCTCTGTGCTCCTGAAAGATCAGCGTTCTACATTCTACAAAAAGAAAAAAGAATTCCTGCGACTTTCCAAGTGCTATAGTAGACATCTACCATGCATTATTTCATTTAGTCACATCATAGTAACTGAAGGAACTGGATATTACCGCTGTTTTATAGAGACGTTACACAGCTGGCGGGTAGCCGACCCCAACCCCAACCCCAAAGCCTTTCCCCAGAGGAAAAGGTAGGAGAACCATTCAAGGTGGGGTTGTGGGCTGAGGGGAAGGGAAGGGAGCAGACTAGTGTCCAAAGGAAAATTTACCAATTTACAAAGTTGCATAGGGCCAGTTCTCTCCTGCAGAGAGCTGGATGTCTCTAGGACCGTAAGTGCTGCCCATTATAAATTTGCTCGCATCTCAGTCATGGACAGATTTCTCAGTATTACGAAAAGCAACAATGATTTGTTTTGCCAGTTTTCAGTGTGATGCTTTGGGTTATTTCATAATACCTCCTGTGGCCTATATAAGTGTTATTATTATTATTCTTTGCAGGATTTGGGATTTTTAAAAATCTATTTGAGTGAGATTGTTCCATAATTTCCATTTTTTTGCATCATCCTTATATGGTTTGGGTGTCAAGGTTTATACTAGTCTTTTGAGTTAGGAAGGTATGACTACTTTTTCTACTCTAAGGGCAATTTTATATAAGATTGCCCTTAAATGTCTGGTGGAACTCTCCCATGAGATTTAGTCCCTGTCTCCCTTATTCTGGGCTCCAGCCACTCTGACACGGTTTCTTAAAAACTCGGGAGCTCTTTCCTCCCTGAGTGCCTTTGCACATACTGTTCTCCGGGCCCCCCACCCCGCTCTGCAGACTTTTCCTAAATGTCACCTCCTCTGAAGCCCTTCTGTGTTCATCCTGTTTCAGGCAGGTTTCTTCTTTCACCTGTTATTCTCTAGATCAGCACCATGAGGATTTTCTTGATACCTGTCACAACTTACAGCTGGTTTAATGACTTGTTTGTTTATTTGCTTTATCAACATGAGGGCAGGGACTGTGTTAACACGAGTCACCCGATGCTTAGCCCAGTGCCTAGCACATGGTGAGAACTTAATACATATTTGTTAAACAAATGATTGGCTGGTTACCCCCCATTCATTTAAATTATACATAAAGCTGAGAGTCTAGTCAGCTCAGTGTTCCCAAGTTTCTCTTCTAGTTGAAGAGCCTTTTACTTTTCCTAGTGAGAACTCAGGAAGTTCAGTGTGCTTGAACCAAATTGTCTTAAATTATTTTCAAGATAAGCTAGAGAGAATTTGGGGAAGTGTACATGCTCCATCTTGTCCTCCCATTGACATTTTCTGACTCTTTAGGTTCTATAGTCAGCAAACTAATGATTATTTCCAGAGGTTTCCATTTTGCTTATCTCCAGTTATAACTTTGCCTTGAAGTCTACTTTATCTAATATTAACATAGCCACTTCAGCCTGCTTATGCTTGCTCTTTCCATAGCAGAGTTTTCTATCCATTTATTTTTAACCTGTGTCCTTATATTTAAAGTCTGTTTTTTATAGACAGCATATACTTGGGTCTTGCCTTTTTATCCATTCTGACAATCTCTGTCTTTTATTTGGAGTATTTAGTCCTTTTACACTTAGTGTGATTATCAAGTTGATTGCCTTAAGGCCTACATTCTGTTCCTTGTTTTCTATTCTGTTCCAACTTTCCTGGTTTCTTTTGGGTTAAATGAGTATTTTTAACAAGTCTATTTAAATTCATCTATTAGCCTATTTGCATTTTTAAAGTGATTGCTTAGACATTACATTATTTCTAACTTTTTAGAGTTTTAGAGTTAATATTGTATTGCTTCATGTAAAATGTAAGAATTTAGTAACCAGATAGATTTGTTTTCTACTTTCTCTGATGTCATTCATGCCTTAGTTGTCATATGTATTACATTTCTGTACGTCCTAAACCCTATGTGACGATGCTATAACTTTTGCTCTTTTCTCAATTCATTCAAAGTTTTAGACACTAGTCTGCCTAATAGTTTCTGGGACAAGAGTGAAAACCAAGGCCTAGTTCATAGCCTCAGTGGAGTCCTTGTTCCTAAAACTGTCCATGTGTATTTATAAATCGCTGAGAAGCCTACAGGAAGCCACTTTATTGGAACACCCAGTTGCAAGCTTTCACCTAGTAAACTAGGTTTATTCGTCCTCTTTTTAAGTTTAAATTGCAGTGAGTTTCCAAGCCTCTTTCCTCCCACACAAACCAGTTCCTTGTATTTCTTCATGCAAAATCAAATATTTATGGCATGCACTTTATTATAACACTTTGGCATCAAGCAGTCCTTAAAATCAGTATTTTTTTGGTCTTTTTCTTTTGCATTTCTTTCTGAAACAATACATTATGCCTTTTCTACTTTCAGGAGCTTATTTTCCTGTGATTAAATTGTCTTTTTCAAGTGTGGTACTTTTCATATCTGAATTTGTGCTTTCCAGAGCATACTCCTCTCTTGCTTTTGCCTTCATGTTTCTGCTGTAGGTTGGTAGCTTTTGAGGACTGTTTTTTCATTCTTTGCCTCTGATTCCTTGCTGAGGTGTTTTCCTGACTTTTTATGCCAAAGCCAGTGAACCATACAGAAGCATGCTAGCTATGCCGCTGAGTATCTGTGTGAGTTCAGGTTAGTCACCAATTCCTTGGAGCTCCATTTTATGTGAAATGATGTGAGATTCCTTCTGGCTCTAATATTCTATGTTCCTATGCCCCCAGTTGTACTTTTAGTGACACATAAACACTGCCCAGCCAGGGTGGGGCATGGGGGGGGGGCAGGGTTGGAGCTGCTACAGCGGTATTCTCACTTGTTTACACACACACACACACACACACACACACACACACACACACACACACACCCCTCTTCTCTCATTATCCTCTGACATGTCTGGTTTTGACCATCCTCACTTTTAGAAGCTACTTCTGTACATCTCCTGGTTCTCACCCCATATTCGGCTGCCTCTCCCGTGCTTATATTCTTGAATTGGACTTCTACCCCTTTCGCCTACCTGGTAATCCACACAGCTCTGCTCCTGGCCGTGTACTCCACCCCTGCCTGCTGAGTTCACCAGCGTTTTTCTCCCTAATCCCTTCACTACACCCTTTCCTTCCTGAGAAAAGGCCATGGAAAAAACTGGAGAAGCTTGTGAAGTCAGTATAGTGCAAGAGATGTGGGACTGGCTCAAGGTGAAATGCTGACTTCAGAGGAAGTTTACTTTCGTCATTTTCCCGTATCTCTTCTTCAGATACATTTCTTCTCTTGGTGCCCCACACCCAGGGCTCTCATACTATTCTCATACTATACTTACGGAACACCAGAGGCACCTTCACCTAGTTCTCAGGACTCCAAATTCTAGATCACAGCCACATCCAGCCCTTCCCTCCAGCTAAACTTATGCATCCTGTCTGTGTTCACTCCTTAAGAGCCCTGTTCTCTAGTAGCCAAATCAAGAAGGAGCCAAAGGCTAACAGTGGTTTAAAGGGTTTCCTTTCCTAGATAACATGATAGAATGTGGGAAAAAAAAAAAGGAATCGGAAGGTCTTGGTTTGAAACCAAGCTCTCTCTTGCTTCTATCTATGTGAATTTCACCAAGTAACTCACTCTCTCTTGAGTCACAGTTTCCTTTTCGTTAACGTGAGAGAGAAAAATACCTTTCATGGGGTTGCAGTAAGAATCTATAGATACACTGTGTACAAGCATTCCTTGTAAGTACTGTGTAATATAAAGAATTTTTACTCGGGAATCAAAAATGCTTCTCAGCCTTGCCATATGCATTATTAATTGGGAAAGAGGGCAGTTCGTTTGGAAAATGATAGATCTAGAACAGCCTCTAAACTGAAGTTGGTTCTTGAAATTTTTTCCTTGATTAATGCATAGAAAAAAGAATAATCTAAAGACTCATGGACAGAGAATACAGACTTGTGGTTCCAGGGGGGTAAAGGGTGGGAAGGGATAGACTGGGATTTCAAAATTGTAGAATAGATAAACAAGATTACACTGTATAGCACAGGGAAATATACACAAAATGTTATGATAACTCACAGAGAAAAAAATGTGACAATGAGTGTGTATATGTCCATGAATGACTGAAAAATTGTGCTGAACACTGGAATTTGACACAACATTGCAAAATGATTATAAATCAATAAAAAATGTTAAAAAAAAGAATAAAAGATGAAGAGAGAAGCCAGGTAAGATTTGATGAGTGGAAGATAAGATTTTTGGACAGAAGATAGCATACCCATCTATCCATCCAGTTTCTGGAGAGAGGACCCACGCAGTTGAGTAATAATGTGTGTCATTTAGTGAACATATACAATGTGCCAGTCAAACTCTTCAGAACTGTAGAAAAGGAAATGGCTACTCAAAGCTAGTAAGTAAGTTTTATTATGTCACGTTGCTTCAGGGGGTGGAGCCAGCTTCCAAACTCAGCTCTGTCTGATCCCAAAGCCTGTGCCCTTTTCAGCAGACCTCTCTGATCCTACTTTTTGGAAGATGCTTACTGATCCATCTCAGAAGCTACATACCACCTGGGGCACCCGAGCTCCTTCAAAAAACAAAAAGCAGGAATGTTTCAAACCAATTTGGTGTTGCCCGGCCTGAGGCCCTTGGGCTGGACCTGTTAGAACTGTGCTCTGGCCCGAGCAGTCTCCTCAGAACAGAGTCCTCTCTGGAGCACCCAGCAGGGAATGTGCTTCTGCAAGTCCCAGCTGGTCCAGAGGTTGGCACCCAAAATTATAAAGGGAGGGAGACTAAAGGAGCCATTACATCATGACACTATGTAATTATTTCACATCGGTGTAATTCCTGCTGGACTGCTGGTTAAGCCACCTTATGTGTCTGGAATGGAAGAAGGCTTTGTGGGTAGTAAGTGTAGAACTGGGTATCCTTCACGGCAAATGTCTCAGCCAAGTGGCTGGACAAGGTGCAGGGGTCCCTGAAGTCGCACCTCTTCCTACACTCACGGTGGCTGAGTCCGAGTCCAGCCCCACCGTGGGAAAGGACTCTGTGGTCCTCAAGGGTGGCTTTTCCTGGCACGTTGTCAGGTGCCACGCTCTCATCGTGCTATCAAAGAGCAGGTTCTCGTTGCAGAAAGAATTCAGAAATGAGACGTGGAGGTCAAGAAAGCAAAGCAAGGATTTATTAAGGGATGGAAAGTACACTCTCAAGCAAAGAGTGGGCAGACCCAGGTGGGTAGCTGCCCCGAGTTTCTCTGGTAAGCTGGTGATGTGGGGTGTAAAAAGGAATGGGCAGAATATTCATTGGCAGGGAGGGGTCTGGGTCATCTTTCCTGGTCTTCATCCCAGCTCCACCTTCCCAAGGGAAGGAGGGGTTTTTTTGCCTTTACTTAGTCTTGATTTGGAAGTTGGATAAGGGCATAGTGAGTGAAAGGTTACATCTGAATGGTGGGGATTCCTGTCTTGTCCCACCTTTCTTTGTCAGCCTCCAGGACACTTGTCAACCCAAAATGTGTGGTTTCTTATCAGTCAGAAGTTCCTGCTTTTCTTGGTTTGCCCAAGGACCCCTGTTATTCATAGATATATGGTTTCCTGCCATTTGGCCCATGGCCCTCTTACTCTGTTCACAGCTAGCCACCTGCCTGCTCTAACAGTCAGCACTGGGACAATATTTGAAGACATCCGTGGTGGTGATCACTTGGAGCCAAGGGAGAGAATGAAGGAAGCTTTATCTGAAACCCTGACTACATCCAAGTAGGCTCAACCAAAGCCTGAACTTCCCCTTTCAATAGAAAATCCTTCTATTTGTAAGGGATGGATTTGGGAAAGCCATCACTGGAGTTTTCCGTGTTCTCCTGGGTTTTCCTCTGGCAGGGAACTGGTTTGGGGATGGTAAGAGGAAGGAAAGGAAAGAGCTCCAATCCAAAGCAGATTTCAAATTCCTTGGAGAGTTTGCATTCATTTACTGATTTGGCTAACCAGCTCCAAGCTGATGCAAATGGCCTATGCAGGCTTTTCCCGGGAGAGGGGAGGAGCTTTCAGACTTCTGATCCTGGGGGAGGCTCCCCCTTTGGGAGGCTGGCAGAAGAAAGATGTCTGACTTCTCAGGTTGTGTTGCAAGGTACTCTACCTCATTTTGGTCAAGATCTTGACGAAGGGCCCTGTACATCTCGAGGAGGCAACATGGCAATTCAGTTGATTAGAAATGAAAGGTCTAACATCCCTCAGCAGTTGTCATTGGGTGAGTTTTTTTCCCATTTGGAATTCTGTAGGATCAGAATTACATTTAGCGCTGAAAGGGACAGTGTGTATATGGATTGGCGGGGAGGGCTTGGCAGGTAGGAGAGAAGGAAGGGAGCTAACATGGCTGTGCTAGGATCGTTAACATGTTTTCTTCGTTGAAATCAATTCAGTGGTGCTTTGAGGAAAATAATTGTCCAGGAAACCTGGGCCTTCAGTGAGATGCTGGTTGGAGCCCGGTGCAGCTGCTGCTTCTCTGTTCTGTACGTTTCTGGGGAGGGGAGATTCTCAGCTGGCCGTGTGCACGGTTCCCTCTCCTAACAGAAGAGCAGGAGTGCAGCCGTGAGCAAGGTGGTCAGGACAGCCTCACGGCCGGGCTTCCTGGTTCCTGACCGCTCAGACTCCCAGGGCTTTGTAATGTGGCTTCCTCCTGTTCGGGGCTCTCCTCGAGTATCGTCAAATTTCCCAGTCCTCAGACTGAACCCAAATAGCATTGTTTTGTGCCCATGTGGGCTGAGCCAGGACTTCCTTAATGAGAAAGAGAAAACAAAATCAAGCAACCTCACAAAGCCATTTTAAATAGAACAGAACCTACACATTTCCTCAAGGGACTGAGCTGGAACAAAACCAGATCAAAATCCTCTGAGTAAGCCTGGATGGAGTCAGAATTTCCCTGAAGTCGTGCCCATCGCCGCAGGTAAATGTCACCGAGGGCTCAGGTGCTCGGGAGGCTGAGAACGTGGTCCGCGGAGGGCGCGGGGCTGGGGCCCTGGCTCGGGGGGCCCCTCAGCTGGCTGGGCGCTGACCCCTCACCTGTGAAGTGATGGGGTTGTACTTACTCCACAGTGTCCCAGCTAAACAAAATAAAACTGAAGCAGTGGGAACTTTCTCCAGAAGGTATCTTTTAGAGGAATCTCGATGAGTAGAGCTGATAAAGGCAGAGCTGCTCCGGGTGAAGCAGCTGGGGGCAGGTAGCTCAGGAGATCCAGAGTAAAGCATAAAAATGATACCAGGTACTGAGTAACGCGCCATGGACTTTTCTAAGGCCTTTCCGTGGTAACTCATGGACCCCTCACAGCCATCCTTCTGAGGGATGTGCTCCTCTCATCATCAGCGTCCCCATTTTACAGTTGAGGACACTGAGGCATGGAGAGGTTAAGTTGATTGCCTGAGGTCAGACAGCTAGTGAGAGGAAGTGTAGGACTGGATGCAGTCGTTGTGACTCGGCTGTGTCGCTCTCTCCAGCCAGCTGTGTTGGGGACCAGTCTGCGTAAGGGATGCAGAATCAGGATGGACTGCATCAGAAACTTGGAACCCACGAACCCAGGTCTCTGATGTGACTGGCAAAATGAAGGTTGGATGTTGAAGCCCAAGTAGGCAGGACCCTCTGGTGGACAAAAACCAACATCCTATCTCTGATGGGAGTTTTGCTCCTGAAACAGCAGATCGCTCTTTGATAGAGGAGGCTGCTCCTCCAGCCCCGAGGACCACTGCCTAAAAATATTGCCCTGCCTAGAGTTGGAGTCATTCTGAGACCCAGTGATTCAGTGTGTGATGCCGTTTTCCAGGAATGAAGGGTTTATTTTATTAACTTACTTAAAACCCTTTAATGTGCCTCCCAGGAGGCTGCCTACTTAGAAATTCACAGGAGGCAAAAGGAAGAGGGAATATGAACCTCAGAATTAGTGAAAAGTGTTTTGCCAACATGATGGAAGAAATAATTTTAAGGCACATTTTGAAGATGGTTTCATTTCAGTAGACTTGTAATCTAGCTCTGTCTTTTATGTGTGAGTGACTAACACGATGCAGTTATGAATGGGAAGATAACTCTTTCAAGGTAGCTTTAGATAAAGTAAAAATGTCGATCTGTTCAGTGCATGCATTGAGTTTCTTATTCTGTACATAAAAGTCACATTGCCTCCCCGTCTGTAGCTTTTTTTTTTCATTTTCTTTTCATTGAAGTGTCTTTTGAAGAGCAAGTGTTAGTTGCTGAAGTCCAATTTGTCCAAAATTTTTATCTTTTATGGATTGTGTTTTTGGTGTCACATCTAAGATATCTGTGTCGAACTCAAGTGAACTCTCATTTCACACTGTCGTTCGAAACGCTTATTCAGATACATGCGTGCCAGGCACCACGCGAGGGGCTGGATGTGTGAAAGTGCGTAGGATGCCCTTTAGCAGGGACGGGGGGATGAGTGGTCCATGGCAGACGGGCATCTGGTTGCATTTACAGAAAGACCTGCAGCTGAGACCCCAGGGAGGGAGTGGGTGTGCTCCCAGGCCGTGGGAGG
This sequence comes from Vicugna pacos, assembly GCF_048564905.1. NCBI lineage: Eukaryota > Metazoa > Chordata > Mammalia > Artiodactyla > Camelidae > Vicugna > Vicugna pacos. The sequence goes on from NC_133020.1 coordinate 15,185,211, forward strand.
AAGCCAGGGTCAACCCAGGTGAACTGACGTGAGGTCTCAGGGCCAAAATTCTGGTTGAGGGGAAAGGCAGTGGGACCCTCGGAGGACTCCAGAAGAGTGTGGCTAAGAGGGTTTGGGGAAAGAGAGAATAGTCTTCTCTGCCTTGAAAGAGGTTAGGCAGAATTTACAGTGGCTTTCACTCGCAGAGATCTACCATTTCAATCTAGCAGAAATGAGGTCCTTAAAAAAAAAAACAAACAGTGAATCTGTGAGTCCTGACAGTGAGGACACTGCCCCAGGTTGTATGTGCTTAAAGCCAACATCTTGTGCAGCTTGGCTGGAAGATCCGCTCATTATCCTGTGGTCTTTTGGAACAAGAATGGCATTGGCAGCTGTCTGCTCACACTAATCAAGAGTGGTCTTTCTAGAGGCTCTAAGAGGGGCAGTGATGCCAGGAACTCCCTCCCTCCCAGAAGAATGGCGACCATGAGGCATCTGGTTCCGAGCACCCGTGTTAAGGTCCAGTACCTGAATAGTTGTCCTTCCACTGGGCAAAGGGACTTTTGCTTGTGGTGTTTACCCTTGCAACTGCCCTAAAAGGAGGAGAAGCAGACTTCTTGCCGGGCGGGACTGGCCCTGGAGACTCTTCTAGTGGAGGAACTGGCGAAGGATTCACTAAAGAGAGAGGCTACCTCGGTGTTGCATTAGGGTCTGAATCTCGGGTCTTGAAGGGAGATCTTTGGTCTCTTACTACTCAAAGTGTGACCGGAGAACAGAGCATCAGCATCACTGGGGACCTTGTGTTAAAGACACCGTGTCTCCAGCCTTGCCCAGAAAGTATGGTGGAAGAGCAGATATTCTGCCCCTGCTTCCCAAGATGGTGGTAATACTGGCAAAATCTGCTTTGTACCCGGGTCCCTAGTTGCTCTGAAGCATTTTCAGGTTTGAGAAGCGCTGGTCTGGTTCAGGGGTTCTGGAATCTCTTGCAAAAACCTTGGCTAAGTGGTCATCTGGGCTCTGCTTGGTAATTCCAGGGACATGGGAATGGGGTGTGTGTGTGTCTGTCTGTCTGTCTTTGATGAGGATAAACCGCTGCGCTCTAGTTTGCAAGGGCAGGTCAGCTGTTAGAGTTCTCTTCTAAAAAGCTCATCTTTATCGCAAACAGACGGCTTAAAAGGTTTGGAGGGAGCAAGAGGAGGACTTTGGTATGTGATTCTTTGTGCATCCAGCCTCATTCCACGGTGTATCTAGTATCGGGGGAAATGCAGCATTATTGTGAGTACTTTTAACACAAATGGGTTGCCCTCAGTTACTCTGTATTCTTACTTTAAATGGCTTCATGCTGTTTTTCAGGTAAGATGAACAAACTGTTGCTAGCAGTGGCTCCCAGACTCTCGCGGGCATCGGAATCACCCGGAGAGCTTGGTAGAAGAGATGACTAAGCCCCACTCCCAGAGGTTTTGGTTCAGTTTATGGGGTGGGAACTGATCACTTACATTTCCGGCAACTCCCAGAGGATGCTGATTCTGGCTGTAGAAACAGCAGCTTTGAGATTCATGATTGGCAACTTAGGAAATACCTAGACCTTTAATCTGACATTGTGCTCTGACGATGCAGAATATAGGGCCAGATTTCAGCAATTCAGGGTCATGGGAGACAGAGTACCTGGGAGAACTTAAATACAGAGATCATCTACAGCACTCTCGAGACCATTGATGCCAGACTACTGCTTCCCAAACCCGCATCCGAGTTGCTAACAAGCAATATAAAAGCTGCTTCATTTTCCATTCTTAGTTTCCACCCACCGCGGATGACAGATAGTTCTGGCCGTTCTGCCTGCAGGGTGGTTGATGTTGGTCTCCCACATGCCTCCCGGGGGGCAGGCAGGTGGCTCCCACCAGCCAGCATGGCTGAGACACTGTGAGCATGGGGCCCAGCTCTGAGCTGAGTGGTGGACGGGCTCCCAGGCCACCATAGTCCTGAGCGTAGCCACAGGCTCCACCCCACATTTATGGTCTCAACCACGCACATCCGCGATTTCAGTAGAATTAAGGAGCAGTTCTACTGTGGGAGGACCTAGGGTCCTTTCACACTGGGAATTGCGCCAGTCCTCAGCCAACTGATGAGTCTTCGGGACAGCACAGGACCCAGGCATCTCTGCTTGGGATTCCTTCTGGCACATTTCTCCACCTGCGGCAGCTGCTCAGCTTTGAATGATTTGCTCTGACCTTTCTGGTGCCGCTCGTCTCAGGATTGCCTGCGGACTGCTCTGTGACAGGCTTCCTGCCACTGACAAACCATGACTGTACTAGATCCCGTAACTGAGTGGAGACAGGATTTACCTCATTAGACCACCTTGCCTGGCTGACTCCATTTTGTATTATTAAAAACAGAGACTTGGACTTTTTTTTTTGTATAAAAAATTTATTGAGATGATGCAATTATAGGCTTTTCTTTAAAAATTATTTGCAACTCACTGGCCCTGAGAAAAGGCATTTTTTTTGTTTTTTTTTTTCTTTTTTGTTACATTCATTTGATTCAGTCCCTTATAAACCCCACACCTCATAAACAACAAGAGATTAGAAATTAAAAAAAAAAAAGGAAATTCTAGATTCGTCTGGTTGGCAGGTGGTTGCAGTCACAAAGAGAAATCTTCAAGAATGTCCACTTGGCATGTGTGAAAGATTCAGGGAGCTTGTGGTGGTTTAGTGTTGATGCAGATGGAGCCAAAAGAGTATCAGGTTAGGCTTCTGTGGTTTGCAGGCAGGCAGGGACTATTGTCACTCCCCCCTCCCCCCCGCCACGGCTTCTTGGATCACATCCTCCATTCTGGGTTTCAGCTCAGAAGGGGAACAGGTTGAGTGGGTGAAAACGAACTAGCACCGAATGCTTGGGCAAAAAAACTGCCCTTTGTTCTTTGTGTATTTCCCCAATCTTTTCAGCTTCCCGGGTGGGAATGGGTCAAATGGGGGTATGGCCAGGCTGGACCCCAATCCTAATTCTGTCCTTGGCATGCCGTCTGCTCCTGGGACAAGCCACATGATCTCTCTGATACTCAGGTTTCCCTACTGCAAAAGGGAGTTAATGTTTCAAAATTGTATTCAGAACTGGATCCTAGGCAGTCAGAGGTGATGATGGTTACTTAGGCATTTTAGGTACATCTTATAGCCATTTAAGTTTCAGCTAAATCTATATTCTCATTTGGATAAAGTATCAGTGTAAGAAGACAGTGGATCCAGAGGGTTCCAGACATACTGTTGACAGGGGAAAATTCATCAGTCTGTTACTCTTTTCCTGTGGGGACCCACCCCCCATAAAAAAGGATTTGGGACATTGATGCTGCTACCTTAGGCAAGACAGAGTTGCCTTGGTATAAAAACATCTTAGAGATCATGTTACTTCCACATAAGCGGTCACTTTCTTCAGATGGAGAGGAGGCATCCTGGCTATCTCAAGGTGCGGGGCAAAGAAGACGCCAGAGAATTTCAAGATACAATGAGAGTGTCCACCCCGGCCACAGCCGGAGGAAGCTGCTCCCCCTGCCATGGCTTTCTGCGTTTTTGTTTCCCGATTCCTGCTTTTGTGGGTCAAGAACTCCCACGGTGGCAGCAGGGAAAGGCCAGCTACTCATATCATGGATGCCCTTTTAATTTGGTCCCAGGTGAAATTTTTATCACCTCTAGTGCTTAGGGTTGCAGTGAGAAATTTCATGCTAGGTAGATCCTCCAGGTAGAAGATGAGCTCTCGGAGGGCAAGGATGGCTCCTGATGCTTCTGAATCCTTCGGGGAGTCTAGCAGGTGATCCACCAAACTTTGCTAAATTGAATCTGAAATCTTGTGGGTCTGCAGTGTGTAAGCACTGGATCCCTGGGCCAGCATTGCCCAGGTATTCTCTCAAAGAACCAATGAGAAGAACTTTGGCCATTAAGGGAATCACCAGAAAACCAAAAGTGGTAACATCTAGTTGGGCGATAAAGACTGCGTTTGGAATTAGCACCTTCTATTTCTTCTTCAAGTGGCTGAAGGTGTCATCTTAAGTCTTTTATAGTCTTACAGGATATTGCTTTAAATATGGAAATCCTGGGGAAAAAGGAGAATTTCTCCTTTATGGTTCAACTGTAAGATTCTTTGAACAATCAGAGCCCAAGTCCTTAATACCTGGGTGGATGGAATGAGAAGTTCTAATCTCAGGGAGGAGCCCCATTATGCCTGGGCCTCTGATTTCATAGTCACACAAAGAGCCTCAGTAAAGACCCACTCTCTCTCTCCAGCCCTTGAACTCAGTGGCTTTCACAACACATCAGGCATGTGGCTTAACCTCTGCATTGGAGAGCCAGTATCTGTCATCTTAGAGGCTGGAAAACTATCACCGTGTGCTCTTGAAAGGCATCTGGAGCGTGCTGGGACCCAGCTGGATTTCATCCCCATTCAAGTAGCTTGAGCCCAAACCCTTCCTAATGGGACCCTCCGGCCTCACAGCCAGTCCCCAAGCTCACCGCAAGCCCAACATTCTGGAAGGCAGAGTGAGGGGAGTGTGTGATAGTGGGGGGGGGGGGGGCTCCTTCCACATGTCTATCCATCTAAGAGGCAGGAAGCTTCCGGAGTCCTCAAATGGACAGCCAATCTGTTTGTCCCTCTCCCCCCACAGGCTGGTTTCCTTGCCAGTAAGGGAGGGGGGGATTCCTCCTGCCCGTGTGTCTGTAACCCCTGCCTGCCTGATTTAATCAGAAGTGGCTCGAGGGTCTGGCAGCTTCCTCTGGAAGTGCCGCTGACCAGGTACCCACGGACCCTGGGGGACCACAAGATGCTCACTCAGCTGAGAAGAACCGGAGAGAAACGAGGAGGGGGTGCTTTGTAAGGCAGGTCTCATCTTTTCGAGTAAAAAAAGACTGTACTAATGCTGGGCTCCGAGCCTGTGTTAGAAGAGTCAATTTAGGTGGCTAGAAAAGGGAAAAAAAAACTACACTAGCTTTATGAAAATATGTTATCAAAAGTACTAAGAAGTGGCACTTTCCTCATTTTATAAGATATCATTGACCTTATTTTGAGGCGAAAAAGAGCCACAGACGGGTCCATTGTGAAACACAGCTATGAGAGAAGGAAAATGCAATGTATCTGAGGAATTTCCTGTCTGCCCAGGCTCGGCAAACACCGATCCAACTAGGACTGCACACTTGAGGATCCCTGTGTCCTACGGGGACCAGGACACTTTGAAACAGGCTAGGAATTGAGATAAAAATTAGACGAGGGCATGAACCTGACGGCCAGGTGGCCTCGGGGATGGAGCAGAGAAGACCCCTCCTGGTGCCTGCTTTGGAATAGTAATACATCCCCACTGCAGGAGATTTTTCACCCAGTTTCCAGACCGCCAGGTCTGTGTGGTCATTCTATATTTTCCACTTTGGAGCACTTTGCAAACTAACTCTTCCACACTTATCTTTTGCTCCATGGAACCACCAAGCCTCGTGGTCCTCACAGCCACGTCAGGGGTGGCCTGCCGGACTAGCACTGCTCTTTCCGGAGGGCGGCGGCCTCTGTGATGGTTTTGGCTTCCCCGCGATGGGTAGCCCAAGGCTGGGTTGTGCTTTTGATTTTCATGGTGCTGGCTCTAAAGCACCCTGACCACTGATTCCGTTTAGGGGCCACCAACTCCCAAGACTCTCCAAGAGGCTGAACTCTTGCTGAAAGAGCCTCTGAAGTTCAACAGCAGACGGGGAGGGAGGGCAAAGGGGAGGCAGGGAAGGAAAGAGAGCCAGAGAGAGAAGAGAGAGCTCTCCTTTTCACTTTATCTTTTTTTAAAAGCATCTTTTTTTTCTACCCCCCCCCCCAGCCAAGACCCAACAGCAACAGGAGCAAAGCTGATCCACGTGGCAGGATCAAGAGGAACCTGAGTGCTTTAGCACATGTTCTCTCTCGTGACCAGCTCGGCTTCTGCACTTGGTGAGATTTGCAAAAAATATATATATATATAATAGATACATATTTCCATAGGAAAACAACCTGGGGTGTCTTCCCCTGTATGAATGATGAAAAATCAAACTGCATGGTCTTAAAAAACAAAAACACCATGAAACTAACAACGCGGGGGGGGGGGGGAGGGAGGGAGAGGAATTACAGATGGAGATTCCAAACGAGAAAGAACCAGGACTCGAGTCCCAGGCTGGTGCCCTCGGCCAGAATTCCAGCACCGCCTTTGCTGAGTGGTTTGTCTAAGGTGCTCCGGGGTCCCTCCTGGTGGGCGAGAGGAGTGTCACTGCCGTTTCCGGGTCTCTTCCCTTCCTCTCCTCAGTCATCCTGGCGGGCAGGGCGCCCTTGGCTGCCGGCCCGCCGAGACAGGGGCTGGTTCCTTCAGCACTCATCTTCTTGGTATATTTGTTCATCCAGCTCCTGGGACTCAAGGTGCTCCAGACGGTCTGTCCGGCCACTCATAATTTCATCCGGGGTCTTCATAAACCTTTGGAAGAGGAAATGGGGGAGTAAAGAGGTTACCATTTGCTAAAGTTGTCTTTGCCTTGAACTTGAAACTAACAAGAGAAGCCCCATTACTCTCACGCAGCTGGACAGCTCCTGAACCTGGTCGCTAATGCTGACTTGGCACAGATCAATGATACTCCTTCCTCTGACTACCTGAAAAATCGTGAAATAACTATGAAAGAGTCTAGGAGGACTGTGAGGAGGCAGCACTGTGGGAGCTGCATCGTGCATTCCCGCGTGACCACACGGGGAACCCTGGGACGGCTCACTTCTCTGCGTTTCTGAAGCTTTTCAGAGGGTTCCGTTTTGCAGAGACCCATGAGAGCTGTGTATCCATTTCCATCCCATGCTGTAAACCCAAGGGATGGTATTCAAAACTTGAATTTAACTCGAAGGATACAATTAAACGCTGAATGGAACATCTGGCAAGACAGTGGTGCTTCTGGAAATTGGAAAGGCCAGGATGGGATCTTTCTCGAGGTTATCCCTGATCCACCCCAAATGCTAGCACTTCATGTCCTTTTTTCTGTCTTCCTTTGCAGCTTGGTGTGCACAGCAAGCCTCACTGTTGTCTTTGGGTTTGTTTGGAAATGATGTCAGTGCCATGTTTTGACGTGATTTACGTGGTTCAGAAAGGTACTCTGGGTGCAAACATTCTACCCTTGTGGTGGGGAGGCCCTTCCCACAGCCTGCACACCGTCCCCTCCCTGTATACTATGCCTTCAACCTGACGACCTGTCTTAGAACATACATTCCCTCTCGTCCCTCCATGTTCAAAATCCCATGATGATCACTTACGAAGTCAAGGATCCACTCTGTGGCCTGCCCATCAGGCCATCTCAACCCAGGAAATGCTTATTTTCCACTATTTACTAGCACGAACCCTCCACTCCAGTCCGGCCAGTCTTTTTTCTTACATACATCACAGCTCACGCCATCCTCCAAACCTTTAGCTTTGCCCTTATCTGGAACCCTCTTTATACTCCTTTCACCAGGTGAGTCCTACTCATCCTTTGAGCTCAGTCTCATCACTGAAGGGCCGAGGAACCGCACCTGTCCTCCCCCAATGCCTGTGTTATCTCGTCGAGTGTCCCTCCCATCAACACGTCACTTGATGACACACTGGGCTTTACATCAAGAAGCCTTCATTTTGTGGCAAGCCTAGCTTTCAACATCCATTTCCTCAAAAGTGACTAATCTTTCCTCAGGAATAGCACTATTCTTGCCTTTTATCTTGTTGAAAATCATTCTTGGAAGCCTAGGAACCTTCTGTCGACGGCTGCTTTTCTTTTCTGCCCGTTCCTGCCGGCCTTTCTGAGCAGTAGACGCTGCAGTGTCCGCAGCTGGCCTTCTGCGTTTATCCTGTAGCTGGAACTTCGCCCTCAACATCTGAAGTCACTAACTGTTCGCTCTAGGCCGGGTCCATAGATGTGCTCTATTTGGCCCTCCAAACTAGCCCTCTCTTCTTTTGACTCCTTTTCCGTATTAAGCTGTTGATATTCCGTACCAGGCTTGTCAAGAAACAGGCACTGAAATCCCCTGAGATTTAACACAGAGTTACATAAAACACAATCCTCTACCTTCTAGGAGCTTGTGACCCACTTGTGGGGAGAAGGATTTCACATGTACAACTGTTGAAAATTAGTAAATCATGATGTGGTTTAGGGCCATGGGAACCCAAGAGAGGATGGAAGAAGGTGTCCATGTGTGTTTGGGCAATTGAAGACAGTAGACTTGAGTTAGACCTGGGGTGTGTATCTTAATAAAGCAAAGGGTAACGGGATACACCTTTCTGGCCTAGGGAATCACACTGGTGCTGCAGGGCAGCTGGAAGTGTGTGCTATGAACATGGGAGGCAGGAGAGGGGACCAGAGGCAGGGATTGTTGAACGCATCTAGGTGCCAACCATGAGGTCTAGACATCAGCCTCCCTCGCCAGGGAAACGATAATAATGCTTCTGCGTTTCTTGCATCTTGCAGGTCTCACGAGAGTGCTTGCCATTGGTAGATTCCAACCTGGAAGCTGCTGGTAAGAAATCTTGGGAAATGTGGCTCCCCGCCCCTGCGATACAGAATGGCGCGAGAATGGCGCTGAGGAACCAGCGGACAGTCCAGCACAGCGATGACTTGGCTACAAGAAGAGCCAAACCGTGAGTGTCCAGGTTGGTTGCTTAAAACAAAGGTGACACGACTGACGAGGAACAGGAATTCTGGGGGTGGATATTTCTAGATGGGGAGAAGGCCTGTCTTGAACGTTTCATGTCTGAGATGCTCATGTGATCTTTAAGTGGGTGTGTCCTATAAGGAGTTCTTGGAAATGAAGATTTGGAGTTTCAGGGGGATTTCAGAGATGCATATAGAGACTGAAGAGCCCAACCATCGAGAGGGTAACTGAAGCCTTGTAATGGGATCAGTTCGTCCAGGGGAAAGGTGTAGCGTGGAAACAGTAGGAGCCCAGGACTGAGTTCAGGGTGAAGGATGAAGAGGAGGCATCAGCAGAGCAGCCAGAGAAAGGAGGGTCCCCCCGCGTGTTTTTTTGTTAAACCTTATTCCATTTTGTCTCCATCTCTTGAACATTGTGTCTGTTTCTTTTGAAGATCTCAGTGGTTTTTACTGCTTCCTAAGTTACCTGACCTGCTGAATGCTAAAGCCCAGTTCCCTTCTTCCAATGCTCACACAATGACGTTTTGTCATTTTCAACCCAAATCCACATCTCCAGCCCCACGTGTAACTTTTCTGCCCCACCTGCCAAAACCCAGAACCTGAGGCTGGAGTTGAAGGTTGGATTTGTCGATCCCACCTTCTCCCAAGCTTCACTGGGTCTCACCACATCAGTCACCACCAGCGTCAGAGGCCTGGTCAACCTCTCCTGATCGTCCTTGAGCTCCCTTCTCCTTCCTCTTCTGTTTCTCCTCCCTTGCACAGAACTGGGAGCCACAGTCTATGTGGTGGGTTAAATGGCTGGAACTCATTAGCTGGGAGGAACTCTGGAAAGAGGAATGTCTAGTGCAGCAGCTTTTGGACTTACAACGCACTGTCATAAATATATTTTACATCATGACTCATCACACACACAGACACACACACAGCCCTGAAACACAATTTGCATGAATCAACAGTCACTCTTAATTCATGTGATACAGTCTGATATTTTCAACTCTATCCTTTCCTATTCAATTCTGTTCTATTTCATTAACCAAAAAAAGAAAAAAAAAAAACGCGACTCATTAAATCGATTTCATGATTCACTAACAGGTCCTGACTGCATCTGACAGACACTGGTCCAGGGTTGGCGACCTGGAAGTCTAGGCTGAGCTCCCTGCTTTGCCATTAGTTGTTCTGACTGGTCCTTTAACTGCAGTGGATGTAAATGCCAGGTACTACTATTTGATCGTTGCATTATTTTAAAGGCGAGTCGGACAGTGTGTCGGCTTTGCTATAGGACAGACATGAGCGGGGAAGTATTATTTTTGTTTTCCTTGAATTCTAACACACCAGCACCTGGTATCCAACGTGTAGCCATGATGGCTTTGGCAGTCGGATAGGCAGGTAGAGATCTCAGCAGTCCCCCTCCTCCCTCTTACTTAAAGGAAACAGTATCCTCTCAGAAGAAGGAAAGGAGAAAAAGGAAGTGCTACCTGAACAGAAGCCTTTGTCCCGGCTCCTTCCTGATAATGTTTAGTTTGTAGTAGTGGCGCAGGGCTCTGGACATTTTCTCATAGGTCATGTTTGTTCTGTTCTGTTTGTTCAAAGGAGGAAGGGAGAGAGAAAAAAAAAAGCACAAAGACACAATGAAATGAACCTTAGAAAAGGCGCTGGAGGAGCTATTCAAATACAGCAATCCAGCTGCCCCCGTGGCCCCTGGGGAGAGCTACCTGCTGGTCTGCTCCCTTCCAGGGCCACCCCTGTGCTTTGTGACACATGCTGTTGCCGAGATTTCTCCCAAGGGGAGTCCCCCCGGGTCAGAAATGCCGAGCTCCAGCTCGCCCAGCTCGCCCCGCACCAGCCTCCCTGACTTCCTCTCCTGAGGCTGCGCCCTGCGGTGCCCGAGGGGTTTCCTGCAGCCCCCTGCCCCCTGTCTGTCCACCCTACCCCTCCTGACCTGCAGAGAATGTCTTTTTCTTTACTTTTTTTTTTTTCAGTGACCTTTCTCAAACTTGTGTTTCTCGTTTGTCATTTTAAGGAAGAGACTTTTTTTGTTTGTTTAAATTCCTGTTGTGGAAGCAAGGATGCAGTGGTTCTGAGCCCCGGGGGCAAGGGCACGCTGCGGGAGTCGCAGGGCGATTTTTCTCCGTGACTCACACGTCGGAGTGTCTGTCAGCGGGGCCTTGGCCATATTTGGTCATGGCCTCTGTTCGGTCCTCTGAGGCTGCAGCCAGGACGGCGCTCAGCCCCGCCCTCCTATTCGGATCATCTGGGCCTTCAAGGTGCCTTCCCGGCTTTGCCCCACATCTACCTGTCTGCGGACAGGCCTGGATCCTGGTTACTCACTTTTTTCAGAAGGAGAAATACAGATTTATCTGTTCAAAATTTTTTTTTGGCAGGGGAACTCTCTGCTCTATTTTATTTTACTGTGGTAAGAACACTGAACATGAGATCTACCCTCTTGAAAAAAATTATTTAATTTTTTTGGGAGGGAGGGAGATAATTAGGTTTATCTCTTTATTTTTAGAGGAGGTCCTGGGGATTGAACCCAGGACCTTGTGCATACTAAGCATGCACTCTTACCACTTGAGCTATACCCTCCCCCTGAGATCTACCCTCTTAATGCTGCTGTTTTATGCACTTAAAATTTGTTTAAGTACAGGGACAGGGCTGGACAGTAGATCTCCAGAACTTCCTCATCTTGTTTAATGGAAGCTTCATGCCTGTTGAGTAGGAACTCCCTATTCCCCCTTCCCCAACCCCTGGCAACACGTCTACTCCTGGATTCAAGGAATTTGCCTGTTTTAGATCTAACCTCATGTAAGTGCAATCAGGCAGTGCTGGTCTTTCTGTGACGGGCCCATTTCACTTAGCATAATGTCCTCAAGGTTCATCCATGTGCCCATGTATTGCAGAATTCCCTTCTTTTTCAAGGCTGAATAATATTCCATTGGGTGTGTGTAACACAGTTTCTTTATCCATGCACCCACCAGTGGATGTTTAGGTTATTTTACCCACTTTTTGCATCTATGCACTTTAACAGTTTTCCTAACTATAAAAGGCTTTCTCTTTTAAAATCGATTCCCCCCTCACAGTGTGGAAAATTGTGAGACAGTCATACTTCTTTGCACTGTTTGCTTTTAAAGGAGATGTTTTAAAGTAACAAGTATTTTCTGTGTAGAATGGGGCTGTTGCGACCATGCGAGGGTCTAACCGAGCAGAACAGAAGTGACACTTCCCAAGGCCCCCTTGTGGGTCAGAGGCCCACAGTGCTTCCCTCATACCCAGTCCTCGGCGTGGGCAGCAGGGCCAGGCCAAGGGCCGGGACTGATGGTTGCTCGTGATGAGGCCTAGCAGACGGGGCTGTTCTGAGCTAACTGGCACCTGGCACACGGAACAAATGGAAAAGGGGCATCTTTAATTACTTCCTCCCCTTTGCAACTGTAATTGTTTGCCCAGCAAGGAATACACTAGATAATTATGGGCAGACTTAGGAAGCAGAAGACAAGACAATTGTCCTCCAACCCAGGGAGGAAGACTGGACCCTGGCCCTAGTTTACAGAACAAACATCTGACACCCTTTTACCTTATGGTTTCCCCACAGTCGAGCCAGTCCGTTGGGATCCACTATCCGGAATATTTTGGATTCTTTGTCCTCCCATCGGATGAAGTTTTCGTACCGGCTGTCAGAAAGCAACTGATAGACGTAATCCCACAGCAGCCTACAGTCTACAGGGGAAGAGAGGAGGAGAACACCGTTGACAAAGTTTCTTGTTCAGGCAGTAAGAGCAAGAATCGGGAAATAACCGAGTGGCCGCTTTGGCCTACTTAGGATCAACTCTTCAACTTCCTCGTTCCACAGCGAGGAGACCGAGGCCCAGAGGGGCCTGGGAGACGGTGCCGGAGGAGGCCGACCTCTCACCTGTGGAACCTTCGAGAGCAGCGAGGCCCAGCACCTCCTTCCACAGGTGAGCACACAGCAAGCTGGAGGTGGGGAAGTGACTGGTCCACAGTCATGACCGTGGCTTGAGCTTGAGCAGAGCCCACATTGGAGGGGCAGAGAGCAAGCTCTCACTGCCAATGAAGACGTTCTGAAAGAGGGCTGAGGACAGGTTGGCAGGTAAAAGGGCAGAGAGAGTGTCCCTGTGTTCCAGAGAGAGCGGTGGAGTGTCAGTGGTGGGGCTAACAGTGACTTTGGTGCTGGAGTGAGACTGAAAGGTGTGAAGACTGGGTTCAGCTTAAAAATGGCAGAAAAAAGAAGTACGATGCATGAGAAGTTATGGGAAGAGACAAGCCCGTGTGGTTTGGTGATGAGGACCACGGGCACTGTGGCTAATGTGGTTTTTAACAAGAATACAGATATGCTCATTGTAGCTACTCTGGAAGTTTTAAAAACTGTTTTATTGTAATGAAATTTGGGTAGAGAGGAGCTCAGGGCAAAAAATCCCTCTCCATTTGCAGAACTGATGGGGGAATCCTTCGGTTGGGCAACACATCTTTCTCGGTACAGGCCAGGCACCGTGCTGGGCCTTGGGCCTTGGCTCTTGGCTGTGGGTTGGCAAATTCAAAGAGAAGAGACATCCTGCACACCTTGCCCTGTTCTAGTGCTTTCTGGATTCATGCTTCAGATAGCCTTGACAGGTGGATGGGGACAGACGTGAACTTTCCAGGTCTGCTTGATGCACAGCTGGCCTCCAGATTACAGTAAGGGATGCCAGTTCCCAGGTATTCACGGTTGATCCCGGGAGATTAATAACTGAACACCGTGTGTGTGTTCTGTGCTACACAAGCATTACTTCTAATCCTCACCTAACCCGCCGCATCCTTTCTAATTTTCTGATGCCTGAGTTCACTGGGATTTGAACTCTGGGGCTCTCGCACCACAATATGCCGCCATTCCTTCCTTCCTTAGGTTGGGCGAGGCCTGGCACACCTGGGAGGGGAATGTCCAGTCCCTGTGTGGAATATCAGAGCCAAGACCTTCACCTCCCAGGCAGTGAGACACACCCTCCTTGGGCGTAGATTTATGGGGGAACTAAGTCAGGTCACCTTGGACAAGTTTCTTAAATCTCCTTGAGGTTCTGTTTCCTTGTTGGTGAAAGGGGAATAACAACACTTACTCTTCACGGGATTATCGTGTGAGTGACGATGTGCGTGAAGAGAGTGATGAAAGTTTCTCGCGTGCGGTGTGTCTTCTCCCAGCCCGGCTGCATCTGCCCCACACGACACCCGATGGGGCGGGTGCTGCTGTAAGTCCTGTTCTATGGACAAGGAAGCTGCGGCTTGGAGGGTTGGGCCATTTGCTCCAAGGGCACAGCTCCCGAGTGGCACGTGTTGGACGCTGAAGCCCATGCTCTGCCACCCTTCCTGGTGACATTTCTAGTCTCAGACAAGCTAGTTAACAGGTACATACTTGTAAGAGTTTAGGACTTTCTAGAGCAAAGTTTAACCCTGTTTTGTGTGTCCTTTGTGACATCCAGCTTTCTAGACTCGGAACAGTAGAAGGAACTGGTATAAAATGTGGTGTTTTCCAGGATGTTATTAGTCTTAAGGAACTCCCATGAAACTTAACACGACCATAAATCTTCAGCATCCCTTACTGTATCTTTTCTCCCCACTCCATTATCTGTATCTAGAAATCAATGTGATGTGTGATTTCTTGTATTTTGGAAAAGGACAAGTGGAATTCTCCCTAAACTGTCCTCCTGGGGGTTTGAACCCCACTGATAGAAGCTGGCGGGCCACTTGTGTTACTGCCCCTACCTGGCCCTGCCAGAGGGGGCGCCGAGGAGCAGCGAGAGCCAGGGGACCAGTCCTTGAGCAGGGAAGTACCTTGGGCAGTCAGGGCCACACTGCTGCAGATGGAGAATCATTGAGCTTGGTTTTAAGGCACTTGTTAAAAAGATGACTCTGGGCAAAGCCATGGAGTAGGCGGTGTCTTTCTCCCTCTCCGCTGCCCAACGTCTGACATCGTTTTTACCACCGACGGAGAACAGAGAACTGAGCTGTGGTTGAATTGTCCGGTTTTGGTCCTACCATCAACTGGCAGACACATTTTAATTTCCCACCTCTTCCAAGTAGAAAACATCGGACAAAACCAAACAGTATCAACACAGAATGCCAGTCAACCAGGAGGAACAAAAGTGGCCCGTGAACAGCATCTCCGTGTTTCCCGACAGGGTGAGAATCATTCTTTCTGCAAAGAGGTCTGATGACACCTTTGGATGCGTCTGGACTCGGAATGAGATTCTCTAGAGGGTTCATTTTAACACAGTTTGATGATTGGAAAAAAAAAAACACCTTACCTGGCTGTCTTTTGCAGTTTGATAGGAAGAAGTTTTGCCCAATGAAGGCGAGCACTCTAGGGTAGTTCCCGCACCTCTAGGACTTACTAGAGCGAAAACATAAAATGAACCTTCTCCCATCCCCCTCTGCTCAAAGATGTTCACTTCCATGGTTTCTGCTGCATCTCTTTTACTGTCTCATATATTCTGTTTCTCCCAAAACAGTGAAACGCAAACCAGACCATTTCTCCAAGTAAGGCTTAACCAGCGCTGGGGTACCTACCAGGACTGGCTCTTCCAAGGCATCAAACTGAGACCTTGACATCATAAACCATTCACTGAAAAAGACCTGGAAGGTGAGCTGCTGTGTGCTGGTAAGTGAAGGGCAGGGCGTGCCAGAGAACAGGCTTTACCTGTGAGTTGCAAGAACCTTTGTATCTTGCAGACTTTTCCCTTTCATTAAATGTGAAAATAACCCCCAATGAGCTGCAACTGATGATTTTAAATGACATTTCATCCAGCAAAGCCAACTGTAGCTGAGTAATAAAAATGGGTTGACGTTCACGACACACTGAATTACTCAGTCCCCAACAGAGGTAGCACCAGGAATTCTGTGGCAGAAAGCAGTTGTTTCAAGCTCAGAGGATAAGTGGCTTTTCTAACACGACTGATTGTTTTGTTTCTTTAGTTAAAAATTATGCCAGATGATAATAACTGCCTGACCACACTTTTTTTTTTAAAAAAACAACTGAAGTTCAAGCCATGTGAGTTATTTTTGTTTTTAAGATTTTCGTTAAATAAAAGGCAGATCCTTTTTAGTTCCCCCAGATCTTCTGGAGGCTGTTCCCAGGGTCCAGCAGCAGTTTTTAGCTTTGTCAGAATCCAGCCATCTCTGCACAGATACCATGTTCTTTGATCAAAAATAAAAATGCTTAAATTAATACTGTATAATAAAAACCACCAAACTCTGCAAACAAGAGTTCATCCCATTACAAAACACTTGGACATGCATGTGAAAAAAAATTTCTATCACAGTGTTTTCATTACTTTAAGGCGCATTTCTCTTACCCTAAAGTGTCTTCTCTATCAAGGCATGTGGGAATTTTAAACAAATGACCATGATTTGGATTGTCTCTTCCACGAGAGGAAGCTTATCAAAGGGTTTAGCCTGAGTGAAGTGCCATTTTCCAGTTGCACAAAGAGAGTTCTCTCTCTTTCCTGCTGTGTGAGGTACCTTGGGTATCCACAAGTAAAAGGCATTGTGAAAACTCCCTTCCTGTGGTTAGGGATAAATTTTCCCCCTCCCACGCCTGTCTCTTACCAGAGACTCATTGTACAAGCTTATTGAGCAGAGATTGTAAAAAATGGGCAATTCACACATAACCAACATGGTTTCTAGTGGGGGAAAAAAAACCATGCTAGACAAAACTACTGTTAAAAAAAAATGTGGGCAGGTCAGGTTATTGACATGAGAATGTTTAATGACGGTGGTTAATTTAAATTCGGGAAAGCGTGTCTAAGAAAGTAATTTTATGTTGTTTTAACTGCCCAAGTGGAATTTTAAATGAAGGTAGGTAAAACTGGAGTTCTGTGGATAGAATCACCAGCAAGGAGAGGGCTAGTGTCCCTGTTTCATGGCTTTAAATTTATCATGAAAAACTAGTAAGTTTATTTTAGGTTCAGCAACTAAACAGGTAAGTAATACACAAAGTAAGAAGTCGCTACTCTGCTTTATAGCAATGGTGCTACACTAGGGGCAGTCCTGCTCCCCCAGGGAGTATCTGACTCTGTTTGGAGATAGTTTTGATGGGCACAACTCAGGTAGAGGATGCTATGAGCATCTTGTGGGTAAAGACCAGGGAGGTTGCTAAATACCTTACGAGGCAGAAAAGAACCCCCTACAACCAAGAATTACTGGCCTCAAATATCAAGAGCACCAAGCTTGAGAAACCCTGCTTATGGAAAAGCCCGAGGTTTACAACATGCAGGGGGCCACCTGCAGCTCAGTTTTCCTCCTCAATTCTGGACCAGCCGTAACCTAGAAGCAGGAAGCTGATAAACCTGTGTTGAGGCGCAGAGGTGTGTTTGCCGAGGGCAAGTGCCTGTGCTTGGCTGTGGCTCAGGGAACCAGGAGCCAGGTGTGCCTGGCAAGATGGGAGATGGAGAAGCTAAGGCAGAGGAAACGGATCCATGCTTCCCAGCTTCACCGGGGCTGAAGGACCTTAGCTCCAAACACAGCTGGACCTTTTCACCTCGGGTGGCATGAAGTGTGGAGCGAGGCCAGGAGACACTGCAGTCACGCCTTCCAGCTGAGACCAAGCCCCCAGCTGGAACCCAGGAAGGCCCGGCCCCTTCCTGCTCAGGTGTGGAGGCCGCCTGGGAATTTGCATCCAGGGGCTGCTGGGAGGTAAGGATGCTGTTACCGAAATGCACGCCCTTAAACAAACTGGAATTTCCAGCCTCCTCCAGCCCCTTCTGTTACTTTCCACCAGCTACTGTGCTGGTACTGTTTTAGCTTTTAGAAAGTCTGTCCTGAAACTTCCTTCTCTTTCAGGGTCCTCTGATGTCTTGGCAGTTCACAGGGACTCGGCCAGAGTGCGAGAGGCCTGAGCTCCAGGGGACGCTCCGGCTGGTGGGAAGGACGCTGCCCTCTCCAAGGCTCCCGTCCACCTCCTCCGAGTGCCGACAGTGGCACAGCCTCCGAGGAGGTGAGAGAGGGTGAAGCAGTTCATCTCCAAGGAGATGAGGAAACTAGGGTACCTTGAGGGCAGGCCAACGCCACTTGAAACAAACACCCAGACACAGGCCTTCTGGGGCAACGCCCACCCCAGCTCCGGTGCACAGTGCTGCTGGCCCCGCCAAGACCCCCCCCCCCCCGCAGCCCTGGAGGGCAGCAGAGGAGGGAGAGTAACCCTTAGAGATTAACCTGCTTGTGCTATTTACATATTTGCCCTTTCATGCTCGAAAGTGCCCAGAAGTAGGTACTAGCGTCCTCATTATTACAGACGAGGAAACCAGGGACACGAAGAACCTCTGGCTGGGAGACACGGGCTGGATTCCAGTCCTGGTGGCCCCAGACTCCACGCTCTTCCCCAGGAACACTCCCCACTGACTGCTGTTTAAGACCCAAGGCCGGGAGCTGTAGAGGGTTCTGGGCTCAGGGTCTGCAGAAGGTTATTTGCCTCAGGTCCTGCGGGAGGACACAGCCTTCCCGCTGGTCCTAAAATTCCGAGCCCCCTGGCTTATGGAGACATCCCAAACCCTGTTCTTTTTTCCAAACACAGTATTTACACAAAGGCGTGCACACCTCCACCCCTCACCGCCAAGGCCTAGCCCTGGTCACGTTCGTACAAGCCACTTAGCCTTCTCTTTTGTGATGCCTTGTTCCCTTCTGGGTGGCTCCTGAGGCTCATCTGTAAAAGGCAAGTCCACATGCCTCAATCTCACCACCAAATACCACCGGGGGGAAGGAGGGATGGCAGCGAGAGGGAAGGGGGCAGTGCGACGTCGCCTGGTCCTTGAAAGCCCTGAGGATGCGCCTCTACCTGCTGGCCCCGGAGTCTCAGGCCTGTGTCCCGTCATCTGCGGTAAGATTAGAGGCTCCCAGGATGGAATTTCTGCACACATAGAACTCATCCGGACAAGTCAGTAAAACCAAGACAGCTCACTGCTCTAGCCAGGTGATGGGGGACTCAGTCTCCGTGATGAGAATCTTTGTTTCTGCTAAACGCGTCACCTTAGGAGATAATGCACGTATTTAAAAAAGTCCCTTTAAGGTTCTGAAAGACTGCCAGGACCATCAGGGGGCTGGAAGGGCAGAACGTGGAAGGGGGACGATGCTACGTCTTCTCTGCCAAGGGGTTAACTAACTGACAAGAGCCTCCCGCACCACGAAGAAGTTTGTGTTTGCAAAGAAAATCGAGACTTGAGCAGAGGTGGTGAGGTATGCAACAAGAAAAGAAATACTCTTTCTTTGGATGGATGGGTTTGAACAACCAAATCCGTACAGACCTCTAAAGCCCCCACTTTTGTGAGGCAGATAATGCATGGGTTGCATGGATTCAAGCCACTTTGCCAATGAATCTTGCTTCCTTTGCAGATCTTTGGATTCAGGCCAAGAAAGGGACAGGCAGACAGGAAGTCCGGTAACTCAGGTTTTCATGGAATTGAAGAACTTTAAGAGAAAGCCGAAACAACTTCAATTTTTTTTCCTTTAAAACTTAGCTGTCAATAGCTGAAAACTGAAGCAAGGAGCTTAGCGTGTGCGGCGGCGTACACAAGAGGGCTACTGCCTTACGCCAGCAAAGACACACAGTTTGGCACTGAGAGATGCTGTACCCCGTCACCTAGAAAAATGCCCAGCACACAGGGATACGTGATAATTTTTGCATAAATGAGTGAATGATTTACCTACATCATTCACGTCGGCAGAGCTACGCTTTCTTTTCCTTAGCTGTATTTCATTTATGTTAATGATGCTAGTGTAACCACACTGGACTGGTCTGCAGACAGCCTGCAGCCCAGGACTTAGCTCCCTTATGTCACTTGCCATCATCCCTTCCATTGGCCCTAGGCATGCCTCATTCTCTCAAGTGCAAGCAGTCCCTTGAGAGCGGGTACAGTGTTTTCTGCCTCTGCATCCTCCATTATCGCCTGTAAGTCTGAGCATCCGGCACATCCAAGGAGGCAGCGCTTGGGGAACAGTTTGCCAGAGACGGTTTTCTGTAAAAGGCCAAGCAGTAGGTATTTTAGGCTTTGCTGGCTGTCTGGTCTCTGCCGCAACTCCTCAGCTCCACCAGCACTGCGCCAAAGCAGCCACAGGCAGTCCTAAGTCAACGAGGCGGGGGCCACACGCCTCCAACACTTGACTTACAAAAACAGGCGGTGGCTGATTTGGTTCACAGGCCAGCGTTTCCAGTCCCCGATCAGGAGGAAACAAGTGTGTTGGAAAGAACCCTGGATGGAAGCTTGAGATTGGACTCTTAATGTGTCTGAAGCTCAATTTCTTTGTCTGTCTTGAAATCACCGAGCTCGAAGGATGATTTTCAATATAGACAGAAAACACAGCATCACCCCCGCTACCCTTCTTCAAATTAGGGTGCCCACTGCCAGTTAACACTCTTTGGCTGTGAAACACTGGTGACACAGGCCAGTGAAACTTTTACGGGCTGAGAAAATGTTAGAAAGTGAGAGATGCTGGGCACTGCCCACCCGCCAGCTAAGCACTAGAGGATAATGAACAGGAAAAAAAAGCACAGAAAGAAGCAACTTGCTCACTATTACACATACCATTAAAACAACCAAACAACAGAACCCAGGCATCTGGTCTCACTCTGTCCTATGTTAAACTCTCTCCCCAAAAAGCTAGCCACTCCAACTTGTTAAACTCAACATTCTTTCTTGTTCTTTGAAAAATAAGCAACATGTTCTCTTTAAACAGATCTAATGTGTGGTTTGTATTTAAACGGTCACCTACCTCCTGAATTTCTTTTACTGACTACTTTGTTTTTCCTAAGTAAACTATCATAACTTTGCACGTAATCTGTTAATTGTATGATGTGCCCCAATTTCAGAGAGATTGAAAAAGTGAAGAAGAAAAAGAATTGATGAAATGTGATGGGTTTTTAAGGGACCCAGGTTCTTGAATTTACATTCCATCTGAAATAGAAGCAGCATACTGGGTCTTACCTTGCTCTGGAGTCTTCACCCTCTGGAATGACCGACCACTTTTTCTCTCGTCTCCACTTGTCTGTATTCTAAGCATTCGTCTAAGCCCAGCTAAAAGCCAGTCCCTCCGTGAAGCCTTCCTGACACCCCTACTCCAACCTCCTGCAGGTCTTAACAGGAGTCCTTTGAAGACACCACAAAGTGCACTTGGAGCTAACTGTGTTCACCTCTTCCAGGACACTGATGCTCTTACAAGTCCTCAAACAGCCCATCCCCAGGAGTGCAGGCTCGTGCCGGAAACGCAGGTGTCCAAATGCACAGGTCCAGGAGGACCTGAGCAGATTCTATCTGGGTAAGAATCTGGCTTTACTTTTTGATCCACATTCGTAAGTAACGTATTTATCCACATCCTCTGCACGACACGCAGAGGCACCTTCAAGTACTTACTGTGCTGTACGGAAGTACATTTTCCCATCTAAAAACTGCTTTACAGAGACTGGAAGTACTCTTATGGCTGTTCAGTCATGACAGAACTTAACATTTGTACATAAGAATCACCCAATGAATCCGACCTCCAAGAAACGAAGACTCAGTTCTCCAAGGATCCAGGTAGTCCAAAAAGTCACCAAAAGGAGACAGGACTTCCCCAAATGAAACAAAGAAGCCTGGAGTCATGCTGAGCTCTGTTCAGAGGGACACAAGATCATGTTCGATCCTGTTCCCACCCTCTCTCATTTCACCTTTGAGAAAACCAGTGCCTTTCGGTTACATTAGCTAATCCTGGATTTGGTTAAACTACTGAATACAGACGTATGACGATTATTAAAAGTTTAGAATATATCAGTAGGGTAGCACAATTTTTAAGAGGCTCATATTAAAAAGTTTATAGACCTTCTAAACAAGGGGTAAAAATAGCTCTAAGTCTAAACAACTTAACTTGATACCTGGGGTTTCTCTTCTCCTAAAGAGCCCGCAGCAAAGACAGCATCATGAAGGAGGTGGATAAGACAAATTGTGCTGAGCGAGGCGGGGACTGTCTTGCAGTCCCACCACCCAGCCCCTGGGCGACCCTCTGCTTCTCCAGAGCTCAGCCTCCTCTGCGGTTTCCCCTGTAAGCAACCATCCAGTAACAAATGAAGACAGCAATGACAAGCCACCCGCAGAGCCGCCCTGAGGATTATAAACAAGTAGGAAGTATCTGCCAAATGTCCAGTTACTGCCGTGCAGACCGCGCACAGAACACGACAAGAAGGGCAAACGCGGACAAGAAAGCCCACAACGGGTCCTTGATGTTACTCACAGGGACCTACTGACCCCATCCTTTCTCAACTAGCTGGGGAAGCACACACGTTCTGCCTCACAGGCTCTTTGAAAAGAAAGAACAGGGAATAAAGAAGCATAGTATCTTTTTTTCTCATTTTTTAAAAACTTGCATGTATGTGAAGGTAAAAACAATCACGTGAACCCCTGTGCTTTGACTCATGGCTAACCTTAATTTAGGTGTACCCCACTCCTTCAGGATCATTTTGAATCCAATTGCAAATAGAACATTTCATAGTTTTTTTTAAACCCCTAAGTCACAGTTCTTTGTCCCAACGTCAATGATTTATAAAATTGAGGCAACACTGGAGGTGCCCTTGGGACAAGAGAAAACTCTAGAAACAAGTGCCTTAAATAAAAAAGGGACCACGAGTCAAGGCAGAGGTAGTTAAGGCGGCCGGGAGGACCCATGTTGTCACGCTGTTATGAGCACTGCTCCGTCCTGGGGTTCAGCCTGAGCTCCATCCTGGGGCATCGGCTCAAGGAGGAAGGGGTACTTCTCACCTGCCCCTGAACAGGCCTGACCTCTCTCCTGCCTCCGTGTATTGGACACATAATCACCTTCAGCACTGACCTGCCCCCTTCTTTGACGTAGTCTCTCTACGCTGCTTCTAAAGCACTGAAGCATCCTAGCACACAGGAAGTAATCAATGAATGCTCTTGCAATTGAATGATGGGACAGAGGACTTACTTCCTTCTGCCTTCTATCTCAGTTAGTGGTTTTCACATCTGCCTCTCCCAGTAAATTCCTGAAGGAAATAGCTGTGTTCAATCAGCTCTGTGTCCCCTACCTCCTAATGCATTTATCTGTGCACAGTAGGTGCTCAAAAAGTATCTTTTGAATGGGGGGAGAAACTCTAGGAAAAGCAGTAAGTTGGCCATGAGGTTAGGGGATTAAGCTTCCGGAGCAGGACTTGATGTAAATGATGGGCAGACTAGTAAAAATGCAATGTGGTGATTTTTTCACTGGTTTCTCATCTTAGGGAAGCAAATTTGGGCTTGTCATCATAAAAGTAAAAATTCGGGAGTGGTTTCCTCCGTCCGGATGACCCAGTCACACCTGCCTCCGCTGCCAGAATCCTGCTTTTCTCTCCTCCCCACTCCCCAGGTGAAGGCTGCATGGAGTTGCTGCCCATAGGATGGAGTTACAGGCCTGACTCTGACACAACAGTACTTTATGCTGTGCCTGCTCGTTAATTAGCTACTGGAAACTTCAGGACAGGGCCATTAACATGCTCATAAACCGTCTATTTTAAATGTTTTCGCTTCGCCATGATTCTGCTGCGACTCTCCTTGTAAGCTGGACGTAGGACATTTGTTTCATAACATTTCTGAGGCTCATTAACAACTCCATCCCAGCGGCTCATTAACCAGCCCCCTAGGGATTTTGCCTCCTGCAGGCACAAGCCTCCGTGGCCCTCGCAGAGCCTTGGAGGGCACCTAGCTGGGACCCACGCGGGGTGAGGGGCGCGCTCACGTACCTGCTATCCTCCCGATGGGCATGGCGTGCTCCTCGGGTGGGGAGACGGAGACCATGATGTGGTTCATGTAGGCCAGGTCTTCCCGATGGGAGAGGTTGATGGGTTTCCCTTCCCGGTGCAGCCCGTCCTCGGAGAGCCGGGACTGCTTGAAATCCACGGAGTGCCGGGGGTTCAGGATCAAAGGGTGCATGATGGGGCTGGGCATGAGCTGGATCACCCGCGTGCTCTCCTGCCGGGGGCTGGATGGCTTCTGGTGGGGCTCGGAGGACGGTGGACAGTGGTTATTCTCCATGGGAGACACGGACAGGGGGTAGGGCTCCTGGTGGTTGTTCTCCTGGTGGAGCCTCGGCCCCTGGGCCCTCTCGGCTGGGGAGAGGCGGCGGATCATGTTGTCCATGGGGGACCGGAGGGGCCGCTGCTCAGGGTCAGGAGAGGGCCGGTGATTTGTCGTGATGGGCGATCTGGAACGGTGCAACAGTTCAATGGTGGGTGGGTTGTGGTGGACGTTCTCCACCGACGGCCTCGGGGTCCTCTGGACACAGTTATCTGTGGAGCAGAGGGAAGGACAGTCAGAGACCCCGACGGCCTGGCAGGAGTGGGACCTCACTGTGGTCCTGAAGGTGCTCCCCGTGGAGCATGTGTGGGTGCAGGAGCACGCTTCCTGCCAGGCTGTAGAGTGTCTTTTTCGTCATTTAAAAAAAAAAAAAAAACGAGTGCACATACTTGAAATTCTTTTCCTGCCGATGGACAAGCTAAGAATGTCTACAAACATTCCATTCATCACCTACTAGTGTTTTATAAATACAGGGAAGCCAAATGTTCAGTCTGTCCTTTTGTTACTTGACCTTTCGATGTGGCTTTCAGGGTCCATAAGGGTTTCTCTCTAGATGCTTCTGCTGCTTGACATTTTCATAACCAAATTTTTATATTCTTTACCTCCAGGAATTGTTGGTATTAATGATGATGATAATAAAGCAATGACTATATCCTACAGACTGGATTATATTATACAAAATTTACAACATTCCTATGTAGGAGATACTACCTACCATTACTCCCATTTTACAGGAGAGAAAATGGAGGCATAAAGAAGTTAAGCAAGTTACTCAAGGTCACCCAGCTACTCAGGAGATTACAGCCAGACTCCACAGATTCTAGAACCTTCTGCACCAATTACAGTATCTGCTACTTTGCTATGTAGAAACCGGGGCTGGGTTGGGGGAGGGAGTCACAGCAAAACCTGCTCTAAGCAAGAACACTGGGTCGAATTTACAGAATGACCATCTTGTTGTACTTGAAAGGACATTTAGGATCATCTTGTTTCTGAGTACACAGTCCCTACACATGGTCAGACAGGTAGAGTTAAGTAAGGAGAAGGAGGGATGGACACCCCTACTAACGCCTCCACTCCAGCCCACTGAACTTTCAAGCTGGAGGCATCTGAACAAGGCTGACATCTGAAGTGTACACAGCTCGGCAGCAGAAGTAGCTCCATGGGCTGGTCTGAGGGAGGGACCAGCATACACGTGGTTGTGGGAGTCCTGCTAAGCGTCAGAAGGACAGAAATCGCCCTCCAGAAGTGGAGCTTTCTACAGACCTCATGCTTATCTTAATGACGTGTCACTGGCCACATCTGTTCCCAGAGCTTCTCCCCAAAAGGATGTGCATGCTTGCAGGTGTCTGTTCTGGTCAGAGACTTGTCCATGATTCTAAATAAATTAAGTCAAAGATATCTCCTTTGTCCATTATGACAATACCTACATGAAAAACATATAAAGGGGATGTGGGAATCTCAGGGCTGGTACACAGAGAAAAAGGTAGTGGCTTCCTAAAGTTTCACACAGGGTTAACAGGAAAATGAGGACTCCACTAGATCTTACCAGTCATGAGACAGTGAACAAAAGAAATATTGTTCATGATCATTAAAACATCATCTGCTTGAAGGCAAAGGGTTTATTTTGTAACCACTGTGTAACATGCTGCCATGAATTTAAAAGTGCTAATCGTTGGAATAGCTATCACAGGAGACTGGTTTAATAAATTATAGTGTATCTCTAACCGATGGAGGACTACGCAGCTATAAAATGGAATGAGGATCGCAGTATTCTGTTAAGGCCTGGGCTCCAGGCTCTGTGGTTAGATGAGCAAAGAAGGGTGAAGTACTTATGGACTTGCAACCACTTTTCTCATAAAGGGGAAGGGGATTCCAGTTTCAGTAATTGCAGAGTGGCCAGTATCAGACCAACTTTCCTACATACAGAAATTATAGAATCTGGATAAAATACATTTATAAAAGTTATTTGAGGGTCCCGGAGAAAACTGAAGGAGATTTGACTTGAAAGAAGGGAACTTCCCAGAGTGAGATCCAAATTTATACAGCTTCCACCTCGAGGGCCCTCCCCAGTCCATGTAGCGTAGGGCGGCTAGAAATGAACAGAAAGTTGCTTGGGATGTCAAGGAGTAGAGCGTGAAGCTGCCAGAGGGGTGGTGGGGGGAACAGAGAGAGAGAGAGAGAGAGAGAAATTCCACAAAGGAGGGAGCCTCAGAGGAAGTGGTCACTAACTGGCACATAAAGTTCCCTCAAATCCTTAACATGTGCTCCTGAACAGCACACTTGCAGAGGGAACTCCAAGGAGCTCAGTGAAAGGGCAACAGCTGGATGGTTCAAAGATACGAGCAGAAAGCTCAGCTGCTGGCTGTTGTACTGGAGAGAGAGTTGACTTTGAGTTCTATTAAGGAAGGTTCTGTAAACACCTTAGGCTATTTATTACCCTAGAATGGCCACACCTTAGGAGTAAGGACTATGCTCTGCGACAGAGCCTGAGGACTAGAAGCAAAACTGAAACAGATCTCCCCTAACCAAATATAAGACGAAGCCTCCAAAATTCAGAGTAACTAGTTAGTCATTTAACTGCCTCCTAGCATGAAAAGCAACACTCTTCAGAGGAATATAACATAATCCAGAGTCTCTACAACGTGTCATCCACAATATTCAGCATCCAATAAAGATTTTCAAGACATGTGAACAGACAGATAATGTGACCCATATTCAAGAGGTCAGTCAACAGAAATAGACTCAGAGATAATCTAGATGTTGGAATGAGCAAAAAACTTTAAAGTAGCTATTATAAATACGTTCACGCACTTAAAGAAAATGATGGTCATAATGAGTGATAACAGATGAAGACTATCAGAAGAGAAATGGGAACTAAAAAAAAAAAGACAGCACATGAAATAAAATATTGGACTGAATGCACTTAACAGCAGATTGGAGATAGAAGAAACAGTCAGTAAATTCAAAGATCAGTGAAAATAATATAGTAAACAATAAAATAAAACAATGTAATAAAAACACACAAATCTTCAGTGACAACATTAAATTGTCTAAAAGAAGCGTAACTGGAGTTCAAGAAGGAGAAAACAGAATGGGGCAAAAAAAAATTGAAGTAATACTAGCCATGTTGCTCCCAAATTTGTTAACAACAACAATAATAAACAAAAACTTAAAGATCCAAGAAGCTCAGCGAATCCCAAGCAGGATAAAGACAATGAAAGCCACATCCAGGCACAGAGTCAAACTGCTGAAAACCAACAATAAAATCTTGAAAGCAATTGGAGGGGGAAAAATTACACCATATACAGGGGAAAAGTTATACTAACTATATAGCTAACTTCCTTTTTCAGCACCTGGAAACAGTGTACAAGCATGTGCACGAGAAAGAGATGAATGGAGACCTCTAGACTGAAAGAGACTGAAGAGACACGTCAACCTTGCAATGTATAGAGACCCTTGCTTAGACTGTGAGTCACACAAACTGTAAAAATACTACTGAGATATTTGGAAAAATGAACATTAACAGACAATCAGATGATGCTGAGGAACTATTAGTTTTCAAGTGATGTGATGGCTCTGTGATTATGACTTTAAAAAGGGACTTAAAGTGCTTAATCAGCCTTGCAAGGGTACAAGTTGGGATGACAATGACTAACTTCCTCACTTTAACCCGAATGCAAATAAATGCTTACAGGGTACTGAAGAGGTCCACAGAGTTAACGTTAATGGCTGAGATTATTAGTTTGATAGAAATGATCTGCAATCTTTTGGGAATGAGTTTTCTTTACATAGCTAATTTAGATCTCAATTCCGCCAGCCACAAAAATGAATTTATCTTTTGTCCACGGTTCGCTTTTCATTTGTCACAGAATATGATCGTCATAAGCAATATTTAAGACAGTTGCATTTTGAAGTTTCATATATTTTCTTCTAAATGCCATTTACAGAATGTCTGCCTTTCCTTAAAAGCTTATTAAGGTTTAAAAATACTTAAGGCTGATGAAGTCCGTGTACTGAGAAATCCTATTTCCTGAATCCATTTCCCGTTTCACAGATTTCAAAAAGGACACAGGCGTTGGCCAGCAGTCTGGTTACCTGGCGGGCTTTTTTTGATGTCCTGGGCGGCGAGGCTTAGGGGATGGGTGTGCACTCAGGGCAAGCCTTAGGAAGTCTGGGAGGACTATGAAAGGAAGAACTTTCATGCCAAGGGTAAAAGAGGAACTGATGTAATGTCCTGGAGAGATTTCACTCTCTGTTCCTGCCCGGATTTGGGGAACAATGAAGGAGGGAGACAGTGCTCTGGATAATCCAACTCAGATTTTACTTTTAACTCAGGATCTGGGCAGAAACGGGACTTGGAGGCGCTTGATTTATTTACTTCTCTGCAGACACCACCGAAAGAGGAAGTACTTGATGAAGCTGATAACATTAATGCTGGAGAACTGGATCCGAGGGCATTTAATTCCAGGCTCCTGGTGGTCTGGGCACAACCACTGTCAAGGCTGAAAGGCCTGCAACGAGCCCTTCCAAGCTTTGTTTTCAGTTCGCAAAAGCACGCGCCCACGTATGGAGTGGGCTCTGACGCTGCTACCCTGTCGCCTGCTGCCTCTGTTATTGTAAGTTGGCAGCAGGGTATGGAAACTTATGAGACCAGAGCCGGCAGGCAGAGAAGCTCCGGACACAGGAAATGCACTGAGCGGACAGTGGGTGCATTAAATCCCCCAGATGTAGGAGTCTTCTGTCTAAAACAAGAAGATTTTTTTTTCAGTCTGGCCTTGATGTCTGGGTTTGTTCTTGGTG
Source organism: Vicugna pacos (assembly GCF_048564905.1). Classification (NCBI taxonomy): domain Eukaryota; kingdom Metazoa; phylum Chordata; class Mammalia; order Artiodactyla; family Camelidae; genus Vicugna; species Vicugna pacos. The sequence goes on from NC_133020.1 coordinate 15,213,694, forward strand.
AATTGCCCAGCTGGAAAACTGGGAAATTATCCACATCGCCCTTGGTCTGAAGGTCTTGATAGTGGAGGGGAACACACAGGGAAGAGAGGACAAGCCACATGTAATTGGTCAGTGTGGGCCTGGAAGGAGGGGTGGGGAAGACCCTGGACCAGTAGGGACCTCATTCTGATTGAAAGTGTTTTCTGATCCCAAACCTTTCTCTTGGTAGACCTCTTTTAAGACACAAATAATCCCTTCTTGCTACCAAACAGCCCCAAATAAATCACTACTTTAAATGTGATGATTACAAAGAAAGGCCTGCTTTCTTTTCTCATCCTCTTCCCTTTCACTTATTAGAAAAGTCTCTCTACTTAAAATTCATTGGAATTTGATCCAATTTGATCATGTTATAAATAGTGGACAACTGATAAACCTAAAAAACAAAAACAAAATGCTGCCTTTGGTTAATTAAAGCCACGGGTTTTGACTAGGAAATTTCCAGGGTAGAGCAAAGGCTAACATCGAGTTTCTGTCTCTCACACCAGGATCCCGTTTCCCCATCACATTTTCCCTGCGGTCATGGATGATGGTAAGGGAAGCTAGTCAGGGAGACGCAGAGCAACAGGTCACTCTCATCACCCTCAGTGAACTGTGTTCCACACTTTTCTGGAAAAAGCCATTTCCCAGCATAATTCTGTAAAAGATTACTAGGAACCATGAATGATATAAAGATAAAAATGAAAGGTTCTAGGTCTTGAGACGGAATCCAAAATAGATTCCATATACAAACTCAGGTTTTATGACTCCTGGTCGTGAGCTGACTTGTGCCTCCCCACCTCACCCTAGCCTAAAATTCATAGGTTGAAGTCCCGACCCGAGCACCTCAGAACGTGACATTACTTGGAAAAAGGGTCACTGCAGATGTAATTAGGTCAGATGAGGTCATACTGGAGTAGCGCGGGCCCCCCTCCCGTGTGGCTGGTGCCCTGATGAAAAGGGGAATTTGGACACACAGATGTGCACACGCTGCATGTCTGGAAGGGCGATGTTCTGCCACACAGTCATCGCAATGTGAATGGAAGCAAAGAACTTTCAGCGATGCCAACCATATCTGAGGCAGTGTCTCAGATGCAGAATATGCAGAGTAAGGAAATATGGGCCGTGCTCTCAGGGACCTCATAGTCTCCTGGAGAAGGCAGATACATCAAAAAGCAACAAAAGGCTACAGGTGCTGAATTGAGAGTCGGTACACACAGTGGGTAAGCCACACAAAGATGAAAGCACAGCTCTCAAAGCCAAAGATCACCAAAGATTGGTGATCAAACCACAGGAAGCTGGCAGAGAGACACACGACAGATTTTTCCCTTGCAGCCCTCAGAAGGAACCGGTCCTCCCATACCTTGATCTTGGACTTCCAGCCTCCAGAACTGTGAGATAGTAAGTATCTGTTAAGCCCAGGGTCTGTGGCGGCCCTAGCAAACCAACATGCCTCCTACCGCCTTTTCCAGAGGTTCAGCCGAGACTTTCCACTGACCCTCTGCCCGCCCATCTCAGGGTTTCCGTTCTCACTGAATTCCCTTGTCACACTCGGCTGTCGCTGAATTCCCTTGTAGGGTCTGAGAAGAACACTGCCCTAATCTGGAGTGTATGATTCACAGAAGTCCGAGGTCCTAAACAATAAATCCTCCGGAAGCTCCCAGAATTTTATAAACATTTGGTGAAAGAGGCTGAAAGAAACAAAACAGGTGACTTGCAGGACCCGGAGGCTTAACCTCCATCAAGGTGGGTGGACGGGCTCCACGCGGGCCACCTCTGCCGGGGCTCAGAGCAGACGGCGTGGGCACGTCTACACCGGCTGCAGAGGAGGCTTCATGCTCCTGGCTGGAAGCTGGCTCTGCTCTTTGTAGGCGGTCTAGAGGAGCCTCCCTCGGCCTCAAGAAAGGCCCTTCGAAGAAGTGAATGAAGAAATCAAGGGGTCAGTTTCAGATGAGCCCTGGGGAGGTAAACCCTGTGAGCTGTTTCTAGGGAGGGGGCACAAAGATAAGGCCGAGGGATGTCGGGGAGGGGACAGAGCGGGGTAAAGTCAGCTGAGAGCTTCCTTCTCTGGAGCTGAACCCTAACTGCCCTGCCCCCCTTATCTCAAAGGAATCAGATGGCATTTCCTGGGGGGTAAGAGGAAGTTTCTTGAAGGGCTTCCTGGTTATCCTGGGAGAATTATTCCTGTGGATTAGGGATCTCTTGCCTCTAACACTTTTGACGCACAGAGCAGGCTAGCCCCGGGGTAAGAGCTGCCCCGTACCCCTGGAGGAGGTCAGAGGAGGCGGGGAGCTGAACGGGTCCTCCTGGAAGTAGGTTCATGGTCCAGACGGATGGAAAGCGGCTCTCTACACCATCAGTGCCCACCATGGCCCCCTCACAACCAAATGCTGCATGGGAACAGGGTCAGAGAGTAAGAGGTCATGATATCCAGGGGGCAAAGCAGGAAGACTAGGCCTTGGAGAGGAGGAAAAAGAAGAGGGAAATGAGGTCTAGTGCGGGGGACAGGGTTACCAGGCTCTGCCACCAGGGACAACAGGAAGTTCTGGTGGGACCTCATTACCTCCTGCCAGAGTCAAGAGTCACAGAGATGAAAGGGCCACCAAAGAATTAATCTCAGAGTTGCTCAGTGTGAGAGGAGACAGCCAGGTTAACAGAAAGGTTCCAAAGGGTCACAGAGGACCTACCCTGTGCCAGGCACCGCGGGTAACACAAAGTACAGGCACCACTCATTTTCAAAACAGGCTGCATCCTGCATTAAGGATGGCACTTCAAATATATTCTCCCTTAGAAACAATGCCAGAGATTAACCACGTGCCCAATTAGCCACGAAGAAGTCCTAGGACAATGGTGCGAGTAGGCAGGAGGCCCTCCCTATGTCCAGATGCACAAGTCTGGTGTTTGCACAAAGTATGTGCCTTTGCAATAATGTGAATGGTTAAGAAAACTGAGTTGGAGGTAAGGAAAACAACTACTGCACAATGATGTGACTATACCTAACACTACTGAATCATGTACCTAAATATGGTTAAGATGGTAAATGTTATGTGTATTTTATCACAATTAAATTTTTTTTAAGTTTAAAGAAAAGAAGAAAAACTCCAATTGAATAGAGGTAAGAAATAGCAAAAAATAATAACACACAGCATTTATCGACAGATGCTGTCCTAAGGGCATTTCCCGTATTAACTTGATCCTTCCTTACATCGATCGTATTCGATAGGTCCTGCTATTTCCTTCTTGTACAGATGAAAACGAAGACACAAGGAAGTTAAGGAACTTGCCCAAAGTCACACGGCTGCTGAACTAGGGAGCTGGGATTTGAAGCCGGTGGTCTGGATCCAGAGTGCACACACACGCCATTATGGTCTCCGGCTCCTGAGCATCACACCGTTAACATGTGTAACAAAGATGCCAAACCCGGGCCAACAGCCTTCTTGACGCTTCAGTCATCAATGTGATTCCAGCAAGACTAGAAAATCGGGGTGGTTTTTACAACCAGTAATAGGATGTGGCCTGAGCAGATGACAACCTCAACTACCCTGGTGTCTGCTCAGTCACTGTCCTGGGGGGCTGGCTTTCAAGGAGGGACCCACACAAGGGGCAGGTCCAGGGGCACGAAGCCAGCGCTTCTGCTCTCAGAGGCCAGTGCCTGACTCGGCCCCACGTGTCTCACAGGCTGGAAGACTGCTGTCCTGTTAAGTCCATTCATCCTGGGGCAATCAAGGACCTACACGGGTTAATTCAGTCCAATTTAGTATGAGTTTTTGAATCATTAACTGAAGACACACCTTGAAGTCTCGAAAGTTATCTCTGACTTTTCTTTTTGGTTTAAACTTGGCAGTTTCCAGTACAGGTGGTCCCCAGCTTACGATGGTTCGACTTGATTATCTTTCGACTTTACAATGGTGGGAAAGTAATAATGCATTCGACAGAAACCACAGCTCAGGTTTTGAATTTTGATCTTTTCCCAGGGTTAGCGATACACAGGACGACACGCCCTCGTGATGCTGGGCTGCGGGCAGAGCCGGCGGGCGGCCAGGCGATCACAGCCGTGGACAGTGGGTACTGTTCTGTACCCAGACAGCCATTCTGTTTTCCACTTTCAGTACAGTATGCCATAAATGGCACGAGCTGCTCAACACTTTATTATAAAATAGGCTTCTTGTTAGATGACTGTGCCCAACCGTAGGCTAATGGAAGTGTTCCGCGCATGTTTAAGGCAGGCTAGGCTAAGCTGTGCCATTCGGTAGGTTAGGGGTATTAAATGCATTTTTAATGTAGGATATTTTCAACTTATGATGGGTTTGCTGGGCATATCCCCATCGTCAGTCTAAGAAGATCTGTGCTATGAAGCAGAGAAACTATAAGCAGGAGTGCTGAGACCCACCCCAGTCAGGGGACCTGGTCTTGGCAGCCTAATCTCCATAATTTCTCCGTAATTCTTCTGCTCATTGTTTGCCCTATTTGCAGCGTGCCTGCACACACAGAGAATTAAAAACCTTATTTCATCCGGCTCGTTCATGGTGCAGTGGAGTGGACACAGGCAATGGAGCCAAGCAGACCTGGGGTTCAGTCTGAGCCTTGCTCTTTCGTAGCGGTGTGATTTGGAGGCGTGCTACTTTGCCACCAAAAGCCTCCATTCCCTCATCTACAAAGCGGAAATAATATTACCTGGTTTATAGGGTGGTTGTGAAGATTAAATGATGTAAACATGCAAAAGCTTAGAACAGGGCCTGGCACCCAGCGAGGACCCAATAAATGCTAGCTATTATTTTGTTATTAGGGGGAGGATTCATACACCTCATCTCCATTAATTATCTCATTAAAATTGTATACGATTTCCTTCCTCCAAAGCAGTCTTCGGGCGCTTGAATTTGGTGGGCGGTGGGGGGGGGACATGGGAGGGGGTGGATATTTCCCTCAAAAAAGCAATCATATAAATGAAACTTTTGTGGGCCATCCCAGAATACAGGCCACCCTCCCCACCCTCCACGAAGAAATGATTTCTCTCTGCTACCTGGGCCGTGACCTTGGGCTAGTTGTAAGGAGAACTGAGAACAGCAGTATTTCGACACCTGAAATCTCTCATCATTACTTCCAACGTCCATGTCCACCCAGTGACGAAGAGCTGCCCCAGAACAGAACTTTCACTGGGAACTGTGTCCACTGTGGTAGAAACAGTCACAGCAGAGCAGGGCTGAAGGCCTTCAAATTCAAGTGATTAAAGATCACCTCCCAGTCTCTCGGATGGGGCACGGGAGAGGGTGGCACTGGAGAGCTGAAGCTAGGGGAGGGTCCCCCCAAGAGGTCGTGAGATGAGAACATTTGAGAAATACAGATCTCGACTCTCTTGCCTAGAGATGTGTGCGGGTCCAGTCTGGCAGGGGTGATTGATCCCAGTCAGAGACCAGCCCGGACTGGAAACACATTTTAAGGAATCACTATTCAAGTAGTTCTAACACCAAAGGGCCAGTGGCAATCGAATATATCCTTTGGGACAAAAGCTTCTCTTTTCATTGTCCCATGGGAGCCAAAAGTAACTGATTTTGGAATCAAAAGACGTTGATATCGCAACTGTGTGTGATCAAATCAGTTCATTTTTTTTTTTTCAAATGAGTTCATTTTATAACCATTGGCTGGTCTGAAACTTCTCAAGCTCTTTTGTCTCCTGGTTTTGGTGAAAGCCAGCGGTCTCCTTCCTCCCCAGCTACCTACCTGCTATCTAACTAATGCATATCATGCAGATAAAATGGGTCCCCCACAATCCAAGAAGAAGAATCTATTTAAAGTGAGGTCTTCATTGTGAAACAAGTGAATGAATGACTCTAGGTTTGACTACTAAGAGGGGTAACGTCATCAACAGTTCCTGACAAGAGGAGATAAATGAGAAGAGATTTTCTGAGCATCATCAGACAGGACACTATGTTACGCTTTTCTGGATTTTAGCTGCCCACAACCCTAAAAGTAGAGAATGTGTCTTATTCATCTTCGTATCACCCAGGGAGACTCAGCTTTTGGACAGAATGTTAGGATTTGAGAGTGCTAAGATCTGAGACCATTTGGTCGAATCTTGTCTTATAACTTGGGAGTCTAAGGGCCAGAAAAAAGAGAAACTGAGCCCTTATGACTCTTCTGGCAGAAGGGAAGGACAGAACCTGGTTTCCTGACGTCTCGAGCTCAGTCTTTAAAAAAATTGATCTAAGCTGACCAGGTGTCCCAGTTTGTCATGGACAGTCCTGGTTTATGTCTATCGTCCTAATTCATTTACTGATCTCACTGTCATAAGTGTCTTGGTATGGATGAAAAAGTACAAGGTTATTGTAATTATATAATATTGCCTCCCCTTCCCATAACTAGGTAAGGGGAAAGAGTGGAAATGCTGATTCCCCAGGACCGAGGTGGGAATCTGAGTATCACTTTGCTCAAGGCATGACTCAACTTCAGAACAGTGTGCATCGTAGAGATAATGAATGTTTACAAAATAAAGGGTTCGAATTAGTATAATAAAGGGTCATACTTCCCAGAAGGGGGCCTCTGACCTAACACCAACCTCCTAGCCTCTGGCACTGCCACGTGGCTGCTAGTCTGAAAGGCGAGATTTCAGTGTAGCGTACTCACACGGGATATCTGCGGGGAGCGGCTGCTAGATTAAACAAGGTATGTTTGTACTGTGATATGAATCCCATTGTGAAATTATGAATGTCTGAACTGGTTAAGTCAGTGGCAGTGACGAGGTGAGGTCACAGGGTGGCTGAATGCAGCTTTGTGTGCACTCGCCTCCCCGTGCCAGCCTGCTGAGGGGCTGAGTGGGTCCTCTGGAGCGTTCTCCTTCCACTCTGGGATACTGGTCTCTGTGCCAAGTCAGCAGCAACATACTTTTCATACTGTATCCCCAGTTACGTAAAATAGACCACTGGGGATGTAGTATTGGATGCTTATAATTTCCATTTACAAACTGTTCTCCCCGCCTCCTTCCCGGGTCAGATCTTCCTGTACGTTAACATATGCCTGTATGAATGTGTTACCATTCACGATATAACAGGATCGATTCCAGAGACAATTTATGTGGAGCTGGGTCTTTTCTTTTTGATGGAGAAGACGGGAAAGAGGTGGGAGGTGGCCGAAGGTGGGGAACTTGTCCTGATCCATTCATCTCTCTCGTTGGTCCCTCGGTCACCAACGGCACCCATATATCTGGAGGTCTGGGGGCCGCCAGCCCCTTCCTATCACCTCCTGGCCTGGTACAGCTCTTCTCACCTGATACCACCTGACAAAGACCCATGCTTCCTTTCTGTGTCCACCTGCTCATGTGAGAGCAGGTGGAGGAGCAGCGGAGCTGGGCACGTAGCGGAATCACGTTTCCTGGCTGACCACTTCACAGAATGGTCTCTGAGAACACACTACTTTTAAGAGCAGGTCTGATGTGTATGTATATGCATGACTGGGACACTGTGCTGTACACCAGAAAGGGACACATTATAACTGATGGTACTTCAATTGAAAAAAAGAAAAAGAAAGAGAAGGTCTGAAGCAGAGCTAACTGGTCCACAGGGCAATGCAGCCCTTGACCTTGCGCTCAGTTGGCTCCGTCCTTTTACCTCCTGATCTCACCACTGCCAATGACAGAGCACTGGAGAGCACGGCTCATTAGGGCGCTGGCGGTGGCATGTCGTTATTTACTCAGTTGGCGAGGAGCTCAGAGAGGAGCCAGCGTTCTCTACTGACCAGCTCCTGCCAGTGAGAAGCACAACAGACACACCTGCTCAGGAGTCAGATCAGGCCGAGGGGAGCGCAGGAAGGGCTTGTCCTGACCATAAGCCTCCAATCACACCAGAGAATCAAACGGGGAATAGAATTCCAAATGGGATTGTTTTTTAACAATGAAGAGAGAGAGAGAGACCTGAGAGAGAGAAAACCCAACCCATCACACACCTTTTGCACCTAAACATCTTCAGGCTGGGTAATCTGATTCCTGCCTTCCCGTCCAGCTTCAGTAAACCCACTCCTCTCCTCGGGGGTAGCTGGTGGCTGTTACGCAAGCTGGAAGTGCACAGGCCAGAAAGAGTAAAAGAACGGAGAATGGAACTGGGGGAGGGAGGCGGCTGCTAAGTTTAGAAAGGGTAAAGCTAGAGGAAGACAGGACAGAGGAGCAGGCGGGGAGCCTGCAAGGGACGCTCACTTCTTCTCCATCATGGAAGCGAGGGGGCCTGCTGAGAAACACTTGGCACACGGAACCCTAGGTCGGGTGGCCCGGAGTCACGCTCTGTTTTGTGAAGTGTTAATTAAGAAAACAAATAACTTCTCCCTTTTTAATTTGCTGACGGCAAAACAAAAAAGAGTCCTGCTCTGCGGGATGATCAATCAATTTATGGAAATGTCCCTAAAAAACCCAGGTTTTAAGACCTCTTGTAATCTGGTCCTCAGAAAAAAGTACAAGTTTAAAAGAATTACTTCGGGTCCCTACTCCGGGCAAGAAGATGTGGTCCAAATGCCCCTCAGAGGCACGACGCATCACTGTTCTGCAGAATAGGGAGTAAAAGAAGATTTTTATGCCCTATTTCTGTACCCAAACACCTGCTGTGGAACTCTGTCCAGGGCCACCATTCCATTCTGGTCTTTTGTTCTGTTTTCTACCAGGTTTGATGCTGAGCACCGTAACTCACAGGAAAAGAGCAGCACCTGGCACACCTGAACTAAGCACTCATAGTGAGTCCACTGCAGGTCACCACCTTTGGGGCGTGAAGAGGAGACTTCTGGTCCACTGCAGAGTTCACAGGGTTGGGGTCTCTTTTCTCCCTCCAGCTTATGTTACCTCCCTGCTCAAAAACCTTCAATGACTCCCTGTTACTTTCCTCCATAGCCCAGATATCAGAATCCTCCCCATTTTGGTTCTAATCTTACCTCCTTGGACCCGTTCTGCAACAGCAAAATCTCGATCACTGTTGCAGTAGGGTGATGGCACACAGGGTTTTTTTTTAGTTAATTCTCTCTATTTGGGGTTTGTTTGAAATTTTTCATAATCAAATTATCATAAGATAATCTCTACAACCCAAGTCAGCTGACAGCTCTCTGTTCCAAGGACTTACTCCATCCTGGAATGTTCTCCACTTCATCCCAGCTTATCAAAATCTTTCAAGGAACTGGATCTTCAAGAAACCCTCCAGAGCCACCTCCTTCATGAAGCTGTACCTGGATATAACCCCACTTCCACCGTCTCTTTACGGTGCCTTTACTCTTTGATACTTACGTGAATAGCTAACCCTTTCCTTCCCCTAGGTTGTGAGTTGCAGAGAACCAAGAACAGATCTGACTCATCTTGGCATTTCCCCCAGGGTCTCAAACACAGTCAGCCCTCAACAAACGTTTGTTGACTGAAAAATGAATCACATGAATAAGAACAACTTATCAAAGGAACAGCTGAACCTCTGGGATTTGTCTATGACTCAGGCAATGAGAGAGAAGCCTCCTCGGTACCTTCTTACCTTCTTCGTGGTTCTGGTGCAGGATGACTTCCGGCTGCGTGTGTATCGAGTTTCCGGGGTGGAAGAACGGTGAGAAAAGAATCCGAGGTTTCCTCTGCTTCAGAATATGCTGAAGGAGTTCATAGAGCACATCACCTGGAAAGAAAAAGGAAAGAGGAATCAAGAAAGGGGAACAGCTTGTTCAACAACCATCTGAGCTTTGACACTGTGCTGGGCACGGGGCACAATGGTGAGGAAGACATGTCTGCCCCCTGCCCACGTGATCTTACAGGGGACAGCAGGTGGCACTGAGAAGGTCAGAGCCATGCGGCTTTTTCTTTTGAACTTTTTTGATTATGAAAGTCATATACGAAAAAAAGTATAAAAAAATGCAGGAAGCCACAAAGAAAACAAAAATCACCTATAATCCTATCCCTTAGAGACACAAGCCCTGTTAATACTCTCTACAGTACTGCAGAGTTACACAGTCAGAACCAGGATCATCATGGTTTATTATCTCTCCTTTTCCCTCCATACGATGTAACTGTTTTACTAGCTGCATTATAACAGCCCGTCACTGGGATGAACCAGACTTTATTGGAAACTGCAACTGTCCCAATTTATTGCTACTATTTTTATAAAAAACATCCTTTGTTTGCATTTCAGATTATTCAAAGAAGAATTATAAAGTCAAGAAGGATGAAAAGTTTTACTGTTTCAATGACAACTCATGGAATCTTCACAGAAATCTCAACAGAGAACAACGTGCCTTTCTAATCCACATTAATCCCAGGCAGGAAAAGAATAAATATGAGAAGTATTCGCGGGTCCGAGGGACTCACTACTGAGGATACCCTATAAGGAACTGGCAATATTCTGGGATGCTTCCCACTAAAAATACACACAGGCAATGCTCCAAGGTCCCACGATCTCTAGAAAATCGTCTTTAGACGTCAGCTCCTCACAGAGGATGGTAAGGGTTGGTCTGAACTGGGGGCCTTCTGTTCTGGTGTATTTGGTATCTGAAGTGTCCGCTGAGTAGTTAATTAGCCAAAAAACCTGTTGTGGTCTTCTCCCTCCCCTTTGACTTAGCTCCAAGTTCAAAAATGCAGGTGGGCGCCTCCAAACCCCTTTGGGGTGGGTGATTAATCTTTAAAATGCCACAGGCTTTTCTGCCTGTCCCCCCACGCCCTTCCACATACAGATATGCCATCAACAACTGTACCAAACAATGGGCTTTTGTCTCTAATTTTAGCCACTTTTAACAGATACTTTAATTAACAACTTAATTTAACTGCGTTATTTTGGGCTACTGCTGTATATATTTTTTTCTTCTCAGTTCAGCCTGAACCTGAGAAACACTCCACAGTAATTCCTTTCTCTCTGCAAACCTCTTGCGCTCTCTCCATTTGTACCAAATAAAGTTCCATGATACCCTGTCCAACCCACTCCTGAGGTACCTGGTGTCTTCGCTGTGATTTTGGTTCCTTTGGACCTTTGAATTTTGGGTGTTATTAATATAATTACTGCCACTATTTACTATGGGGATCAAATAAAGCCGAAGACCCCATGTCGCTGAGGAATCTCCTAGTGAAACGGCGAGAAGCCGCAGGGGAGTCCCGAACCAGACTTCAGCACGTCCTGCGTGAGGCGCAGCCGTGCCTCGCGGCTGCGTTCCGGAGCCAGGACGGCCTCGGAGCTCAGCTAATTCAAACCCAGTAGTCATGGTGACGCTGTCTCTGATGAGGATATGGAGCCTGAAATACAGTCCTATTTTAATGATTCATATTTTGATCGCTTACAAAAATAAGTCCCTAATCAAAGCTTTGTTTCTTTTGGTTTAGTGTAACGTCTTCCTGAACTTTTCCGAATTTACACGGCCTCACGACGCTGGGTTCCACCCTGTGAGGTTGAACAAAATTTGAACAACTTATTTAGGTAGTAGCCGAAGAGAAAACGAAAACACTGAAAAAAGGTGTCCCTGATGATTACTAACAAAAAGAGTCGGTAATTAGTGCGTGCGTTTTGGAAAGGGAGGCCAGAAAGTATAGATTTAGTGGCTGTGAGGATGCTGGACTGTTGATTTTGAGGCAGGCCGGGTGCGGGGAAGGCATGGGCTGCTGGGCTGGAGGGCTGGCTCCTCCACACCTGGCGACCTTGAGCAAGGCCCTGAACATCTCTGCAAAATGCCAGCATCTCCTGCAGAGGTTTGCCGTGGGCACTGAATGAGGGGATGTCGAGAAGCAGGGTCTGGGCATATGTCACACCTGGCCCCTCCCTGGAGGTCACCCTCGCAGCTGGAGGAGATCTGGGTGTGGTGGCCGGAGAGTGGGACAAAGTGAGGTAACAAACGAATGCCCTTTAACTTCTCTAGGCCTCAGTTCCTTGTCCTGTAAAACGGCAATGTCAGTGGCATCCACCTCCCAGGATGACGGCAAGGACCCGATGAGGTCATCACGTAACGAGCGCATCACAGCGGCGGGCAAACGGCGAGAACTCAGCAGACACCAGCTGTGCTGTGACCACCGCTGTCACCACTATTATGATCATTAACATGATTTAGGACAGACCCGTAGACCCCAAGGAGGTCTCAGAAGGAGAACAAGGCAGTGTCTGGGTCATGGTCAATGTTCCGCTTCACAAAGGGCAAAGGTTAACTGAGGCCATGCACCCGTCTTGGCCTCTCTGGAAGCCACACCCTGGCCTGGTGGGCTGAGCCCTCCATGGGGCTGACATGGACTCTGTCCCATACGTTCCTTGGCCTCTGTGCTGCCTCTGCTTAGCCTCTCATCCCAGAGCTGGCCAAGGGAGCCCGGCAGAGCTTTGCCAGCTCCTGACCTGAACTGGGAAGATCACGGTCATAAGTGCCACGTGTGACAGCTGGCTCATGACTGGGAGCCCAGGCCCCAGGTCCCAGGCCAGGAGAAAGCTTGAATTCTATGACTGTAATGCTTAGACTTAATTCTAAGAGCATGGTCACGGCTGCATCAGTCCATTCACAAACGTGTTTCCTCAGCAACCAGGAGCTCAGCTGGGGAACGAGGCTGGCTGAGCACAAACACATCACTACTCGGGGTGGGGGGAAACCAACCCACTGTGCATGGTGTGTGTGTGTGTGTGGGGTGTGTGTGTGTGTGTGTGGGGTGTGTGTGTGTGTGTGTGTGTGTGTGGGGTGTGTGTGTGTGTGTGGGGGGTGTGTGTGTGGTGTGTGTGATTGGCAGTCACAGTGTGTGCCTGGGAATCTTAGAGAGGATTCTATAGGTTTCTTAGATGGACTCCAACTTGTGTTCAGTAAAAGCCCCCTGCCTCCCCTTCCCCTGCCAAGAAGTAGCTTCGGCTGAGTCCTACTGTGGTGGGCAGCCGGCCACAAGATAAGCAAACCGTTGTTGGACAGCTCTAGTGGGCAGAAAGTTCTTCTGTGGAGTTGGAGTCTGGCTGCCTCTGCAATCTTGTGTAACTTGGTTCCTGGTTTTAGCTTTTGGGGCAGCACAGAGCGTGTGTCCCGTCCACAGCAGATTCCTAAATAAATAAAGATGCCCTCCCATCCTCTCCCGTCTCCACTGTCCCCCAACGCCTCCGACACCCAGTCTGTTCTATTGCTACATTCTGAAAACCTTCACATGCGCACTAGATCACATCTCAAAAGTGAAATTAACAAAAAGACCTCTGGAATAAAGAAGATACTTAAAGAGAAGTTACATGTATTTGCCTGCTGTATCAAGAGCATGAACCATAGCACTGGGTATCGAACTTAGCTCATGAATGATCATTGGCTTGAATTCAAAGGCACTGTTCAAAAAAAAAAAAACCTCTTGGCCTATTCGATTTCCGATAAATCTTCTCTGTCTTCCCAGAAAAGAAATAACCAGTACTAACCATAAAAGATGGTTCTATTGTGCTAAGCAGTGGAACCAAGGCTACTGTTTAAGGGACAACAGCTTCTGTTGGTTCCTGCTGTATCTTCACGCACATACATGAGGTTCATGTGCCCACAGGCCTGCACAGGCGTGGATCTGCCACAAAGCTAGTGAGTTTCGGGGGCCTTCATCTGCATAGTCCCATGGGAGGAACCTAGAACTATGAGTCCTCAAATGATAAACATCAGGTCCCATAAAACCTAGAGCTACTCCTCGGCTCATGTGCGTACACACACACACACACACACGCACAGAAACCCACATATGGTTTTGTATCGGTGATGTAAAAAGCCAGGCATTGACTTCAAGAATCCTAAATTCCGTTCTTTAATTTGCAGTTTGTTTCCAACAAACAGTCGAAAGAGTGACCAAAACTGCTACCAGTTGCCTTAGCAATTTTACTGGTGTCTGAAGACCGAGAACATAGATGCTCTTTAGGGGTTTAAACTTGTCTAAGTGTCTTTACTTTCAGAGGAAAGAGCTTGGGCTCTGGAGCACGGAAGTCCCAGGTTTGAATCCCGGTTCCTCTCTTCGTCGGCCGCAGGCCCTGGGGGGCAAAGTATTCTTTCTCTTGGAGCCTTAGTTCAAGGCTGAGTTAAAGACTGTTTTGTCTCAAATGAGGATGATGCCCAGGCTTGGCAGGGCTGTTGTGAGGATTAAGTGAGATGATCTGAACACGCACCACCAGCCCCACGCCAGCTATCACACGCGCTCGGTAGATGGCACCTTTTGTGGTTAGGATCATTATAAACCATCATTATAAACAGAAGTGTCTCCAAAAAAGCCCTGGGAACTGTTTGCTTTGCTTTGATATTTTTGTATTTAAAGCACATGTGTAAGTTTCATAAAGTCACATTCATACGAATGGGATATATATTTTCCTGGCTGACATCATTTCAGACAGACATTTCTAGCTCACAGTCTCTCTCTCCTAATTCACAGCTGTACTTTCAACCTCTTTCTTTCTACGGGTTTCTTCCCTTTAGCATTGACACAGCTTCAAATTTTTCCCGTCTTACACACACACACACACACACACACTCCTTTGTCCTCATCTTCCCCTCCAGGTGCTGCCCTGTTTCTCTCCTCCCCTCGCAGCCACACCTCCGGGAAGAGCTGTCCAGCCCTGGGGCCACCACTCCCCTCCTTCCTCTCCTCGGGGCCCTGCACTCTGCTCTCTGCTCCAGCCCTTCTCCAAGGTGCTCCGCTGAAGTCACCTCCGCATTGTCAAACCCAAAGGGCACCGGTACCTGAGACCTGCCCACCTCTTAGCAACATCATCACCTGTGGCCACTGCCTCCCCCGGAGAGCAGCCCTGCGGCTTCAGGCATTTTTGTGTCCCCGGATTTTCTTCCTGCCTCTCTGCTCTCTCTCCTTCTCCAACCACCAAGGCGCCCAGGCCTCTCACTGTCTCTCCTCCTGGTAATCTCATCCCTCCCAGGGCTGTAGTCAGCTCGTCAATGCTCAATCTCCTCCAGCCAAGCCTTTCTCCTCAACTCCAGAACCTTCTGTACCTCCTACATCTCCCTCTTTCACATCGCTCAGGACCCGCGCGGCTCATGTGTTTGACATAGAAGCCTTTACAACCCACGTGGTGTTTTCTAGTTCAGGAGATGTGGTCAGAAATCCGGGACTCATCCTGAGCTTCTCTCTTGTCCAACAACTAATCCGTCACCAAGACTCACAGACTCTGCCTTCTAAACCCTCCTTGAATCACCCCCATTTCCTGCTAGCCCATCCTGGTTCAAGTCACCGCCATCGCTCCTACGTGCCAGCCACACACCCTACTTCTGCCCCACACCCTACTTCTGACCTCTGTGTCTTGTCCGGCTCCCTCCGCTTCAGACTCTGAATGGCTTCTACTTGTCTTTAAAATAACATTTAAAGTCCTGAACTCTGTCCATCGACAGATGACTGGATAAAGCAGCTGTAGTACATTTATACAATGGAATACTACTCAGCCATAAAAAAGAATAAAAATGCCATTTGCAGCAACATGGATGGACCTGGCGATTGTCATTCTAAGTGAAGTAAGCCAGAAAGAAAGAAAAATATTATATGATATCACTTATATGTGGAATCTAAATAAAGGGAAAAAATAGGTCAAATGAATTTATTTATAAAACAGAAACAGACTCAAGACAGAAAACAAACTTACGGTTACTGGGAGGGGGGAAGGGGATGGGAAGGGATAAATTGGGAGTTTGAGATTTGCAGATACTAACTAATGTGTATATAAAATAGATAAACAACAAGTTTATACTGTATAGTACAAACAATTATATTCAATATCTTACAGTAATTTATGGTGAAAAAGAATATGAAACAAATATATGTATGTTCATGTATGACTGAAGCATTGTGCTGTACACCAGAAATTAACACAACATTGTAAACTGACTATACTTCAATCAAAATACACACACACACACACACACACACACACACACACACAGTCCTGAATGTGGTCTGCAAGGCCCTGTATGATCTGTTAATGAAATGGTAAGTGACTCAGTGAACAGCCACAAGGCGACAGGGTGTTTTCCTCTATATTTATATTCTCCAGGTTTGCTTAGCAAGTCCCATAACGGGGGTGGCTGGGGCATTTCCAGTTTTTACAATTACAAACAGAATTGCTAAGAGCATCTCTGCTGTCCCCCACTGGATTGTTTCCTTGGGATGTTTTCCTAAAAAGTGATGTCATCAGTGAAAGGGCATGATTAGTTTTAAAGTTCTTACTAGCAACTGCATGCTCTCAAGCAGGTTAGGACCAACGCTTAACGTCATCCACGATGCTACCCAGAGCCTTTTCCCCGGGGGTTTCACAGCGTTTCAGTTCTTGAGTTCAGTGGGTTTAAAGCAGAATCTTATCATCATTAAAATTTGCATTTTTCAGGTGGTGATTTACTATGTACACATCCTCCTCTGAAGCTTATCTAAAGTAACACATTCTTAAATTTGCAAACTGTTCTCAATTCTCTTTCTCTCTCTCTCTGTTTTTATTCAGAGATTCTGGTTTCCTTCTGACCAATTCTTAAAAAAAAAAAAAAAAGCATGCATGGTGTGGGAAGAATCTCTGTGTTGGTCCTTCCTGCCCGTCATAGGTTCAAAATGAACTCTGAGGTCTTGTTCCCTTCAGTTTCATCATAAATTCAACAGTGAAAACACCAATGCAGACCCAGGCCTGGGGGAGCCTGTCATGGGACTGCTTGGCTTCCTAACTCTGCTCCATCTTATTTTCCAAGCATTCCATTCAATCCATTTTTGTAGGATGATTGAATTACAAACCTTTTTATTTAATGCGAAATGCCGTCTGTGACCATAAAAATAAACTACTCTTTTACTTAGGAACAAATACTTGAAATTTAGTTGATATCTATGTCTTAGACACAGAGATCCAGAGAAGAAAGAGAGCAGGTTATGGGAACATTTGAATATTAGATTTCAGATGAGAAGGAATCAGTCAGAAAAGACAGCTAGGGTGACAACAGCCTTCAGCCGGATGCAGAGCACAAGGTCAGATCAGCCAAAGAATAAAAATATCGTGACCTAAGAATGCACTTTGAACTAAGAGGAGTGCTGTGTGTTTTACATGTTATAATGTCACTCTGCAGTTACTTCGCCAATGGGACAAGTGAAGGGCTAAGAAATTCAGTGACTCTCTCATAACTGACTTATCTAAGCACCTCTCTGATGTGTGACACACATATTTTTTGGTTTGTTTTTTCTCGAAGACACAGCAAGAGAAGAAAGTGCCAACTCCAGGTATCTTCGGTCAAGGGTCATGTCTGCCAGAACTCCCACACTTCAGGGTTAAAATTCCCCTTCTGTGAACGGTACCCTCAGACCCTGTGACTTGATTCTAAAACAGCCGGTTGACACACTCAATCCAGCAAACCACCTACCATTGCTTAATAGAGATTAATAGGCAAGTTGGTTTCCAAGGAACTATATATAGATAAAGACCAGTATTTTCAGTTTAACCTTTAAAGGAAATTTTACTGTATTTGAAAGTTACAGGCAAAACATACTTCTAAAGACATACGATCTGGTGGATTGAAGGAAGAAACACTTTGTTACATTACTCTCTGATATACTAAAAACTGATTTACTTAGTAACACCCCAATACATTTATTGCTGAATTGAAGTTACTTTGAAAATATGTTTTTTTTCTTTTTATTAGCATGGATAGAAAGTCTAACATGAATTAAATTAATAACATGGGGTTTTTTTTTTGTTCATTTAATAATGGATACATAAATACATTCCACCTGAATGTCTTGCAATGGACAACTCTAAATTGTAAGAGTTAATATCAACTCTAACTTGTCTGTTCCTTCTTAATGAAACTTCTCAGAGCCTTGAAGTGGTCAAGCTATGCATTAGAGTTATCCATTGCAAGACATTCACTGAACTCATGAGATTCAATGAAATTCCTTTGAATTTAAATCATCCCGGACCATTTAATGTAATTATCCAGGAGCAAAAGGACTAGGTAAAATCATCCTGTCCTGGTGAGGTTTTATAAAATTGAGATTCCTCTCCATTTATTCCTTAACTTTGCAAATGTTATGAATTTGTCATCTGGTTGTATCCTCTGATTGGGAGAATATTCCCAAGAAAATATCCCATTTATCTTCAAACTTGAACTTTTCTGTGTGGAGAGGATATTTGAAGCACATTCTGAATGTTCCTGCTTTATTCTAGGGGTTGAAAATGAAGGACCTGTGTCCTGGAAGTGGACAGGGTAAGTGTAATTTGTTAAACTGGTTGAAGAAGATACCTTAATAGTTCAAGTGCTTATAACTCATTGTGCCCCCGTTCTCTCCTCTCTGCATTTGGGATGAGCTGTGTTAAGACCCCTTAACATACAGAGAGTGTAACTCTGGGTGAGACCACGTAGGGAACTCGGCCGGGAGGAAACTTTAAACATCCATTCATGGTGACTGGCTACCAGGTACTTCTGTTTCATTCCCAGGACTAGCGAGAAGCTGCTGTTGATTCATCTTAATTAGCAAAAAAGATTCAAGGAAAAGACAAGAAAAAATTGGGGGAAGTCTAGGTTTTACAAGGTATACAGGTCAAAGGAGATCAAAGTATTTCTTCCCTGCCGATAGGGTGGGAAGCTGTAATGTTTACTTGAAACTTAACACTTTCAGTGGCTGAAGTCGGGTTGAACTGTTAAGAGCTGAAGGGAGCTTAGGATCTACAGGTGGAAAATTCCATTTTATGGATGAGGAAGATAAAGGCAAATGAAGTAATGTGATCAGCCACAGGTGGAAGGAGGGCCTCTGGACATCTGCTGTACCAAGTGCAAAAAAAAAAAAAAAAAAGAAAAGAAAAGAAAGCCGATCTCAGAAGCAGCAGGGCCAAGGTTACATCTGAGAGAGAAACAAGGTTTTCTATTTTGACCTTGTCTCCACCTAAGGTGAACGCGAGCAGGCCTAGCATGCCTTCGTCACCCTGCTAAGTGGCTGCTTCATGAGAAGGGTCTTCTTAACTCCTTCTCGGTTCTGTCTTCCAATCTCTCTGACAACACTCCTCTGTCCTGTGGTCAGTTTTCTTGTAGCCCCCACTGGCAGGTATCACTGTGAGACTCCGTCCCTGGCTTTCCGGTAGATGCCTTAATGAAATTACCTACAGCATAAATGTATCTTTATCCTCAGCTCAGTGTAATGGAGATAATACCCAAATCTATCATTCCCAGCTCTGGCCTGGCTCCTGTCTCAGATTTCTGCAGATCAGGACACATCTTCCCGGATGTCCTGGCATCGCTTGGCCAAAATCCCAAGCTAACCCTTTTGTGCCTGAAGTACTATTATTTTGGTGTCAATGGCCCAGTTCTGGACTTGGATGTCTTGAACAGAGGACAGGAGCAGCAGCATTCTGCCTGCTTTGAGTGACCCAAAGGACCCACCCTATGCACGGATAGCAAATGTCTCTTCCAAAGGGAGAGCTCCAATCATGCCATTCTCCTGATCAAAACCTCTCAGTGGTTTCCCGTTACCTGCGAAATAACAGCCAAACTTCTTAACCTCGGCTTTAAGGCATGCTCACGCTGGGTCATAATTCCACCAATATATATTGAGTGCCAACTAGATGGCATGCCCTGTGCTAGAGGCTCGAGACGTGGCAGCTTAACACGGCACAGTCCTGCCCAAAGTGAGCTTTCTAGTCTGGGAGAGGCATACGGGTTAGAAAAGAATTGCATACAACACAGTGTGTGTATGTGTGTGTCTGTGTGTCTGTGTGTATCTGTGTGTATCTGTGTCTGTGTCTGTGTCTGTGTGTGTGTCCGCATGGAGCCTCACCTGACAATCCAGCTGGAGCTCACCTCTCCTACGTCCCTCAATGCCCCTGGCCCGCACTCCTGTCCCTCTGGTGTGGAGCTGCTGGGGGACACGCACAGGATGAATCTCCACTGCCCTCTCTCACCCGTGGCTATAGCACCTCATGTCCGGACTAGCACACCAGCCTCAGCTGGCCTTCCTGCCTCCAGCCTCTGCCTCCCCAGGTGGGCTTCCTCACCGCCACCCAAACACACTCCGTTAATGCTGCCCCCATTACCTGGCATGTTCAACTCTCCCCTCCACCTACTCAGTTCCAGCCTTCCTGTCCCAGACCGACCCCACCCTTCTTCCCCGGCACCCACCAGACCGGGCGGACTCGGCTCTCCCTTCCCCAGCTCCCTCTGCCTTTACATTCAGGGCAGCCCTGCCTCCAACTGCACAGCACACGCCTGCCCATCTTCACCCGGCCAAGACTCCACCAAGTGGCAAGGCAGTGCTGACAGGTTTTGTGTATCTTTGCTCCCAGCTTTGAGCAGAGAGAACCTAGTTTCATAAGTAAAGCTGCGAGGTCGTGGGAGAGAAAAATAAATCAGCAACAAAAAGGAGCACCTGAGATGTGTGGAGCAGGGTGTGAATTTACAAAGTCTCTGGGAGGAAACCTTGCCCAAGGTCTACGTCAAACCGAGCTAAAACATACCACTGTGCTTTCCTTTGTTTGCTTTACATGAATAATCTTTCTGGAAAAACAAAAAAGAGTTCTTTCCCTCCAGATGGGTAACTCTGCCTCTGTGAGTATAATCTTTGAGTTTCTACTGGGACAGAAACGGGAAGTATTTTTGCATTACATTAAAAGGAACTCGTTAGTTTCCTTTTAGGTGAGTTTTATTTATCCATATCATTGCCTTTACAATTTTCTTATTCTGAGACTACAGAAAGAATCAAAGATGGGAGATGAAATGTTTCAGGTCTGTTCGTGGCCCTTATGAAACCTTAACTAGGATCAGTTTTTTGGCAATGTTAAGTTTTGAAGTTTCAATACCATCTATGCTTCTGGGGGAAACTTCCCCTTTATCATTTCCTCATATAAACGGTTCTGGTGCAATTGGGAAAAGCTGGGGAGATACTGTTCCATATTCTTATCTCACCCTCTGTGATGGGGACGTTTCCTCGTGACGGTTAGTGAGTTTATTAACTCCTGGCAGGGCTCCAGGAGCAAATAAGGGTGAACATAGTTGGGGACTCTGCCAAGACCTTCTGTGGGATCTTTGCTCTTAGTCAAGGAAAAAAGGTCTCTGCCAGAAAACTCACAGCACAGTGAGGGGCCGCAATGAGGCCTGACAGGAAGGGTCCGTTGGTATTCAAATAACTGGCCCCCAGGAGGCATAAACCCGAGACCTTTGACAGGTGGAGTTCCCAACTCAGCTTCTAAACAGCCATACAGTTTGAGAAATGAAATTGGACAGCTATATTTGAACAGCATCAGCAATCCACTCTGCAGCTCCTTCCTGAAGGAAACCTGCCCAGGGGGTTTTAGGAGCCCTTATTTTGACACCTCTCTCCAGTTAGATGAGCCTGCAGAAATTGCCCCTTGTCTTTTCCAGGGTTTCTACAAGCTACAAGATGCGTTACATCACAAAATTCAGTACTTCCAAAAGGAATCACCCAAAGCCCTTTGAATTTGTTTCTACACCTGCCGGGACCCCCAGGGTCCCCACCTTTCCCAGCCCTTCTATCCTGCTCCCCCGTTTCTTCTTTCCTTTCTGCTCCTACCTCGGCAGGGCTCATTCCTGGTCCTCCCCGTCTTTGTTTTTCAC
This sequence comes from Vicugna pacos, assembly GCF_048564905.1. Lineage (NCBI taxonomy): Eukaryota > Metazoa > Chordata > Mammalia > Artiodactyla > Camelidae > Vicugna > Vicugna pacos. The sequence goes on from NC_133020.1 coordinate 15,235,195, forward strand.
GGAGGCATTCATGACCCACACACACTCTCAAGCATCTCTCTGAAAAGTCTTCAGAATGAGAAGCAAGGCAGAGAGAAAGGGCCAGGATGCATTTGCTTCCTTAGCTGGTGGTTCAGCTAGATACCTCAAGTTCCCGTGTCTATAGATCCAAACTGGCTACTTCTCTTAACCTTAAATGTTTCCCCTGGATCTGGAAATTCTTCCTCTTCTCCCCTCAAACTGGCCTATGTCAGCAGGACCTCCCCTCGACTGAGCTAGGGCATTGTCCTTGCGCTCCTGGCGATCTGCTTGGGTGACGTCTCCGGCGGGAGGAGTGGTGCCCAAGGCCAATGCGGGCCGCCGGACTTGCCAGGCTGAGCACGTGCGTCCAGAGTCCAGATTCTCACCTGAATGAGGAGACCGGTAGCGGAAGTCCTCTTTGGTCAGGAGCAGGAGGGCTTTGCCGTTCATCTCGAACGTGTTGCTGTCGATCGGTCTTAAAGAAAACTCGCTTTCAGCCCACTTGAGCCACTGGGCTACGTCGTCCCTGCTCCAGTACGTTGGCTGCAGTCCTGTCGGGCAGAGAGCGAGGCAGAGAGGAGAGAGAGAGAAAGGCCTTTTGAGTTAGGCAGTCAGAATAAAGGGAAAAGGTTTCTGAAGCGTTGACAAAACTGGGTCTCCATGTCTGAAGAGCCCTTCTGTCAACTCTGAATCCCAGTTACAACTCAGGCTTCACAAGCGCCAAAGGTGTGACATCCAATGAACCTTTTACTTAGAAGCAAAATAGGGGGAGACATTTTCTTTTATGTCTGTAAGGAACTGTAGGTCTTACAGCTCTGTCCTTCAGGGCATCTGGAGTCCGGTTTGCCCTGAAGGTGCAGCTCAGTGGTGGCCCGAGGTACCCTGGGGGGGCTCAGAGTCATGACCACTGTCAGTGTGCTGGTGGGGGGACTTGAGAGTGAGGGCTGATCTGAGTAAAGCCCTGTGTCCTTTCGAAGTGAGAATGTTTCAGAGCTGAGCTCGACCTTCCAGAGCTGCCAAATAATGAAGTGTTCCCTGAACCTTCTTCCAGGAAGAGCGACTCACTCTGGCTCTGGGAAACTGTCAGGCTGGCCTCTGGGAATGAGAGGGCAAGGTGAGGATAAAAGGTCTTTTGCTCTTTTGTTGTACTTGCTGATGTTAGAGAACTTCCAGGTGGGGGTGGTACTTGAACTCTGAGTAGGACCGGAGGTGGGTTCAAGGGAGGGTGCCACCGAGGCTGAGAGGGTGGCTCAGGCTGGGTCTCTGTCGAAGCTGACTGTGAGTCTATATTTTTACTTTATTTTGTTCTTGTGGGAAATCTTTCACATATCATTCAAGTGGTTTAGAACAGTGGTTCTCAAAGTGTGATCCAGGGACACCTCAGGGTTCCCAAGACCTTTCCAGGGTATCTGTGAAGTCAAAAGGTCATTTGCCTTTTTCTAGTCTCATTCTTTGGTGAGTATAGAGCAAAATTTTCTAGAGGCTTCACAGCATGTGAGATTGCAACAGTTATGAGAATTCAACCATATTCTATGAAGCCAGACATTAAAGAGCTGGGCAAAGATGTAAAACAATGTCACTCTTGTTACTAATTTTTTTTCGAAAATACATTCGTAAATATTTATCTATGTTAACATAGGTTTGGCTGATTTTTCAGTAAGTCAAATGTTTAGAAAATTTTCAGTTTTGTGGGGTAGAGCGCATGCTTAGCATTCATGAGGTCCTGGGTTCAATCCCCAGTACCTCCATTACAAAAACAAATAAATAAATCTAATTACACCCCCAAATAAAAATTTTCAGATTTAATTTCCAATACGGTAAACATAGAGAGATAAAAAACATATGAGTGAAGACCTTTGGGGTCTTCAACAATTTTAAAGAATCAAAAGAAATCCTAAAACCAAACTGTTTGAGACAGATGTGTAAGAGGGAGCTAGGCGCTCCATGCTAAATAGTGCTTTAGTCTCTAAAATCATATTGTAGGAATTAATAGCTCAAGTCCAACAGAAGCAGTGTTTGCTAGGAGGAGCTTCAGTCTCTCTATCTGATTAAACTTGGCCAAGGAGACTCCACGAGTGTGCTCTAAAAGTCCCCTGCACTTTGACCCTGGACAGAAGCACCTTTCACCCTCACATCAGGCATGACAAAGAACTGCCTGGCCTACTGGGATGGGCTGCCCCCCCACCCCCCGCACCAGGTGGACCAGGAAGTAGAAGGGCTCAGATGCCCTGGGGAAGGTCCGGGGCCTCTGGGCATGACCGTTGGCTCTGTCTCCCAGGTAGCTCTTTTGCAAAATCTAGTTTTAAAAAAGGTGGCTGGCTTCCTTGAACCCTGTGGAAGTCCTTCTGAAACGGGTCTGTCGCGTACAGCACGGATAAAGACTATGGGCACTGCAATGATTAGAGATGGGCATTTAGAGATTTTTTTCTTGACATTTTATGACTTTTTTTCCCACATGGAGCATTGTAAAGTCATACTGTGGCGTATGTCACTGCTCTATGATCTTTAAAATAAACATGAGACCTTGTTTCGGACTCCTGACTGGGTCAAAGAAGCAATGCTTATTAAAGATGGGCCTTGGACGTGGATGGACTTGGAGGGCAGTATGCTAAGTGAAATAAGTCAGACAGAGAAAGACAAGTCCTGTATGATATCACTTATAGGTGGGATCTAAAAAACATAACAAACTAGGGAACATAATAAAAAAGCAGCAGACTCACAGATACAGAGAACAAACCAGCGGTTGGGGAGGGGCGATGTGGGGTGGGTAGGGGAGTGGGAGGTACAAACTGCTGGGCGTAAGACAGGCTCAAGGATGTACCGTACAACGTGGGGCGTATGTTCTAGAATAGCTGAAAATGGAAAGTAACCTTTAAAAAATTGCATGAAAGTTAAAAAAAATTTTTAATTAAAAAAAAAGGTCCTTAATTCTTTCCAACGACCTTGAAAATGTGTAACTGGGGATCAAAGTGGGCGTGAAAATGGCTCAGCAAAATCTCAACTTTTGAACTGATGAAAAACCTTAAAGCTGACTCCCTCTTCTCAGAGGTGTCACTTCTGAATAGGAACATCAGATAATTAGTTGTTAGGGACTTTTCCCTTCTTCTCCTTCACATGAGGCGCAGAGAGCATCTCCAGCCAGGAGGGGACAAACAGGAGGCTCGGGCATATGTGGCCGAAGGAGGCGCCCGGCGGTGAGAGGGCCGGGGAGCAACAGTGCTCGGTCAGAAACAGGAAAAAGGACGGGGCGGCTTATCGGAAGTGTGAGTGCCAAAGCAAATGCAGAACCGAATCCCGCTCAGGAGGGGAAACGAGAGTCAAATGCTGAAGTTTCTGCAAAGGAGACACTGAAACGAGGGAGGCGGGTGAGAAGGGGGTGGGGGACGAGTAGTAATTTGAGGTTCTTTATATTCTATGGAAGAAAATACTCATGAGTAATCTTTTCCCTAAATACAAGAAGAGTCACACACTCGCAACAGCCCTGCTGGTTAAGAGCAACTGTTTCTCTTTTCACTTCCCATTAATCTCTCCCACAGCCCAGCCCCTGAAGCCGGCGGCGCCGCCCCACGGAAACCCCCTCGCCGGGGACCGGGCTGGGTGCTCTGCGCGCGTGTGCGGCGGGCACCGGCCAGTGATGGTCAGCCCAGGGAGGACCACGGCGATGACGGTCAGCCCAGGGAGGACCACGGCGATGACGGTCAGCCCAGGGAGGGCCACGGCGATCCTAGCAGCTTTACGAAAGTGACCCTGACAGACCGGGCTACCTGCTGGAGGCTGTGCAAGATAGTAACCAGGAGAGAAAGTGTGGACACGTGCACTGAGCTGGAAAGAGGCCTTACAAACTCTGGTGTTCCGAGTCCAGCCCCACTGCTACTTCCTTTTGAATTCCACGGAATAAAAGGCTCTTGGTGTAGGATGTGCTCTGCAAATCTGATTGAGGAAAAAGCAGCCCCCTTTCCTCAAACCTAAGGGCCTAGGGCCGGGGTGGTTCGGCTTGGACCCACTCTTGTCTAATCAGAACCATTTAATTCACTTAGTAGTCACTTGTTGAACACTTCTATCGCCCAGAGAACTTTATGAATATTTATATATATTTATATGATATATAATATATATTATATATAATGTACAAATAGTTATAAATGTAACTATATATTTTTTTCGGTTTGTTTTGCAGGGGGGGGAGTAGTTAGGTTTATTTATTTATTTGTTTTAATGGAGGTCCTGGGGATTGAACCCAGCACCTCATGCATGCTAAGCATGCACTCTACCACTGAGCTATACCCTCCCCTTATAAAGGTAACAGTAAATAGTTCATTTAATTGCATGCTCACAGCAACCCTGTGAGATAGGCTTGAGGAAACTAAGGCCCAGTGCGCTTAAGGGATTTGCCCGAAGTCACACAGCCGTAGTAACAAGAGGAGCTGAGACTTGAACCCAGGCTGCCTGTTTCAGAGTCCGTGTGCTCACCCACCACATTCTGATGACCCATGTCCTTCCCATCCAGATTCGGAATGCAGACTGATTTTCAACATCTATCAGGGATTCAGAAAAGACAGGGTGAACTGAATTCTCCCCATCTAAGACTTTGATCTTTGGAGGTTTCTCAAGTTATCAACAGATGAAAAATAGAGCAAAAAAAAAAAAAAGAAATCTGCAGATCCCAGGAGGAATAGATTTATACATGGGAAGAGGAGGGAGGCATAGGCGGGACTCTGCTTTTAACCCATCCAGGAATAAGGCGCTGCCGTCACCGGCTCCCTGCTCCCAGACACTTGCTGCGTAGACAACGAACCTGGGGCTCCCCGAGGCTCACAGCACACAGCACGAGTGTAACAGAACACGGCGGGAGGAAGAATGCACAACGTGTAGCTGTTTTAAAGTTACCTCTTGCAGCATTAACTCAACCAAGTTGGAGAATACAGATAATCAATGATCATTAGTAAAAAGAAAAAAAGAGGGAGACCATGATTCCGCACCTATGTCAGGCTACTACATACACAGCCTGTGAGAGGCACCCTCAGACCTGCATCTTTAATGCCAATGAAGTTCAGAGCAGGGCTGAGAAAAATCCAGTACAGAAGAAATGAACTGCTATGATTAAGCAAATTACCAAGAATTCCAATGCACTTTTTTTTCCCCAAGTGGGTCAAGTCAAGTTCACGGGGGTACACCCTTCAATGATATCCCAGGCCCTTAAACTTCCCCCTGCTAGCTCTTCAACCCTATGTTCAAAGGAGCAGCCACATTCACCCGTACACTCTAAGTCTCGTTTCAGACTTTCAAACTGAGTTTTATGTTTAAACAGATGATGATAAGCACGCGGGGAGGCAGGAGCCTGGATTTTACTCCCAGATCTGCCGTTAATTGACATGGGGTTCTGGGCAGGCCACTCACTTTCTCTCTGGTTCAGCTTACAGTAGGTGATCTCTCTCCCCTTCTGGGTTTAGTACAGTCAGTATGCTCCCATTGAATTTGAATCCTAAAACCTAAGGAATCCAGGCAGCCAGCCGGGACCTTTTTTTCTCCAGAGCTCCTCCATGCTCACGTCGATGACCCTGAGGTTTTGTAACTTCCTGAAGGCTCTTCTGAATCACGGAAAACAGATTAAGTTACTTTAAATAGAGGTTAGTGCTTAACAGTGTTTTGTTATCTTCTAATTCTTGGAAAAGTTAGAACCCGGTGATGACAATAATAAACATAACATTTTAAGTAGGTGCTTTCATGTGTACTACCTCATGTAATTCTCCAAAAAGCCCTGTAAAACCCACTGTCATTTCATTTCAATTTAACAGATGAGGAAATGAGGGTGGGGTGGGGTCAGAGTCATTAGATGATTTTGCTGGTCTGAATAATACTCAAGTCAAGCTCTTTTGCTACAGTATACATTGATCAAAAACACCCTGGAGCCTCAGCGTTCCGTACACACAGGAATTGGCTGTGGGTTCTGGGGCTCAGAGGATAGAATCATGAAACACAGAAGACCACCCCCACCCCATCTTATTCATTAGGAAACTGAAGCTGGGAAAAGTTAAGGGTTTGAACTAGAATCAAGCTGCCCCAGATTCCCTGACTCTTTCCAACCTCCCGTGTTGTCTCATAACTGGATTTGATGACACACAACAATTCCGTAACCCTTGACACAGTGAGCAAAGTTATCACTTCCTTGCTTAGTCATCTTGTCTTCAGATTAAACATCCTTCACTGGCCCAAACATAAGTTCTGTATTGTATTTTTTTAAAACTCTTGCCAGCCTGCCTGCCTCCTCCGGAGATCCTGTTTGGCTCTCGCTTCTAAACCTAGTACAGAAGCAGGACTAGAACTTTCTATCTCTGGACAGCATGTTTCTACTGATAGTAATGGCTAATAATTACTGTGCACTTACATGAGTGTTCCCTATGATTATTCTGCTCATGTTGCCGAAGAGAAAACTGTAGCACAAGATAAGTGGAAATGGTCATGCTGGGATTGAAAACCAGGTGGTCTGTTTACAGAGTCCCAACTCTTAACACCCCCGCCGTATGGCTTCCTGAGTAAGCTCTTTGTATGGGGTTTCCACATCCGGGGGATTCAACCAACTCTGGATCAAAAATATTCAGAAAAGAATTCCAGAAAGATCCAAAAAGCAAACTTGAATTTGCTGTACGCTGGCAACTATTTACATAACGTTCACATTGTATTCACAACAAATTATATAGCATTTACATTGTGTTAGGCATTGTAAGTAATCTAGAGATGATATAAAAGTATATGGGAGGATGTGTGTAGGCCATATGCAAATTTTATATAAGGATCTTGAGCATCTGTGGATTTTGGTATCTGAGGATGTCCTGGAACCGCTCCCCCATGCAGATACCTGGGGATTTCTGTAACAGCAAACACTTAGAAGCATTTACTCATTGCCAGCCACTGTTTGAAATGCTTTCTGAATGTTACTCATTTCATCCCCACAGCAATCCTGTACAATAGAAACATTCACTATCTTTATTTACAGAGGAGAAAACCGGAGCACTGAGAAGTAAGTGACTCGGCCAAAGTCACACACCCAATGGAAGAGCCAACATCTGAACCCAGTTCGTTTAATACAAAGTCCATATTTATTAACTCGCTGCCTCTCTTTCTAAGCTTATCTGGTGTTTTGGCAGGACATCAAATTAAATTCAGGATTTAAAAAAAAGAGAGAAAAGTTTCAGCGGTTAAGCATGTAGGCACAGAGCACCAGCACGGAAACTATTTTCCAGCTGTGTGACCGTGGACAAGTTACTTAACCTCTCTGTGTCTCACCTGCCTCAACTGGGGAATGGGGACAACTTTCGACCTGTGAAGCAACTTGCGAATCACAGATGAAACGCTTGTCTAATGTGCAGATGACAGAAAGCTAGCAGAGAGTAAGATCATACAAATGATGATGTAAAATACAAAGGACAGTGTTTGGCTTACAGTAAGCACTTAATAGTTGTTACCATTATCATTTTTACCATCTCCCAACCCTGCATATATATAGCTGCTGTTGGGAACCCAACTGTAAGAATGTATGCTAACTGGTGACAGATTTCATCTTGCTATTTCGCACCATCGTTCTCGCCTGCTGCCGTCCTTCCAGACTTGCGTCTATCTGCAGTATCATCTCTACTGTGTAGCTTCATGTCATCTGCAGCTTTGATAAGCACCTGTCACCTCAACAGGTTACTGACAAAGTGCTGATTCGGTGAGGCCTGAGACGAGAGCACTATGGTGATGCAGCAGCCACCTCCTTTCAGACGGATACTGATCAGGTTATTGGCTCCGCTTGGGTACAAGTGTTTAATTATCAATCCATCTAAATACTCTGGTATTTGGACTACATCTTCCCAGCTCAGCCATAAAAAGAACCACCTGAAATTCTAAGGAAAATGCTTTCCTGATGTCCAGAAATACAATCGCTACAAAATTTACAGCAACCTTATTGAAGAAGATGAAGAGGAGGCGGCTGGTTCCTAAGGGACAACTTCTTCCTAAGTACTCACAACATGCATGTTTGAAAATCTGCCCTGAATTTCATCTGTGTCAGGTTGGCTGTTTTCAGTCGGTACATACCCTCTTTCCCCCTTCTCTGTTCTGAATATCAGGTAAACAATGGCTCATAGTCTTTATTTTAGTACCTCTTCCATTTCCCACAACCCTTAGGGATCACTGTCAGTGGCCTTACATCCTTGTAAGTTCTCTACTTTGGGATGTCATCTGTCTGGGCCAAGAGTCTTGAATTTATCTAGAACCACTTAGATTCACTTTTACAATCAATTCACCCACCTTGGGCTTCAATTCCCTTATGTCAATGTACTGCCTGTTTCAGTCTGACAATCACCCTCCTTGATGGAAGAGGGGGAAGAAAGAGAGAAGTTGACCAGTTCTGTTTTTTCTTTGCCACCCAGTCTGCACGCTGATACCAGGCTTATTTTCAGCCTGCCCCCAGACGTGCTGTTTCCTTAAGCATCTTCCATAGTTTCCAGCTCACTCAGTTTTAACATCCTAGATCTAAAAATCTCTCGTTCACATTTTTCTTTACGTTTTTTTCTTTCATCCACTATATGTATCTTTAAAAAATTTGAGCTCATTAGACTGGTAGACACAAAACACTGGGAAGATAAATTAGCATGACCTTTCTGGTAGATAACTGGGTGATAGTTTAATGTTAACTTCTGAGAATCTACCTTAAGGAAATAACTTAGGATCCAGAGAAATCGTTCACGCACAGAGATGTTCACTGCAGTGCTGTTTTTAATAGTGAAAAACTGGGAGCACTGCTAAGGCAATAGTGAACTAAACTGTAAACAGTATCTCTGGTAGAAAATTATGCAGCCAATAACATTAAAAAAAAGTATCTATTCATATGGAAAATCCACCAAATAGCATGTGTACGTATGTATTATAATCTCAAACTTACAGAAAAATATTAGAATGAAACATAATATTAACAGCAACTGTCACTCAACACAATTATAGGTGGTGTTTACTGTCTCTTTTTCGTTTTCCGTTTCCCAATTCTCCCCATGAAGTGTGCATTACTTTTACATTTAAAACCTGAGCTCATCGGATGCTTTAGCTGTCTTCCTCCCTTGGCATCATCCCCTGTGCAGCTGACACGTCAGAATTTCATTTTCGAGAGCACCCTGCTTCTCCTGACTTGTGTTTTAGCCTTTCAGGTCATGGGACCACAGGTACTTTTCCCCTCAACTGAAAACATTTGTCTTCTTCAAGTCAAGAAAACACACCCGCTCAAGCCTTTCCATTCCCTTCCCCAGAGCCAAGATGATGCTTTCAGCCTCACTGAAACTTCCCATCATTTCTACTCTGCCAACCAATTCCTCCTCACTTGTCAGACTTGAGTCCAGATTAGCAGTGCCCCTCATTGCTGCTTCTACCTTCTGGGAGATAAAATTGCTAACTGGTGGGTGCATGTGTGAAGAGTCCAAACGCACATGTGTGGAGCTGAAGGCACTTGCTTAGCGAGCCTCACGCCTCACCTGGCACATGATGGTCCCCCAGTGATGCCAGACTGTGTGGCCAAAGACCCCCGACACTAGTAATCCACCTGTGGGCCAGCTCTGCAGCCTGTCACCGCCACCCTCTCCGACCAACACCATGCTCGCCAGGTCGGACACTTCAGATCTGTGCGTCATGCCATTACCAGATGCTTCCACATCCGTGTCATCCCAGCAACTACCCTGTGAAGGAGCGAAGGCTGGCACAACTTTATTTACAGACGGAACTGAGCTCAGAGAGGCTGAAGGTCGCAATGGGCCTCGGACCAGAACTCCAGCTCCTGGTCTGTATCTGCCCAGTGAACTTCTTCTGGGTCAAAGGAAATAAAGGATATAAAAGCCCTTCACACTCTAAAATGCACTGTCAAAGTGCAAGAGAATAAAGAATAATTAACCATAAACTCAACTCCTCATGGCAGGTCTGGTTTAGCAGCAGATCCAAAACTCGGAGCCCTTTTTGACCTCTGTGAAGCAGATGTAGTGGGGAGGGTTTCCACTGGGATTAAAAAAACCCTCTAAAATAAAACAAAATCTCATCAGAGCCCGGTAGGCTGGCTCCCCAGAGCACTTTCCGGGGGTCTTTTCTGACTCCTTCCCTCCCCCACGGGCCAAGGCCTGCTGGTCCCCATCCCTCCTGGCCCTCACCAGGTCCACGATGACCTCTGACAGGCTCTGGTGTCTTGTTCCTCTGGGTCTGCCTCTAACCTGGGATGTGCTGTTTGATCAAAACTGCTCTTGGCACACAAATCCTGTCCCCAGGGGACTAGAAGTTCCAAAACTTTTCCTATTTCTGTCCTCAAGGTGACCCTGTATCTCAGCCCTCAGTTTCCAAGCGGGGGTTGGAAGGTTACACTCATGCCTTCGGGCCAGACCCCCACGAGCAAGTATACTATATGTCATGTGTAGATCCAAAGTCCTATTTAGCCCTCTGGAGTAATTTTTTTTCTTATAAACTTCATTTTGTGGATTTTTCTGGCTTTCGCTCAGTTTTATCTACAAACGGGTTTTTTTATCAGCAAAACTGTCAACAGCAGAACTGGCCCAGGGTCTGCTACTCACTCTTACAAACACGACTTAGAAGATTCCTCCTCATCTCTGCCTTGGGGTGGCAAGCCCAATGTGCTGAGAGGCACGTAATGTTTTAGACAAAAACCTGGGTTTTGGAGTCAGATAGTCCTGAGTTCAAATACTGGTCCTGCCACCTGCTCCGCAGCCTCGGGTACGTTACAGCTCTGAACCTCAGTTTCCCCAGCAGGAAGATGCGGCCACGAACAGTACTCACCTCCCAGGGCAAATTACAGTATGGACTGGGATGACCTGTGTCAAGACTCTGCCCAGTGCATTTTGGGGGGTTGGGCAGGGCAGAGACTGGATGGTAAATCTGCCGTCCTTTGTCACATGTCCCCAGGAGACTGAAGCAATTCCTGCAGCTCACTGGAGCCTCAGAGGCTGGAGCAAGCGTTCTTGTAAGCCATGTGAAGTCTCCGGCAGGAGCCACGAGACCAGCACAGGGCCGTAAGGAGGGTGCTGGCATCGTCAGTGTGCAGTCTGGGAGAATGGCTCAGGCTGGGATGTAGAGAAAGGCCCGGAGCAGGCGAGAGGCCGGAGGAAGGAAGGCCAGGTTAGATGCCCACGCAGGTCCAAGACCAGGGCGCGGCTAGTGCAGCACTCCCCTCGAGTGCGACCCCAAACTCAGTAATCACAAAAAACAGTGACAGTTCAGTGCATTATTTTAAAATCAAAATAAATGCAAAAACTCATGGTGACCAAAACATCCACATTTTAACTAAAGTCACACTAGAAAGAGAGATGACGGGAGGGTGCAGTGATAACAGAGGGGGACACATTAGAGCGGTTCTCTTAAGCTCGGGAGGTGAAGGACCTCTCCGAAAATTCCGCGAGAGCTCTGAAAAGCACAGGAAACACGCACCAGTATCCACCTGCAATTTCAAAGCTTATGGACTAGCCCCAGTTTACCTACGGATGCTTGGAGAATCAGTTTAGAACCTTTTAGCCTTGGGCAGGCACCTAGGTCTGACGATCTGTATTAGCGATACAATGCAAAAACCAAATTAGGTTTGAGAAGGGAAACACTCAGCTCTCCTGGTATTTTGGGGAGGAGAAGAGAGGAGAGAGGCAGGCAGGGTGCCTGCCCCTCATTCCCAAATTGGGAACGACAGGCGATGAAATGATGAAAGCCGTCTTGGGTGTCGTTTCCCAGCACAGATGTGACCGTAACTACGGAAGGTCCCTTCCTCAGGTATTTTAGAACTCATCGCGAATGTATTGCAAGTTTTCATTCGTACTGGTGAAGGTTAATCACTGCAAATGATCTTAATTTATGAACAGAGAGGCAACGGGGCTGCGCAAGGAGAGATACGAACGAAAGCCGAATTTCTAAAGGCAGGAGGCAGTTAGGGCAGAATTCCTTATACCGCGGGGCAGAAAGATACGTATTATTTTCAACTTTACTGATATTTATGCACACAAAGAAGCCCAATTTTAAGAAGGAAAAAAAATGTAGGGAAATAGGTATTAAGAGAGAGGTGAAACGGTCTTCAAATCGATTTAGCAAGCAAATCAGAACTGCTTATGGAAAGCAAGGTTTTTAATCCCAAGTGGAAATGGATGTGGTACAAGAACACAGAGACCGTGCTCGGTTTGCATGATCCACAGAACACAGACGATGGACAGTCTGAATAAAGACTGAATACCCTTTCTTTCCCCTTTTGCTCTTGTAAACCACACAGGATCACCTCCTGCACCGGCCGCAGTCGGCAGAACACTCCTTTGCAAAGTGTAGCAAGACGACTCATTCTCATTCCCGATGGAGCTGCCCTGCCCAGTCGCCGGCAGGGCAGACATTCTCCTGTGTGTGGTTCAGCTTCCCTTCCCTCCCAGGTCTTCTTTATTCCAAGGAAACGTAAGAGCAGGCTGCCTTTTCCCAGGCTGGAGCGGCCCTGTTATCACAGAGTCCTGTAAGGCGAGTAGGAGGCTGGGGAGTGCAGGGCGCGTGTGTGGAGTGGAGACCCTAGGAAGCATTTAACTTCCACAGCACACACGCCACAGACCTCAGCAAACACGTCCAGGACCCAAAAGGCAGACTGGACCAGGGGTTCAAGCCGCCTAACACATCTGTAAAGCAATGCTTTTCTGGAAGAAGCTCTCTCTGAAGGAGAATTCCATACCACCACCCCCTTCCTTCTCCTCTTCCCTGACTCTTTGGTGGGGGGAGGGGAGGGGGACTCCAGTGTTTTCAAAGGTCCCCACAGTGGCCTTTCGGTACTGAATCAACACTGCTTTGTGATGCTGCGTGAGGAGGGGTAGACTGTCAATGCGGGGCGAGTTGAACTCACTCTCACGGAGTTGCTGACGCCTCGTGAACCGAAAAACATCAAACCTGGAGAAGGAACCTCTATGTAAAGACAACTGCGTGGCGTGTGTGTGTGTGTCCACGTGTGTGCACATGTACATGTGTGTGTCAAGATCTCCCTCTGTTCCTCATCCCCTGTTCCCCCTTTACCAAGGATATTCACAAGGAAATGGCTTTTGTAGATTCATCCATTTTAAAATAGTTGTAGTCTTTTTCTTCCTCACCAGTTGTATTCCCCAGCATCAGAGCTGTGAAGGTTACTTATTCCCTGATTTCCAGGCTTAAGATGGTCACTTGGAACATCTAAAACAAAGCCAAACCGAGCCTGTGCCCCGTAACGGAGCAGCAGACAGGCAGCACGCGTCTTCTGTTTCACCGCGGCCCTGGGCTGGATGCAACTCCAGATGCTGGGAGGCGGCTGCTGGCTGGTGGCTGGACTAGCTCAGGGGCCAAAGGGGCACTGAAGGACCCTCCTTCGCCGCAAAATATCTGTCTTTGGTTCTGTCATCCCATCTTTTTTTTTCTTAACCACTTTGTTTTTTAATGTGGGAGTTTTAAATTTTTAAAAACCTTTGCTCATTTTGTTTATTCATTTATTTTAACAGAGGTACTGGGGATTGAACCCAGGACCTCATGCATGCTAAGCACGTGCTCTACTGCTGACTACACCCTCCCCTCTTCTGTCATGCCATCTTAAGTTGTCTATTATTCACTCCTTTGGATGAAGGCACAGAGACCTCTGTGGGAAGGGACGCTGGTAAAAAGAACACATAGAATTGGTAGGATTATTCACGCCTTAGCTTGGTTAGCCCTCAAGTGTTAAGGCTGATGGGGGTCCACTGCAGCCCGGGGTGGGGGGAGCAGGATGGGAGAGGCACTGAAAGGAAGGAGACCTGCTCACTTTTGCCTGTGACTGGCTATGGCTCATGACCCTTCAAAGGAGCTTTTAGTTCTGCACTAGACGAGGTATGAGTGCTACGATACAGACGTGGATGTTCTGAGCTCCGGAGACAAGTGCCTGCCTCTCCTGTGAACAGCATGAGTGGCCTCTCACCCCTGGCACCAGGAACGCTCACTCACAAAGTGCACACACACAACTGCCCGAGGCTGGGCACAGCGGGAGCCAGGGCGCGGTCTCCAGGGGCTCCCAGGAGGCTGACCTCCTCCTGTCCTGCTCTGTATGGAGCATGCTGTTCACTTTTTCGTTTCTTGGCAGGAACTAATTTGCTGGGAATATTAAAACTTCCCTTTTGCTACCTTCTTGTAAAATGAGATTCCAATCCTGTTTCTGTCCCCGGCTAGCTCAGCCACTACAGAGGGTTGAAAGGTGGCCCCCAAAAGACGTGTATCGGTCTTAACCCCTGTGAGTGTGGTCTTGTTTGGGAAAAAAAAAAAAAAAGGATCTTTGCAGATGTAATTAAGGATCTCAAGATGAGATCATCCTGGATTTGGGGGGGCCCCAACCTAATGACCAGTGTCTTCATGAGAGAACCCGGAGGAGAGACACCAGAGAAGCCGCAAGAGGACAGAGGCAGAGCCCGGGCTGCTGAGGACCTGGGCCTGCCTTGTTTTCACCCTCCCAGATTCCTACCATCCACATACTGAAACCCTTTCACCTCTCTTTAATCTTTGTCACTTTCTCTTGAATTTTTTAATCTCTTTTTTTAATTCTTAAAATGTCCCAGTGATTCATCTTTTGTTTCTCTTGCAAATTACCTTTCGTATGTATTCATCTTCTATGTTTACTTGTCATACTCCTTATTTTTTTCATTTTTAATTCTTTCCTGAATTCTCTCATCTCATTTCTAAGTCTTCCCAATTCTGTTTTATTTGATATCCCCTCCCGATATGTTATATTATTTTCTTAATGTCTTTCAGCTCAGCTGGACGTAGGTCACAGTTCTGAATTGTTCCCTGCCATGTCTTTTGGGCACACTTTCTTTAGAAAAAGGCTATTCTGCTCCTTACCATCTTTCATCTTATAGAAACCTTGGATGGGATTTGACCTTACTGCTTTTCTGTTGCTCGTTTCCACGTGAAATCAGTTTTCCTGAACTTTTAGAACGTGGTGTCGCTACGTTCATGTCGTGTTCAAATACATGGCAGCTTGATTTTTGAAATTTCCTTGTTCTGTTCCCTTTTGGGGAATCTTTTTTCCCTAAGTCTCTGTTGTTCCTACCCTGTTCATTTTGATTCCATTCAGAGCAGCTTCTCAGAGTCGGGTCACCCTGGAGGAGGACCTGGCTGGTGAGTCCCAGAGCTCAAAGCGGCGAGAAAGCTCTCAGTGCTTTGGATCTCCCTGCAGGCTGTGTGTACTCATCACCCTTGGAATGAATAAAAGGACCCCTGCTTTCAGCTGTTCCTCTCAGTCCCACCCTCCAGGCTGTCCAGTGTTCACCATTTGGGGCTTTTCCTGTTCTAAAGTCCACCAAAATCCCTACTGTATCTTGGGGCTATCTTGTCACTTTTTGTCACTGCTTGCGCATTCGAAGTTTTGCTGCTGAGTGGCTCTGCTCTTACCTGGGGGTTCTAAGACAAGAAAAACGATGCCGTCTTCCCAGACTGTCCCAGAACGTTTCCTGTTTGCAAGGACAACATCCCCTTGGCAACCCATAAAAAAGAGCACCAACCTCGTGTCTCTCTGTGAACTGTTGCTGGGTTTTGTGACAGTGAGTGAGAGAAGTGATAGTTAACGGGAGGGGTCTCTGACACACCAAAGCGGGTTACAGCCCAGAGTGTAGGAAGAGGAGAGACCCCACCTGGCAGGGGAGACACACGACAAAATGACGTGAGCCTCAATGGGCATCGGGCGTCAAGGGAGGGAACACAAGACTCCTTTCATTGAAAGGACTAAGGAACATTCTAGTGAGGATAAAACTTCCAAATGGGAAGGCATTTCTAGTGGGAATTAAAACAATGGCAGTAAAGACAACTCACCTTTCATGGTCTCAACCTGTCCCCTATCACAAAGTCAAGGCTGTCAGATGTCAAAACTACAGAATTTCCAAAAATTCTCAAGAATGTGAGTGATGACTCAGCCTGCAAGCGAGATGCCTCAGAAACCCTAGACCACAGAGAAAACCTCCCCAAGCGCGGCTTTCCCGTGCTCAGTGACAAACTGCGGCTCAAAGAAATATGGAGTTACGTGTCAGTTTCAGATTTCCCACACGAGCCCGAGGAGGAGCGAGTCAGTGGCTCACCCCGGAGAGAGCCCCACGGAGCAACAAGGGGTGCACTGCCAGGGGCCCTGCAGGTGTGACCGGTTGGCTGTCAGCTCTCACGCAGCTCTCCTGCTTTTAAAAGCCTCCTTTCTCATTAGGGTTTTGTTGGTTTGGAAGACCCGACTCGACCCTGACATGCCAGTCTCATCAGAGGATGCCGCTACAGAACGATCATTTTTAAAAATGGCTTTTTTAATGCAGCCCTTGGAAACTTTGCAAGAAATGTATCGATTTGAGATACTCAAGCTGAATTACTGAGCTTTGGCAAAAGGGAATAAATCTTTCCCATGCTCCATGGCTGCTGCCAAGTGCAGCTTCCAGGAAGCAATGACTGTCCTTTCTGGAAATGAAACAAAGCTCAAACATTCCATCACCTTCCCTTTGCTTCATCCCGCCCCCCCCCCCCCACTTGCAATTCACCGACAAAAGCACTTTGCAGTCATTGCTCATTTGCCTGACTAGGCATCTGAGTTAGTGATGCCCAAATTACTAATGCCTGGCGGAGGCAGCTTCCTAAACAACGGGGCCTGATCTTTTTGGCAGAGCTGATGGGGTGTGTGTGTTTGGGGGGTAAGTCCCGCGGGAAGCGAGGTCACAGCATGTCATTAGGTTAAACACTCTTCCAATTTTATAACAAAATTTCCCCTGTGGGCCTGGATGTGTCAAGTCGAGAGGAGATGTCCACGGAGGCTAGAGGTGAGCATGATCAGGAGCCAGAGGTGGGGTGGGAAGGTAGGGAGAGCCTGTGGGAAAGAGGGACCCATGCTGGAGGCTTCTAATGCAGACGGCAGGCTTAACACAAAACTTCCTGACATCTGCTGTTTCTTTCACTTCAGTCTGGGGCGATCGTGTCACCTGGCAGTCTTCCAGGGGAATTCCCATCATTCTCATCAAAACACAGTGTATCTGTCGGTGCTGAGGGCTCATTTATCTGTCCATCTAGTCCCCCACTCACCCAGCATCTGAAGCCATGAGGCACCCAATCTGCACTGCATCCTGTATCAGGTACAGGGTCCACCGAGGTGGACGACACCTGGATGCTGACGGCTGGTAGGGGAGAGAGGAATGTAAAGAGACAAGGACAAGTCCGTGCATCAGTGCAGGACCAGGGAAGACTCTCTGGGTGGAAGGATGGGGTGACTGACAGCTCTCCCGGCAGAGGGAACGGCAGATACAAGGGCCTGGGCGTGTGAAAGAGCAAAACCAGTCTGGGAAACTCTGAGCAGTTTAGCAGGACAACACACAACATATACGTGAGTGTGTGTTTCACTGAGGGGAGGGGGCTGTAAAGCAGCCCCATTGTGATGCTTAACAGACGTGCTAGATGTAAAAACGCCTCAGACTGCCCTCCTGTTACCACCCGTCCAAATCGGCCATTCCCAGTCTTCCCATCTCAGAAAACACCAATTCATTCTTCCAGTCACCAGTGCCCCACAGTCATCCAGTCTGGTGACAACTGCAATTGGCTCTGCCTTCAAAATGTATCCAGAATCTGGATAACCACTCTCGCCACCTCTGCTGCTCCCACTTTGGTCCCAGCCGCCACCCCCTGTCACTTGGATGGCTGTTACTGGTCCCTCACGGGGCCCCCAGCTTCAGCCTTGTTCCCCTTCAATCTAATCTCAACATATCAGCCAGAAGCATCCACTTAAAAAATGTCATTCTTCTACTCAAAATCCCCCAGTGGCCTCCCCCTCGCTCCAAGTTAAGGTCAAACTCCTTCAAATGACCTTTTGGCCCCTGATGATCTGACACCTATCTGAACCCACTTCCTCCCAACCTCCGTCCCCTTCCTCATTCTGCTCTAGCCACCGGACCCCAGCCCCTTTGCTGTGCCTCACACATCCCAGGCTCATTCCTACCTCAGGGCCTTTGCACTTGCTGTTCCTTTAGCTGGAGTATTCTTCTCACAGACATCCCTCTCTTCTTTCAAGTCTTCCCTAGGCATTCCATATAAATCTATAAATCTCTATTCTCTGACTCCTTTTTCTTGCTTTATTTTTTCCTTAGCATGTATCATTATCTAATGTATATATTTTACTATTTATCTTGTTTATTATTCATTTCATTCACTAGAATGTAAACGGATTTTTTTTTTACCTGCTTTGTTATTTATCTTTTCAGTGTTCACTGCATCAAAGAAGATCACACTTAAAAATCTTTTAAATGCAATTGTATGCTCTGGAAAACTACATGAAGCAGATATTACTATCATTAAAATTACTTTATCTTGACACCCAACCCCTGAAGACGCTTGCAAAAAGCCACTGCTATGACTCCTGACAGGTGGACTCTTGATTAAACATATTTTGATCTTCACTGTCATTAGTCACAAGAATCTAAGAGAGCAGGGAAGGAACTGCTCTGATTATTGCTATATCCCCGATACTTCAAGCAGTTTCTGGCACATTGTAGGCACCCAGTAAATAGTTTTAAATGAGTGAGAAGCTATGCCCTGTAAGAAAAGATTGTCTGACACAGTGGTAGGAGTGTGACCTTCGAGCCAGGCTTCCTGGGTTTAAATATTGGCTCCCCAACTTACTAAGTGTGTGATCTTGGACAAGAGACTCATCTTTCTGTCTTTGTTTCCTCAACTATAAAACTGGGATGGTGACACGACCCACACTGGGGAGCAATGGGGATGCTGAGATGTGTGTAGGGCTCTTAGAACAGTGCCTGGCATAGACCAAGTGCTTGATAAATGTTAGCCGTTATTAGAAAGAGCTTGTCTGTTGTACTGAAGAGTTTAGACCCTATCCTAAGGCTACTAGGAGGCACTGAAGGATTTTCAACAAGGGCGTAACATAATCAGATCTTGTGTTCCAGTGGTCACTCCGGCTGCAGAGCAGAGGATGAACGAGAACGGGGCCAGACTGGTACAAGGAGATCAGTCTGAAGGCTGCTGTAGAAATGGAGATGCCAGGTGTCGTTAGCCTGAACTAAAGCAGAAGGAATGGAGAAAGAACGGGTTCGAGATATTATGGAGCTAAAATTGGCAGGACCTGGAGACTAACTCAATCACCAGATAGTGTGTCCACCCATCCTAGCCTGCAGAGGACTGATAGGGGGAAGTATATTTCGTTCTGTTCATGTGAGGTGATTGTTGGCTAGCAAAGTGAGGATGTCCAGCAGGCAACTGCATACGTGCATCTGGTGCTTCAGAGGAAAATCTGGGAGACAGATAAAAGCTACCTGGGCATCGCCACCATGCTGGTGATGGTTGAAGCTACTGGAGTAGAGATTTAAAAGGGTCAGCGCTCTCCCGTCCCTGCCATCTATCCAATAAAACAAGTCCAGACCGTCTGACTCCAGAGTTCAGGCCCCCACGCCCCCAAGTCACAGCACATCACCCGGTGGTTCTAAAGGCTGGAGAGGACATCCCCTGAGGACGGTAATGCCGCATGCTTGGGACTTGGAACATCTGAATTCTGAGTGGGCTATGAGTCCAATGGAAGGATGGAAAGAAGCTGGTTCTGATTAAAGTTTCCATTTGCTCCAGAGAAATATCCAGAAGCAGCAGGAGATGGTTCCATGTGAATGACTTAATGCTAGCAAATTATCAACTGTGGTGTGGACCCGTGAGCCGACCCCCTCCTGCACTTTCTTACCGAGCTCCGGGCTCCCCGGAACCCCTCCATCCTTTGGTTTAGAAACAGAAGTGGCTGACCGTGGGCTCCTGGAGGGAGGGGCCAGGAAGGCTTGGAGCTCCCTGCCCACAAGTCTCTATATACCTTGAGATCTGCCCTCTATCCAATAAAGCTAAAAGGGTCAGAGAGCTGAGCACCGAGTTTGAGGCAGTGATCTTTTTAAAACATAAAGCTGCTGAAGTGTCATAAAGTGTGGCTGCTTTGCTTAAACGTTTTCAGGAGCTTCCCAGGGTCGCCTCAGCTCTTGCCTAACTGACCCTGCTGCCCTCTGGCTGACCCGGCTCCAGCCACATGGACATGCCTGCAATTCCCAGAGGCACTGCGTTCTCTGGCCTCTGCACAGGCCACCCCCGCTGCCCGGGATGGGCTACTTCTGTTCTCTGCCCAGTGAACCATGCACGCTTCAAAATATGCGAAGCCTTCTCAAGAGTCACCTTCTTTGTGAAGTCTTCTATAAACTCCCACTGCGGGAAGGACTGGACATGTCAAACTTAGAGGCAGTAAATAGCAAAAAAAAAAAAAAAAAAAAAAAAAAAAAAAAAAAAAAGAGAGAGAGAGCAAAAACTGGGATGGGAATGCATTTTGCATCATTTTTGAGTTTCAAATCCTACAACGATTACAGGTTCTGGGCATTTTTTGGCAGAAACCCAGCACACTGTTCTCTGCCCCCCGTCAAATGAATTTGTTGGTCATGTCCTGTCCACAAATATCCTCACACCTAAGTCATCCACCTACCAAGCCTTTCCTCTGGGTGCCCTTCTCCTCTGAGCCAAATCAGGCAAATGGAGACATGAGCTTCTATCTGGCAACAAAGGGCTTTCAAAGACTTTTCCTCCTCTGGCCTTCACCACAGCCAGGTGGGTCAGTGGCTCAGACATTACTGTTCTTATTTCCAGCTGAGCACCCAGGAGGACAGGCGGCCGGCTTGCTCAAAGCTGCTCAACTAGTTGGAGGCAGGGGGAGGATCAGAACTGAGGTCTCCATCTAATACACTGAACTCTGCAGAGGTGGCCCCGTGGGTCAGTGTCCTCAAAGGTACCCTCCACACTCATCCACCTGTTCACAGCAGGCACTGGGGGACTGGTCGGTCGCCTTGAAGGGTGACCCTGACCCAGCAGGGAATCACGGGTAGGGAATCAGAAGCCTTGCACTTGGCCTCGGCTCTGTTGCCTGCTTCGTTTGGCTACAGCGGAGCTACGGCATCACTGTCTTTGAGACTGTTCTCGCCTCTGTAACACGGGAGTGACTTTCTCTCACGCTCACCTCGCAGGGTTGTTGTGGGATCATTCGAGGCAATGGACCGGAAGGTCTTTCGATATTACAATACGGCATCATTCAACGATAAGGAGCTATCCTATCTGTGCTGTGCTCTGACTTCTCCGGCCGAGTGTGTGAACTGACCACAGGAGAGCAGGGCACACCCTTTTCTGTTGTTCTAGGTCCTCTGTTTCCTTCTCCTTCAGCCCTTGTTGGGTGCCAGCTCTTGGCTTTCTGAGTTGAACCTGCAGAAGCAGCACCGAGGTCCCTGCCGTGGTTCCAGGGCTACCCTGGTGGCAGCTGGCATCACGCCTGACACAAGGCAGACGCAGTGGGGGAGGGGCACTCTGCTCCCATCTTTCTCCCTGGGGTGCCTGCTGTTGTTATCAACCCCTTTTCTGGATGCTTGTAGAATTCTAATTTCCTGGTTAAGGTCTCCTCCTTGTTTATTGCATTTCTCTCTCTATCTAGGGATTCCTTCAAGGAAAATGATACAAACCATAGCTCACGGCAAAGCCTGAGAGGGAGGTGTAGGGCTCAAGCAGGAAGGCTGTGGATCTGAGCCATCGTGATGTGGGTGCTTAATCATGGTCCATCTCCGAACGTCGGCATCAAACCCTGACCCGACTCAGAACACCTGGAAGAGCTGGGCTGCAACCTCCGGGAGCAGCAGTGGGGAGGGCTGGCGTGATCTGCCCCACCCCGGGGTGACCACATTTATGAGATTTCATACCTGCCACACCTGCTCTGAAAAAGAACTCTGACTTCCCTCTCAGGCTTGAGATATAATTAACTGTAGTTTGGACCCTAAACACGGAAATCATATATATATATATATTTTTTTTAAATAAGGTTTAGTTTACAACACTGGGAAAGGATAAAATATTTTAAACTGGCACTATTCCAGAAAGTCATGGTGGACACACACTTGGACTCCCTTAAAGAATATCTGAATATGATACAATAGATACAACATAACAAACTCTATTGAACAGAATTTAATCTTTCTTTGATTCCTGAGTGGGGAATCCAGGATCTCACAGAAGCGTGGTCTAAGTTACTATTATAAACATCAGCTGTCAGTGGACTGCTGAAATATACAACGCGCCAGTTAATAACCGCTTTACAAATTCACAGAAGACCAGACAATAGCGGTTTTACTGTAACTGGGATCATGATGGTTAAAAGAATCAATGTGTGTTCCAAAAGAGCCTAAATCATTTCTAGGAAATAACTTAACGCTCTGTGAGAACAGGGTAGGATTTACAAGGAAGTGCTGGGTACTCCCTGGAAGAAAGGGGAGACCTAATTCTAAGGTGTCCTTCACCCTGTGCCCGAGGTGCTGTCCACTAAGCATACAGGCTGTCCTTAAATGGAGAGGAAGATTTCTCCAGCCTTTCCTAAATCCACTGAACAACATGCGACACCGGATGGGCATATCACAAGAAGAAATCTTTTCAAGGTCATGTTCGGAGGGACCTTTTGCTTAAAGGAGTTTGGGCTGGAATTGCAGTTCTCAGCTCTGACTTGGAGAAAGACAGAGGGAGGAGGCAATGAGGGAGAGAGGGAGGGAGAGAGAGGGGCAGACAGTCAAGAGTCACACCACGCGCCACTCAGCCATCAAGGACAGAGTTTCTGCGCTGTTTCATTAGTACATGAAACCTATTCCGTTGACTATGAGTCCGCTGTGAGCCGAAAAGAAGTTAGTTCACTTCCTTAGCATCTGGGGGCCCATCATTCTGAGTCATGGCCACATTAACTCCACTACTGAAAAAGCAAGAGCTTGGCAGCACAGCCAAGCCCCCAGTCACCGTGCCCAGCACGATCAGGCAGGGGAGCAGGTCTCCCTCCCAGGCAGGACAGCAGGACGGTGTGCCCTGGGGGTGGGGAGGAGGAAAGGGAAGGGGGCTATCCTTTCAATGCTTGCTACTTTCTCTACAGAATTCAGTTCTCCCCAAAGGAGGAGGATGGAAGTTTCTGATTTCCTGTATCTCTTCTAAAACAACAAATCCCCTCCATCCCAGAGGGCAGGTAGCTGTGGCTGCGGGTTCTGGCTGGAGAGAACCAGCCCGGGAAGACAGCCACTCCGCACGGGAAGGACATTCACACCCCGCTTCCTGGGGTCCCCTGAATGTCAGGGAGCCCGGCCGCTCAATCGCGTGGCAGGAAATCACTAAGCTATGAGGATAAAGACCAGTCGGGGTCCCTGTGCAGCTTTAGGGCCGATTTCTATGTCCCCTCGTGGTGAAGCAGCAAATGCTGAACTGCATTCAAACACAAGAGAGTCTTCAGCAAGGAAGAAATGAGACCCTTTAAATCTTCAGCCCTTTGCATTGGACCCTCCCCTGCCGCTCACAGGCTCACAGAAGCCTTTCGCTACAGTCCTAGGAATGTGTACTTAATGGAGAAAGCGTGGTTTCTGCGGCTGCTGTGAAAGAACCCTGAGGAGGCTGGAATAGACCTGCCTGCCTGCCCCAAGATGCTCTCCCAAAGCCTGATGCTGGCCTGTGTCAGGGGAACGGGGCAAATTCACCAGGGATTGTGCACCCTCAAAGCTCTCCCCAGAGGGCCAGAGGGAGAGGCAGCAAATAATGTCAGACAAGCATTAAATGTACTTGAGTGAGTGAGTGCTGGGGAGAGGCAGGGAGCTGAAGGAGGTCTGCCGCACTGCTCGCTGTGACTAACACAGGGGGTACCCGAGGATGATTCCCGTACGCTGCCCTGAGGGGACCTGCGCGGAAAATCAGCAGTCTGCTCCCTGTGATCCAGCTGACCAGCACAGCCAAAAGTGGAAGGGACCTCGGAGCTGACCGTCACCAGCCTTCCGGTAATAAGGCAAGATTTGTGCAAGAGTCACATGAACAGTGCGAATACAGTCCATTTCTTCAAAAGGGGGGAAGGGTTGCGATAAGGAAGGAGGAAATGATCAAAAGTATTCAGATCAAGTGGAGAAAGTTTCCTGATGAACAGATGCCTCATTTCACAGAAGATATTCTACAGTGTTACGTAAATTTTAGATCAAGCCAAAGCTTAGAATTAGTTAGCATCAGGGCATTTTTACTGCCACGTGCATCTGATGTCCAAGTGATGCTCTGGGGCAGGGGCAGCCTTATGCAAAATTCTGAAGGAGGCAAATCCCATCTCAGCTCCCCAGGTCTCTGCTCTTTTCCCTTCGATGGTGGCACGAGGTATCCGGGAGTAAGCCGCAGCACAAGCTTGGCTCAGGCGGCTCCGGTGTAAGTCCCAGCGCTGTCCCCGAATGTCCTGTGACCCGCGGAGGGTACTTCATCTTTTGTCTTCACTTCCTCATCTGTAAAAAGTGGATCTCAGCTCACTGGGACTGCTGTGAAGACTACACGTGGGAAAGCGCTGGGTGCTCAGCAACACTCAGAAGTCTTCCCTTTCTTTTCTTCTTTCCTGGCTGCCTCCCCCTCCCCCAAACCTGTTCCTAGTGATCTACATCCCCGTTTCCTCTCACCCCCTCCACTCCCCCATCCATTAAAACACGCTTCCAGGAAGAGATCTAAAAATGATAGATGCTCTAGTGAAATGACCACACAGAGCTTAAGGAGCCATCTCCCTGGTCTACGGGCTTTTTTTTTTTTTTTTTAAACAAAAATCCATGTTCAGGGGGTAAAATGCTAAGGGTAGAAATCCAGGCACTAAAAGGAGGACCAGGAAGTGTGAGCAAGTCTTTTCTGGAAACTCTGAAACCAGACAGATAAGAAGAGAACTCCAGAGGCAGGGTCACCCTGGAATCTTGCAAAAGATGCTGCTTCTTGGAATTATCGCCAGCCTTTGCTAAACTGTCTTTCCTCTTTGTATCGACTGCCAAGCGTTTTATTTATAGAAACAGAGGATTTCTCATTTTTAGTTAGATTCTAAATGAGTCCCATAATCTGCATATCACCAGAGTGTGAGGTAAAAGCAGAAAGATCTGTCAAGGTTGAGATTCTGTTATAAACAATATCCGGACGATGATCAGGATTGGAGAAGAAAAAAAAAACCAGAGAGGACCAATTGTTTGTTGTATCACTGCTCTGGTGGTGGTATGAGGTTTGGTTTTAATAAGTGTATGCGTCTAAGGGTTTAAAGAACTTTCTGACAATTGGCGGTACTTCAAAATGGCAAGACTGCCTGTGAGACATTGAGGTGCCACCCTCGGAAGTGTCCAGGCCGAAGGTGGATGGTCACCGTTCAGTGAAGCCACAGGTGGAACACCTGCATGGAGTAGGGGTAGACCAGATGACCTGGAGAATGTCCATCTAAGCCCAGGAGTCCTATTCTAAAGCGATAAAAGCAGCAGTGAAGAAAAGAGGAAACCCTAATTTTGAATCTTCCAGGTGTAGGTTATTATTAAAGATGGGCTCAATCCAGCGTTCCAGGTTAATCTTCATCATAAACAGAGTGAAATCTAACATGCGGATCCTTTAGATTAGATCTTGCCAACTAGAACCTCCAGACGTGGCAGGTCATTTTGCTTGAGTGTGGCCTCTCCTATACCAATTCATACTTCAATTTTTTTTTTAGAAACCATGGATCGTGGCACACACATGCTTGGTTCTGAGCCATAGAGTCTCTGACAGACACAGATACTCACAGGCGCTCCCTCTACACCAGTATCCTAGGTCTTTGAAAACGCACTTGAATGGTTAGTCTTCTTGCTCCTTCTGGAGTAAAGAAGTGTGTTTTTTTCATGGGTTTACATTCATGGGTTTTCTACTTAAAACGTGGCGCTACAGTAGCCCTCTCGGCCCCTCTGTGAATTCTTACTCTGGACACCACAGTGCAGAAGGACTCAAGAGAAAAGGGGTTGGGGGTCACGATCCATGCTCAGGGTCAGCTCATGGACATCTTTAAGTAAAATGCTCTATCCCCTCCTCAGATAACAAGCAATCCCTGAGACCAGGGTTCTGCGGAGGGTGGGTGGGGACGTGGCCGCTTTACAGACCAGGGGACACCTGCAGGCAGTGACCCTCCTGGCCCACAGGAGGGTGCAGGAAGGAGCTAAACTGAAGGTAAGGAGCTGGTGCTACTCAATCAACTATGTGTCTTGTGGTCTCTCTATTTTGTCAACACATTTTAAAACAACACACAAATAATACAGTTCAACGAAATTATAAAAAGGCACACTAAGTCAACACATAATGGTGGCTTGGAAATAATCCATTATTTTGGATTATCCATACCATCCTCCTCTTCTTAGAGCAGCAAACCATTAGCTGGCCAGGTGCCTCTCCTACTCATTTTCATTCCTCCCCTCTTACATCTTCTTTCTTCCTCTCCCTCCACATCTCTTCAGCTTCTTTCCTGTATTCATTCTGTGTCTTTCCTTCTCATTTTACTGTACTTTTCCCCTCCTGCTCATCCTTTCCTTCCTCCTTGCTGACCATTACACATCTCAGCATCCCTTTACCTACAGCCTCTCTCCCACTTTCTATCAGTACAAACAGGTCGTCCAGCTAGCCACGATTCCCTGAAGTCGCATTTCTCTACACATCCTTCCTCTTCCAAGCACTCCTTTATTCTTCCTAGGTACCCTTCTGGGTTCCCTGACACAATTCCAATGTGCTTTTTTTGGGGGTGGGGGGCACTTCCCACACAACACCAAGCAATTCTCAGACACCACGCTGGGTTTTATTCACTACCTGCGTCCTGCAGTTCAGTTCTGACACTGTTTACCTGGAGAGAGCGTCAGAGTCCACAGGTTGAGGGCTCAGTCCTACCAGACTGTCCCCCTGTGACTTGAGACGCCAGTCACAAGTCCAGATTGTCACCTGTGCTTTTAACCAACAAGCTATAAATGAGACATTTCCACAATCTCCTCCTCCCTTGGGTTTGATAGATTTGCTCTTGTGGCTCATGGAACTCAAGAAACATTTTACTTGCTAGATCAAAGGTTTATCATAAAAGAATAGAACTCGGGAACAGCCAGATGGAAGAGGTGCGTAGGGCAGGGTCTGGGGAAACAGAATGGAGCTTCTGTGTTCCTTCCCCGACCCCTTGCCTACCACTCCCCCAGCACCTGCACCTGGTCACCAGCCCAGATGCTCTGACTCCAGTCCTTCTGGATTCTTACAGATGCTTTATTAAACAGGCATGACTGATTAAATCATTGGCCACTGGTGACTGATTCAACCTCCAGCCCCTCTCCCCTTCTCTGCAGGTCAAGAGGGTGGGACTGAAAGTTCCAACCCTCTAATCTCATGATTGGTTTCCCTGGCAACCAGCACACATCCTTAGGTGCTTCCAAAAGTCACCTTTTTAACATAAAAGATACTTGTATCACTCTCTTCTCACTTAGGACATTCCAAGGTTTTAGTTCCAGGCCAGAAATGGGGAAGACGACCAAATATATATTTCTCATTATAAATCACAATCTCACACCTACTCTTTTCCATGATCTGAGCACTTCACTGCCTACTATTTTTCTACTATAACTTGTCAGGTACTTTTTTCCTCTTACTGCATCCTATGGGGGAAATGGGTGGGGACGGGGGGAAGGTGGTGTGGCTGCAATGGTGGAGAACAGAAAATCCACATTAAGCTGCAGTTGCTTGTATGACAACGGTGGTTGTTGGGGCCCAGTCCCATTCCCTTGCATCCGTCACACAGTTGAGATGTTGGGTTGAACTACGTACACCACCCTTGCCATCAAAGGTTTGAGAACAACCAACTTTGCTGACCAAAAAAAAAAAAAAAAAAAAAAAAAGGTTTATTGTGAAAATTCTAGGAATGCCTCACAGGTATTCTTTTTAAGTGAATTTTATGTTTCTCTCTCATGATCCTTTCATTGATTTACAGGTGGGACACTGCTTGATGTTCATGGTACGGGGAGAGGGGACTGCAGGGTGTAAGGAGAAATATATTCTCTTACTACTTTAGGAGAAGGTGCTAAGATACTAAAAATGTAGGTCAAACAACTGGTTCGAGAAGTAATTCCTATTTTTGCAAAACTTCTGGGGGTAAGAGAAAAGGTGATTGGCTATCACTTACCGTTCTTCTGTTTCAAAAGGGAAATAAAATCTGTGGGTCCAATCAGACACCACTGCTCACCTCTGGACAGGTGCATCCTGCTTCACTGGGAAGGTGGTTCATTTACACAGATACACGTAGGTAAGGCCTCCCCTCTTTAAATATGTGTTCCTGCCTGGTAGTGAATAAAACCCAAAGTGGGTTATTTGGTTAGCCTTTTACATGTCATTTAATTATGAAATGTTTTTTTTTCTTTCTTATCCACCTTTCAACAAGCTCAGAAATGAAAAAGACTCACTTCTGAGGTTTTGCAGCACAGCTGTCAACCTAACAGCCTTGGGCCCCACCTGCTCATGACCAATGAGCCCTGAAAGCTTAGAGACCCCTCCCCAGAGTTTCCTGAGTGGAAGCCTGGCCACGCGTGTGCTCATTGAAAGCCCCTGTGAATCTGCACTTTACCAGTTTTCCCTACTACCACACATTTCTGCATGTGCTTAATAAAAAGCAGACATGATGTCTGAAATACGCTATTGAAATCCACTGACCCTCTGGTGTGTATTTATCTTCTCTGAAGTTCTTTAAGACCAAAATTAAGTAGACGCTTGTTTCTATGACAGTTTACAATGGCAAGTAATTTCCACAGAGCTGTAAAGAGCAATGTGGTTACATCAGTTACATGTGGACCAGACTGCCTGTTTACAGATGACTTTACAGCCTAAGTTTACCTGGAGATTTGAAACTGGTGGGCCTCAGACTCTGCCTGCCCTCAGACTCTGCCTGCCTCCTTAAAACCTGGAATGAATTCCAGAAAACCATGACTGTTTGCCAAAGCAACAAATTCTGTTTGTGGACTTGATTGGGGGGAACACCTATCCAGTGACTATTAAAAGTCAATCCTTTCCTTTCAGAAATGTTCAGCATGTTCAGAAATGTCAGGTCTGGAGTGAAGGCTGATTCCCAGGCTCAAAGGCTGAGAGCCTGCAGTGCTGAGCTCAGTGCCCTCTCTGGGGCCAGCAGGATGGAGGAGATGTCAACAAGACACACAAGATGATTTTCCTGACAGAACATCCAAGAACCTCAGAAACTAGAGGTTCTGGTACCCCTGAGGCTGGGAGGGAGCAGGGAAAGCTCTGTGGTATGTGTGGGCTCCACCCCCTACCCCAGCCTAGCAGCTGCTCCTCCTGGTAGATGACGGAACATCTGCTGGCTGGAATCAGGGTGAGTCAGAGGGCATCAGGTCTAGAGGAGAGCAAGGGTGAGAACACAGGGGAATTCAGTGGAAATCTGCACAACGAGCGATAAAAGCTCAAGCTGCTTACAAGCAAGAGACCACAGGAGTACTTTGGGGGCAAGTTCACTTGCTCCAAAGGCTTCTGGAGTCTCCATGAGACAGCCAGATTCCCATCCAACTGGACCCCAAGCGGGATCCACCAGGCATCAAGCTCTTACCTGTGCATGCAGAACTGCCCATTGCCTTTTTGAACAGACACCCAAGAATCATCATCCAGTTAAAAATAAATGACAAATGAAGTGGTGAGAAGTGCTATAAAGGAAAGCAGTGCACAGTAAAGGGGATGCCCTCCTGGATAAAGCTGTCTCTAAGGAAGCTTTTCTAAGGAGGTGATATTTGAACAGAGGCTGTGCCACGGGAATAGCAACCTTAAAGCAGAAAGACAGCAAGTGCAAAGGCCCTGAGGTGATAGCACAGTCAGAGCGTTCTGGGAATAGCAAGACGACCAATATGGCTAAAGAGGAACGAGCAGGACAAAAGGTGATACAGAATGAGGTTGGAGAGGTGTATAGGGTTTACAGGGTCCAGATCACACAGAGTCTGGACATTCATATTGAGAGCTCGGAATGTTTCCAAATGTAACTGGAAGCAAGTGGCAGTTCTGCAGCAGTGAAACAACACAATTTGATTTCTATTTGAAAACATATTACTCTGACTGCTGGGTGGGCAATGGACTACGTGGCAGGGGCTAATTCCTTGGGGAGCGTCCATCTCCCCTACTGTGAGCAGCATGAAGGCAGAGGCCCTGTCTGACTTGGTCTTGATCTATACCTAGCACCTCACAGTCATTTAGCAGTCACCCAACAAATTATCTGCTGAAAGAACGGATCGCAAAAGTTGAACTAAAATTAGCTCTGAGAATCCAAGGCCCATGGCCCTTCCAACACACCAGTTAGACTTCCAGAAAAGAAAAGGCTGCTCAGCAGACAGTCCTGTGGTACTTAGTTACAAGTTTGATCAGGACTATGACATAATAATAATACCTTGGTAGCTCTTATGACATCACTGTGATCCATTTTAAAGTAAGAAAACATTGAAAATGGCAATTATTCTTTTATTCTTATGTAGACAAACGGTGCAAATTATTGTTTACAATGACAGTCTCCCCCTATTTATAACATAGACCAGTTAATCCCAGTTCATGATATGAAATCAAACATAAAACCAAGAGTAAGTTATATTGCAAACTGGCCCCAGTCGTCTTCTTTTTCCAAGTGCCCCCAGGCTAAGTTACCCTTTTAAATTTCCATATTTAAAGTCTATCCCAAGGCATTTTTACAAAGACAGTTTTCCTCGCCTTTGGAAGCACATGACATGTGCCATCACTCATCACTGATCATTCGCCAGTTTGAAAATCAATACTCAACTCAAAAGCACAGCTTCTCCTTACAAGTAAGTTGAAAAAATTCACAACCTTTACACGCTCTTAGAAACAAAGTCCAAAAACTTGCTCCCTTTTCACTTTCAGGATTCATTCATTCAGCAAACATGCATTGAGACTACATGACAAAAAACCGAAAATATCGGGTACACAAAGATCAGCATTGGTCTCTGTCTTCTACCCGTCTAATGGGCAGACTTCTTATCAGCCAACAAATTTCTTCCTGCTTAGTTGTAATTTCTTTCATGCTTCCCTAATTTGCAATGTGGACCAAGAACATAACCACAAAACCCCACCTATAAATAGTCCAGTTCATTGATTTATTCTGATGCTAAAATGATCATTTCCCATAAAAAAAGCAAGAAAGAGCCCCAGCCTGTGGCAGAAGTTTAGGGAGGTGGGGCTCACAGAAGCTTCCACTGAATCTAGGACACTTTAGAAAGGAAGGCCACATCACCCACTAAATAACAGGAAATAACACCTATTAAGAAACTCGTGGAGAAATGAACTTGGCTTGGGGCAAATCAAGTGATTAAGAGACATCCTTCCAGTAACTGTCTCACCATATGGAAATAGCTCAGGGGGTCAATTATTTTTAATCCTATGATAAGAGCAGGGCAAACAGTAATGGGTCTACAGGTCACCAGGGAAAATTCGGGCTAATTAGGGGACAAAATTTTTAAACTATGAGCTGGGCTATGAGGGTTGCTAAGAGAACCTACAGAATTCTCAACACTGGAGACACACAAAGTGAAATTCAACCCTAAGGGATGAGTTAGGAACAATTAATTTTGCCCAAATGATAGCAAACAACAAAATAATCCACCAGAGGTCAAGAGCAGGTCCAATGAACGTAAAGCCTGCTGGAGAACTTGGTCCCATGGACCAAGATGGGTCGCCCAGTGCTATATACCCTAGACGACTTACACCTGTATTAAGTGAACCATGTCACATACAGAGTCAACTGTGTCTGCCAATGACAAGGATCAGTGAAAATTCCCAGTCCACATGGGATAACTGGAAAGAAGGGTTTGCAGGACTCATGAGCCGGTAAAACTGAAGAGTCATAGGAATGTACTTTAAAATATAAAACGAATCAGAGTTCTCTCCCGAGCCTCTCAAGGCTTGCAGAAAGACCGTCCCTCTTTAGCAGTCTGCGCCCTCCTTTTAACCACGAGGGCTGATCAACTAGCAGGACTTGCTGACCACAGCTGCAGCTTTCAGCTTCTGGAAAATGCTGCCCAAGGGAAGCTCTGGAGGCTTCTGTAAACTTGATTTTCTCGCCCTCTCAGACTTTGAGAAAGTGGGGATGGACTTTCCAGCCTCCTGGGCAGCTGAGGTTTGGAGGTTTAAGTGGTTGGTGTTATCAGCCCCCTGCAGCGTCCTCACCAACAGGAACTTTCCCCAGAGTTTCCATCACAGGAAATTTCCTGTGAGGAAGCCCTCACTGCACAAACAAAGAGTTCCTCAGCGCCCCCCTCCCAACACCCCCGAAACTGCAGAGGCGGCCAGGCAGGAGGGGACGGGCGTGGACAGGGCTGGAGGGCGGCAGGGGCTGAGAGGCAGAGAGCGTGGGAAGACACGGAGGGGAACAAAGAGGTTCTTTTACTTCCTTTGGCCTTGACTTTGTCAGAAAATTACTTACTAACTGGCACATGTTGGCCTTCACCTCCTGGCAACAACTTTGCCCCCGGCCAGACTGAGCTTGGAGAGAGAAAGCCAAAAGAGCTTGCTGGTCTGCTGGTCGACCTCCACCCTGAGCCTCTCTGAGTCTATTTCCCCATCTGCACAACAAAGAGCCTTGTGATGATTAAACAAGATCAGCACATACATTAATACTGGCAACCTGAAAGGTACCGTATACACAGAAGACAGCACTAGCTTCACCCTAGCAATACCGTCACTACGGCAAATGCCTGGATGGATCTGGAATCGACAGAAGAGTGAGGTCTCTCCCTGGGATGGGCGTGCTGGTCCCCAGCCTGTGTCAAGGCAGCCTGGACCGAACACGGCTCCAGCCGTGGAGAGGCGCATCCTGATCACACACCTGAACGCTCTGGTCACATCCAGATTCGTTAAGCAGGGGTGGCGGGTGGTAATAGCTCAGCGGTAGAGCACATGCTTGGCGTGCACAAGGTCCTGGGTTCAATCCCCAGTGCCTCTGTTAAGGGGAAAAGGAAAAGGAAAAAAAAAAAGTTTCATGAAAGCGTTTTTATTTTTCCAACTGTAAGGAACACTTGCAAAAATGTAGGAAACTGACCTAATTGTTCTAAGCCATCACCAGAGGGTGGCCTCTTGTACAGTTTACCAACATTAAACTAGCCAACTTAAAAAAATTTTTTTTGCCATTTTCTTCCAAAGGCCAAAGTCAGAGTTTTAAAAAGAAAGGTCAGTTGAGAGGTCTGTTTTGCTCTCTTGCAGTTAATTCACATTTCTCTGCTCACCTATTTACCATTCTGATGTGGGGAATTGCCTCAGAAACACATAAAACGAAATGCCTCGTCGTGTGGGAAGAGCGAGGACAACTTTTCGATGGGCACAGCTCATGTTTTGTTTCATTTGTATCTCTGCTTTTATTTTTAAGACAATGACATGTTTGTACCACTTCAGAGGGCAGACTCCACACTCAGACAACGTTCGTTGCACAAAACTCTTGCTTTTTTTATTCTTTCTGAACATCTGATCACATTCTCTTGAAGAACATTTTAAATCTGAACCTCACATTTCTCTATCAAGAGTCAATATCATGGCCTTTCGTTTACAGACCTGTTGCAAAAACAGGCCTGCACTTCAAGCTTCTAGAGGACAAAAGAGGCGAACCAAAAGAGAGAGAGAGAGGAGAAAAAGAAAACATAATTTCTGCGTAAATGGGAGCATGAGAATGGAAACTAAAAATGTGACAATGGAGCATGCAGGCCAAAGGACAAGAGAGGGCACATACACAGTCAGCAGAGCACACAGACACATATATATATATATTTAATAGTAACAAAGGCCATTCAGCCTGGGTGGCATGGTATTGGATGACATACAACCATGACTGTCTTCTGTTTAAGTCCCATCGCAAGGCCTCCCTGGAGCCCTCCTCTACCATTGCGTGGATTCGATCTCACAAGCCTTTGTTAAGCACAAACCACGTGGCTGGCATGGCCCCTGTCCTGAGGGAGTCACCCTCTAGCAGGTGATACAGACATGCAACTAATCAGACTACACGAAAAATTCCTGCTCAGCGATCAGCCCCGGGTAAGGAACAGGGTCCGTGTACGTCAGGGCACAGTGAGCCGGATGGAAAGAGAGATGGGGGATGCACAGAGGACAGACCCAGAAAACGGCGTGGGCTACTTTTCAGTCCTTAAGATGGTCACCCTGGCTGGAGTTCCCCAAGGACACAACCGGCCACCAGGCTGTGATGTTGATTCTGAAACTCGAACACAGCCCTGCCCTTCAGAGGCAGACTCCATACAGCGGTGAGTGGACGCTGTAAAGAAATAACAGGGGCTTGGAAGCAAAGCAGAAGCTCGAGGAAAAACTTCTTTAGACACACATCACAGGGTAAGAGGCCCCTCAAAGCCTTGCTTCTGATTTGAGCCAGAACCACACCTGGGTAATTTCCAATTTGTACTGATGACAGACTTTAGGGAAAATCTAACACTCTCGGCGTGTTTTGGGTGAGACATTTTACTACGCATTATTTGATTTAATCCTCACACCAATCCTGAGAGGGGAATATATATTTTATTCCCCAAGTTAGAACAAGAAGCTGAAATGCAGAGGGCTAAAGTGACTTGCCCTCTTCAGAGCTCGGGGTGAGGGAGCTGGCCCTTGAAGCTCCAAGGCCCGCCATCCCACCTCCCTTCCCTGCCAGTGGGACTCAGCCCTGCCCTGCAGTCCACTCAGGGGGCTGAGAGGTCTGGCCATGAGAGGGCTGCGGAGCGAGAACACAGGGTTCTCCTGCTGGTTTTGATTGCGCTTATAAACTGGATTTATTAGTCCTGTCTTTCATTCTAATTCCCTAACACCTCTTTTAATGTTTTCTGAGTTAAAGAGAGATAGCCAGAGAGTCAAGTTTCTCCTCTCTCTTCCATACTCAGGGTGGACAAAGATCACCAACCCCCAGGCTTGGGTACCAGTGGTCATGATGGGGTCCTGAGGCTGATCAGGGGATTCCAACCAGCTGATGGGGCTCACGAGGAGGGAGACGCTTCATGCAGGCTTAGCAGAGACTGGGGGGCAGGAGGACACACAAGGGGCAGGGCTTGTTTGGGGGAACCCTAAGGAAGCACCTGGGATGCTGTGAAAGATGGCTGGAAGTAAAGGAGTTCTCTTGGAAAGTTTTAAACCTGTATTAGCCCATTCTCTCCTCTGGCTACATGGATAAAAATGTCTGCGGGTAGCCGTCCCCTCTTCTTCCTCCCCCCGCCCTTGGTTAATTGCAGCTGTGGTCAAGGGCCTGCCGCCAAAAGCCCCACAATGCACTCCTCCACAGGAAGTTCCCAAGATCTCTTCCTGAACAGGAAATTTCCTGTGGTCCAACAGACATTCCTCTCAGCCTTTATCACTCACATACATTTGTTTTGGCAGATACCGGGTCTTGGGTAAGAACAACAAGAAACGGTTAAAGGGAAGGCTACCTCAGGGGGCCAAAAAAAAAAAAAAGCTGTATTGTCAGGAGAAGAAAGTGTGACTGAATGAACTCCTATCTCAAAGGAAAACAAATACTGGCAAAATGGACTCAAGAGATCTGAAACGTGTCAGAATGTAAATACCACTCCCACGGAGATGCAACATTTGAATTTTAATTTCTAACGCAAAGCCAAGACAGGCAGGCTTTGGGGGGGACCCACATCAAAGCACTTTGCAAAATCTTACTCGGGTAAAGTTTTGGTCCTTGTAAATATCGAAGCAATTTAGATTTTTGCAATTTCCTTACCTATGTGCCCTAATATGACTTATTTTCTCATTCCAGAATCATT